>NC_090942.1:200927776-201230806 GCF_040807025.1 Struthio camelus
AACTGAACTGCTGCCAGCAGTAAATCTGTATAACTTGGGAGTTTTGTTGGGATTTTTTTTTTTGATAATGAATTTAATGTTAGTATGTAATTAATCATTAAAATATATGGGAAAAAAAAGGATTCTGATCTTTCACAATCCCCTTTGAGCCCTCCTCAACCACCTAGGGAGCTACTAACTGTAGTTTAAGAAGTACTGGCTTACTGGTTAGGATCATACTGCTGTTTTCTGTTCATTTGCTTATGTGTGAACTTATCTGTAATGTATGTGTACTTTTAGCTTGAAGAATGATGTTTACCCCTTTTCCTTCAATTATTTACACAGAAGAATGATATCCTCTTTACACCTTCATTTCACTAAGCTAAATAACCCAGGCTCTTGCGGCCTTCACATACATAACAGGCTCTATGTGTTTGCTTCCATTCCCACACTTCTGTCGAATATCAGTGATGAGATTTGTACACAGTAGTCCCAGTTAGCTTACTTACAGTGTATTGATTATCTATGAGGTACTTCCTGTTATTTCTGAATATAATTACATTCCATGAAATATGAAGTTCCTGGGATTGAGATTGTTTACTGACTGTAAATCTTCCATTGATTGTCTTTAACTTGCTAGCTGCGAACTAGGAGTAAAATTTCTGAATCTAACCTCATGGAATGGCAGGCCTGTCAGTGATCTGAGTGGCATAAAGTCAGTTCTTAAATCCTAATGTTTTTACTCAGAGAAAATTCTCTGCTTCTTCAAAGAACTTTTGTCTATAAGGAATAAACAGACGTGGACAGAATTGGCCTTTAATTGCTTAAAATAGATTGGCCAGAGCAAAACAAATGTAAGAAAAATTGCACACTGGCAAGGGTCAGACTTAGCTGACCTTTCCCTTGTCTGATTGCCACCACGTGACTAGTTTATTTGCAGGAAAGTATAATTTTAAAAGAAGCTCAACCCATGGCAATTGGTTTTTCAAGACAGGCTTAATTTTGGAGGGCAGATATTCAGCTTTAAGCAGAGCTGAATATGAGTTTTCTTGCTGAAATTTAATACCTGACATAAAGTATCATATATAAGATCGGTTACAACAATGACATGCTTGAGTTTGCCCTGCTGAAATCTCACTGAAACTATATTATAAAACAAGTTATTTTTATGCTAACTCTCAGCAACGCTGCAGATGATATCTTGCTGGAGGGAGCGGTTGATATCGTGGAGGGCAGGGCTACTATTCAGAGGGACTGGGACAGGCTGGAGAAATGGGCTGAAGGAAATAACCCTATGCAACAGGACAGGCTGAGGGCTGACTGGCTGGAAAGTGGTTTTGCAGAAAATGACTTGAGGGTCCTGAGGGACAACAAGTTTAGAATGAAGCAGCAGCGTGTCCTCTTTGCAAACAAAGTCAACTACGTTCAGGGCTGTAGTAGCAAGAAAGTAGCCAGCAGGTCAAGGGAAGTGATTATTCCTCTCCATTTGGCACTGCTGAGACCACATCTGGAGTGCTGTGTCCAGTTCTGGGCCCTCCAGGATGCAGAAGACATGGACATACCAGAGGGACCTCAGCAAAGGGCCACCAAGATGGAGAAGGGGCTAGAGCACAGGACGTTTGAGAAGAACCTGAAAAACCTGAGTTTGTTCAGCCAGCAGAGGAGAAGGCAAAGAGGAGATTTTATTGTAGACTTCCACCACCTCATAGGAGGATGTAGAGAAGATGAGGGCAGATGACCCTCCAGGGTGCATCCTGGATAAGAAGGAGTGGCAACAGACACAAGTTAGAATGTGTGACATTTCTGACTTGATACAAGGAAAAACAATTTAACATGAAAGTTGTCAAAAACTTGACCAGGTTGCCCAGAGAGGTGGTGGCATTTACATCCCTGAAGCTATTCAAAACCCGAATGGACACAGCCTTGAGCAACCTCATGTAACTGGACCTGCTTTGAGCAGGGGGTGGGACTGGAGACCTCCAGAGGTGCCAGAAACTGTGAATCTGTGATTCTAACTTTTCAACTTTACCTGCTGTAATTTAAGAAGGCAACATACTGGAAGAGTAGAACAGTGTAAAGTAAAAATTTTAGTGGAATCATTCTCTATTATCTAAATACTCTATAAAATTGTATTGTCTATTGATATCTGAGGTAGTCCTTTATATTTCTCTTTGATTATTCTAATCAGAGCCATTAACATTACTGTTTTTAATTGCTCATAAAATGACAAAGAAACTTGCTGGAAGGAAAGGAATGGTTTTACAAAATATTGCTGGTTTTATTTCGAGTAAAGGAATGTTTTCTGCTTAGCATTAGCTGGATTCCAGTAAACACAAATTTAATTTCATTTTCAAAGTATACCAAATTAAATTTATTGTTCTTTATGAATATAAAGAGATGCTTTATCAGTGCTACAGATGCCCTTTTTAATAATGCATGAAATAACCAGAGTTATTGTAAACTCAAGTATTCAGCAGACTGTAACAATCTTTCAGCAAACGTTATTGTCTTACTCTAGTTGTACTTATCCTTTGGATGCTAAAAGAAAATCCTCTCCTACCTTTAAGCCTCTTCTTGAAAGAAAAGGAAAGAAGAATCAAATACAGAAACTACAGGACTGAAAGGTATACTGTTCTTTGCGTTAAAACACTTCATATTTGATTATAATCCCAATTATACGCTCTTTCCTAGGAGCTATAACAGAGATTGAATTTGTGCTTGGGCAGATTCAGCCATTACTGATTTGCCTTTTTGCAGTCCAGCCTCACATATCATGAGACAGACCCCATGATATCACAAGAGACAAATGCTTTAAATTTGTCATATTTAAATAAAAAGGAACTCATTTTATTCTCACCCTTTCTGAACATTTTCAGTCCTCTGCCATCACATTTTTCAGGAGTTTTCTAGCTTATCAAGCTAGAAACTTACTATAATAAATGAAAGGTGAATTTCTCAAGCCATTTTCGTCACCTGACCCCAGTAACTGTGGTTCCAAGGGAACTATCACATATCATGAGGCTTGTGATAAGATAATGAGCGTTGGCTACGCTCTGACAACTCTGTCAATGAGACAACGAGAGCTGTTCTGATCAAACATGTACAGCCAGAAAAGAACAACATAAGCGTGAGTTAACGGAAATTGAGAATTTAATAAACAATCAACTTCACCAAGCTATACCTCAACTTTTCCTCATTCAAAATGGGAATAATAATGCACATTTGCCAAGCAGGGTTATTGCTGATTCATTAATATTTGCAGAATGCCATGGAGTCCTTAAATAGAACATGCAAAATATGTGCTGCTGCAAGCCAGCCACAGGTTATGGTGCTCTTGTCCAACTTGGAGAGAGGGGACATGGAGGAGAGAGGCAGCTGAAGTGAGAGGGCAAAGGAAAGAGGGGAAATAGCCGAAATCACTACTGCAGGTAGAGAAGAGGAAATGGGGGAGGAAGTGGAGAGGGGAAATGGAAGGAGGAAATGAGGTCGTATGGGACGAAGAGGTGATGCCAAGGTCGCTGCAGTGTGAAGACTCAGGGCACAAATCCATAGGAAGTTAAGCTTAGTTCTGTTGCTCATGGGATAACCTATGTTTATAGCAGTTTTTCTTTTTGTTTTGTTCGTAGAGAAAACTAAGTTCTAAGTATAACCAGATGGGAGCATTTAACTGACCATCTGCAACTATAAAGGGAACTATGGGTTTTCCAGAGTATAAATCTTCCAGGAGAAGAAATCAAAATTATTCTACTTTTGTTTTTACTCACAAAGAGAGCATTGTTTGAGAACTGATTGCAACATGCACTTCAACAATAGCTTTAGATCTGCGGAAGCACAAAATATTGCTAACTGTGACACATGTTTAAATTAAAACAAAAATAATGAACTACCCATCTGTGTCATGGAAAACATAGGCTATTAACAGTAAATGTTCTTTAACAATTTTGTTTTCTACACAAAGTTGTTTCCAGTATTTTTCTACCCCTCATTAATCAGGTTTTCCACTATGTAACTGTTTGCTATATGCATGGTGTTTATGGTGGTGAATACCTAATTCCTCCTCAGTTTCCTTTGCATCTTGATACTATATAGAATGGATTAGTGGGGAGACTGAAATGATATAAAGACTCTTTACCTGCAGGCTGCCTGTTGTCATATGGTGAGTCAGCATTGTTATTATATGACAGCTAATCTTATTTTTGGAGAAATGATGTCACGCTCATAAAAATACTGCTTCACTGGCTGCGGTGGGAAGTTTTACGTGATACTGTGACAGTGAACACAAAGACTGAAGTGTCCTGTACTTTTCACCTCTAGTAATAGATTTTCCAAGTTAAAGTTCACATGTGAACTGTTACTGACTTGTGAGGTTTTCTTTCTAGGGAGAAATTGAAATTAGTCAATACAGTGGTCCCCTTGGTGCCTGTCTTAAGGATCAAATCCACTCAATTCAAATCATTTCATTACAATATTAAACAACCTTATTTCCATATATACTTGTGGCCCTGTTTCTGCAAAGGATCATGCAGCGAACTCTGCAGCTGTTCAGAGTAATGTCAAAAAAATGCATGGTTACTGTTTTCATATCTAGCTCGCATCCTTTCATATCGAGCTCACTGGGACCCAAGCTATACACATTTCTCTTGCAGAATATGACCAAATATTTCAAAAGGGTTCTCATTTTTCAAGTGGAGTCTTTTTTCTATCTATAGAAAGAACTATGACTTATTTTCAGCCAGAATTCCTTTGAGCAGTGTAAAGGCTGAAGTAGTGATAACAATTTAGAAATCTACTGTTATTTTCAACAAAACTAAATTCTCCTATGTTCGATTTTACAGTCATATTGGACACCTCTCTGACTGAGGTATATTTTAAGTGCTGTTAGCAGAAATTTATATTCAGTTGAGTAGTGTATAATTTTTACCTGCTCTTTTATTCTTTTAACTTTTCAAATGTTGGTAGTCTTTTGTGTAATAAAAGGTTAATCATTTGCCAGCTATATATATGGCAAGACGCCCAGTATCAGCTGAGCCGTGAAAGTGAAAGTATCAAAATATCCTCATGTGTGAACTCTGTAAGAAACAAATTATTACTTTCTGCCTTTTTTTTTTTTTATAAGGCCACACTTACTGAGGAAGCTTTGGTCTTCTGAAATGAGCATAAGGCAAAAACCATCATGAACAAGCTTTACTCTACCATAGAACTCTCTTTCACCTATTCTGTTCATAAAATCGATCTAATAAGAATTATTTCTCATTTCTCTCCATAAAATATTCTGAGATGTATTGATGAAAAGTGCTAAAGAATTAAATAATATTTATTTATGCATTGTACAATTATAATAGTTTACAGTTATAATTTTTATAATTTTGCATCATTTGCATATTTTCGGTAGTAATACATAGTGTTAATTTTGTATTTATGATTATAACTAAGATTGAATTTACTCTTTCGAAACTATGAATAAAATATATCACCTTTTTAACTACATGCGTGAGTTCTCCCATATTCAATTCGTCCACCCAGCTGTCATGGCTCCCAGACAACAGGTACGGCTATTTCAAAAATAGCTGTATTTTATGAAAATGTACCCTGAACATAATTTGCAAAGATTAATTTACTAATGTAGTTGTTTTACTAACTCTCAGTCACTAGAAGATGGTTTGCTATGACATGACTTTCCAAATATATTTCCTGTTTGTCTCTTCTGTCCCTGAGAAGGATCCAATTTCACTCGCATAATCTGTTAAGATTCAAAGTTCTGTATAATTTACATAGAGCTTCACATTTTCTCGGAAATACAAAATACAATTTGGGGAAAACTTATGTCTCATTCTCTATTACTTCCTCGAACAAAACTTGTAACACCAGTCGCCCAGAAGATAAGGTGTATTTCCAGAGCAAGGCTGTCGTTTATGTCATGACAAGAATGGATGACTCCACTGGGCTATGTGTCAATAAAAATCCAGATGGTGAATTCAGATGGTATTTTTGCAATGACTAAAAAAATGCTGCTATCATGTCTGGACCTAAAATTAGAGTTTCCGAAACAAGTAAGAAAGTATGTACAAAGCCCTGACCAACCTAGTCTGATCTCACAGATAACACTGCTTTGAGCAGGAGGTTGCACTACAAACCTCTAAAGGTCCCTTCACACCTGAATTACCCTGCAGTCCTTTTACTCTTTAATCTTACAATCATTTATAGTAGTCCAACAACAGATGCAGCATGGCTGCATTCAGATACTACAGCAACAGGCTGACTGGTTGGTTGATTCACTGGTAAGCAGAGAGGGAAAACAGATTGATGGGACCAATTCTGTTGTCAAGCAACGTTAGTGAAAACCTCCTGTGTCCCAGACTCAGCAAAACCATCTGCAGTTACAGACAGATGATAGAGGCATAAACATACCTGTACCAAGCCTACACTTCAGTTTCTAAAGCCAGCCCATCCACACACCATAGAGTAAGCTGGGCTCCTGCCAAACCATAAGATTATGAAACAAAGAGAGGCACAGGATGAGCAGCAGCAGTTTGCAGTTGTGATGTTGTCTCTTTGCCACTCTACGTCTATTGGTGTCTGTTCCTTTGGAGTATAAGCTCTTCAAAAGATGGAATGGGGTTTTCTCTCTCTGTCTTGCAGAGTGATTAAGGAGCTGGTGGGTTCTGGACCCTGACTTGCATTTCTAGGTGCTACGATAATTCAAATATTATATAATAACAATTATTCAAATATTATATAATAACAACAACAAATATAAAGTCCTGGAGACTGTAAGAGAATTAATTCTATCCATTCATCTAAAGCATTCATATGAGAAAAGCATCTATTCTTTAACTGAAGCCCTCAGGAGATACCGGATGTACCATTTCTGTTGGCAGCGTATTCCAACCATTAATTTCTTCCACTGTTAAAAAATGCGTATAATTTCTACTTCACATTTGTTTGACCTCAGCTTATAGATAGCTATTCTTATTATTTCTCTCTCTGTGCTAGATTAAAGAGCACTATAGCCACCTTTCAGTCTTCTTTTGATAAGCCAAACAGATTGCACTCTTTAAGTCCCTCTCGGCAAAGAATTTTCTCCAGTCTCAAATCATTTCTCAGCATTCTTTTGACAATAAGGACACCAGAGGCAAATGCAATATTACCACAGAAATCTCACCAAGCCATACACAGAGGTGAAATAATGTTTCTCTTTCTACTTGCCATGTCCCTGGTTATATAGTCACGGATCCCGTTATTTGCTTGTACCGTAACATTAGGCTGGAAACTCTCAATTTCCATCACCACATTCCATAATACCGTCCTCCATCTCTGCAGGCCTGACCTGCACACTATATTCTTGAGTAACTCTACTTGTGCCTATATTAAAATACAGTGTATTTGAACGGGATAGATTTACCAGGCAATACAGATCCTTATGATAATCCTTTCCGTAATTTAATTTCCCATTTAGCCATTCTTTTTTTTTTTTTCTTCATAGAACATAAGTTTTGCTTTCACATTGCTGACAACATTGACTGGCGTATGGTCTAGAAGTAATCCATCAATAGCTCCTCTCAACATTTAGAATATTAATTTTAAAATCTTTATCCTAGTTATCCTTGTGAATGCTTTTATTTTTTCCTAATGGTAAATCATTAGCACAAATACGCAGTCTTATTTGTTTCTAAATGCTGGATAGAAACATATACTGAAAACTTCTTTTCTAGATCATTATTTAACAGTTCTACCATCTCTATCTAGTAATGGTTAACAGGATTCATTTTGTTCCCAACATACTTGGAAACATCTTCTTACTGACACTAGCTCTGCAAATCATGGATTTTTTTATGTCTTTGACTTGCAGCTGTGATTTTCTATGATCCAAAAATTTTAGTTCATATTGATGACTCTTTTGCCTTTTCCCCTTTGCTATGCTTTTCAATATCTAACGGCTTCATTTGCTTTGTTACTAAGTCAAGACAGGCTTATACCCCCCTCTTTTTTTTTTCTTTCTTACTGGGGTTAATAATATCTGTCTGTCTAATAAAGTCTTCTTTAACAATATCTAATAGTTGTTGACATTTTTCTATGTTATTCTTTTTAGCTTTTTCCAAAATTTTCTTTAGCTTTAAGAAGTTTCCCAGTAAGTTAGGAACAAAATGCATCCTCTCAATACTATAGGTCGATTAGTAGATGGGAGGTGGTAGTACACTTAGTCCTCTGCTGTTACAAAGGTCCCCAGGCATTCACCACTTAGTCAGAGTCAGACTCTCGCACGATCGTTTCTTTCAGCTCGAGCTGGGGGCCTCCGAAGAGGGACCCATGACAAAGAAATTCTAGGTTAATTATACTCCTTACAGTCTTATTTCCCCACCTGCCAGTGACAGTCTCTTCCAGTTTTCTTCACTGAGTTGGTGGTCTCTACCCTTTTCATTGGTTCATGTCTCCATCCAAGGATGGTTGCTATGTTCCTGCTTCACAGTGCCTTATCTTATCCAGAGGTTAACCTATACCTCTGTCCATTGTGTTCTGTATCTTTGAGGGCGGATTCCAGCTGGTTCTGCAGTTGTTCTATCAGCAGTATCCCACAGGTTTGGTTAAAGTTCAAGCTTAGGCCTGCAGGCTTCACTACTCCAAGCACTGATGCTAAGTTTAATCAAGGTTATGCCAATGCAAATAACAGTAGTTTTTTTTACATCTACTCAGGATGAATGTAGAACAGGTTGCTAATAAGAAGGCAACCATTGATGTCCAGCCCCAAGTCTTATCCTCCCACCATCAATTTTTTTTGTTCTTCATAAAGTTGATAAAAAAGAAGCCAATTGCTGGTAGCAGAATGGTTTGTATTAAACAATTATCAACTATGATTTCTATAAATTCCAGTGACAATTTGCTACTTGCCTTATGGGACCTCCAGCATGTGTCCAAAGTGAATGTTCCCCAGAAATAACTGCTATTTTGACACATTACAGAAAAGTAGTAAAAAAAGTAATAAAAAAGGAGTAAATTATTCTTTAAGATGAGTTGTTGATCTCGCTTAGAACCAAAGAAATATAGGATGATTCAGGTTGGAAGGGTCCTCAGGAAGTCTCTAGTCCAATCTCCTATTCAAAGCAGGGCTGGGTCTTAGGTCAGCCCAGGTAGCTCAGGGCTTTATCCAGTCAGATTGCAGAACCGCTCTGGGTAACCTCTTCCAATACTTGACTGCAGCATGGATAAGTTTCTCCTTATATCCAGTTGGAACGTCTCTTGTTTCAATTTAAGTCCTTTGTTCCTCATCCTCCCACCCACGCACCACCGTGAAAAGCCTGGCTCCATCTTCTAGATAACCTCCTTGTAAAAACTGACAGGCTGCTACAAGATCCTGCTGAAACCTTCTCTTTTCCAAGCTGAGCAAGCCCAGTTCCCTCAACCTCTCCTCGTAAGGCAAATGCTTTAGCCCATGACCATCCTGGTGACCCTCTGCTGAACTTGGTACAGTTGATTTGCGTTTTTCTTGCATTAGAGAGCTCCAAATTGGACACATTAACCTAGGTGTGATCTAACGAGTGCTGAGTAAAAGGGGACAATCACTTCCCTCCATCTTCTGGCTCTGCCCCTGTCCATACAGCCCCAGACGCTGTTGGCCTTTTTTGCTGCCAATGCACACTGCTGCCTCATGGTCACCTTGCTGCCCATCAGCCCTGAGGGCTTTTTCTGCAGAGTGGCTTCCCAGCCAGGCTGTCCCCAGCCTGTACTGGTGCCAGAGTTCTTTCTTTCTAGGAGCAGAACTTTGCATTTCTTCTTCTTGAATTTCATAACGTTCCTGTTAGCCTGTTTCTCCCGTCTATCTACATCCCTCTCAGTAGCAGCCCTGCCCTCAGGCATATCAAGTGATCCCCCTCCCCAATTTGGTGTCATCTGCAGACTTGACAAGAGTACATTTATCACCTCTTCCAAGTCATTGGTGAAGGCGTTAAACAGGACAGACTCCTGCCGTACTCCATGTTTTACCAGCGTCCAGGTAGAGCACGACCCATGAACCAGTGCCCTCTGAACTTGATTGTTCAACCAGCTTTTTAACCTTCCAAGCAGTATTTTCCCAATTTGGATACAAGATCATTGTGAGAGACAGTCAAAATTATTGGTTAAGTCAAGGCAAATGACATCCACTATTCTCCCATTGTCCAAAAATCCAGTCATTTTATTCTAGAGGGCAATCAGGTTGACTGGGCATGATTTACCCTTGGTAAATCCATGCTAACTGTTCCCAGTAACCTTCTCCTTCATGTGCCCAGAAATGTGTTCCAAGAGGACCCGCTCCATGATTTTCCGAGGGACCAAAGTGAAGCTGATCAACCCGTAGTTCTCCAGATCATCCTTCTGCGTGATCATCCTTTTTGGCCTTTTTTGCAGATGGATGAAACATTTGCCTTTTTCCAGTCACTAGGGACCTTCCCCAGTCTCCATGGTGCATCAGTGGTGATAGAGAGCAGCCTTGCAAGGACATGAAGCAGCTCTCTCAGCGCTCTTGGATGCAGCCCATCTGGCCCCATGGAGAGTCAAGATCTCTCAAGTAATCCCTGACTCGATCTTCATCCCCTGCTGGTAGTTCTTTTCCTTGAACCCTGCCTCTAAGCAGAGTCCTGGGAGAACTTACTGATGAAGCCTGAGGCAAAGAAGGCATTGAGTACCTCAGCATTATCTGCAAATGCTTCACTAAATCACGCACCCTATCCAGCAACAGGTCCACGTTTCTTTATTCAGTTTTTACTACTAAAGTAGCAGTAGAAACTCTTATTATTATCCTTGACGGCCCTTGCATCAATTCTAGGTAAGCTTTGGCTTTTCTAACACCACCCCACATGCCCAGGCAAGGCTGCTCCTTTGCAATCTATCCCTGCTTCCATGTCCTGTCTTTTCCATGTCCAGTAAGAAATGCTTTTTTACACTGGAGCTCAGTCATGATTTCTCTGTATAGCTAAGCCAGTCTCCTGATATAAGCTACTTGTTTTCCTGAGCATTAGGATGGACCGCCCTTGTGCTTTCCTGCTATTCTGAGCTCATTTACCTCTTGAACCTGCTGCTCAGGAGATCCCACCTAGCAGTTCCCTGAACAAGCTGAAGTCAGCTCTCCTAAAGTTCAGTGACCGTACTCTGCTACTACCCTTCCTCAGTGCCCTTACCACCCCTAACCACTGTTTCCTCATTTAACTGTGGGTCATAATCTCCCTCACCTATTGTTGCTAGTTTAAAGGTCTCGACACCAGGATGGCCAGCCAGTTGGCTAAGACACTCTTGCCTCACTTTGTCAGATGGATTTTGTTTCTCCCCACTGATACAAGGTATCACTGATATTTTTCTCAGATAGGATTATTTAGCATACTCATTATATGCATTATAGTAACTCTGTACCAAACTGTTTTTAAAGCTCTATCTCCTCAAGCATACACAAGCACGCACACACACAAACATACACACACACACACAAACTTCCCTTCACACAAACTTCATATTTTTCGTAAGCAGGTCAAAGAATTGAAATGTTGAATGCATTAATAATTCCAATCACCTCAGGGGGCTTAATGATGAGAATTAAATGAGAATTTCCAATTCTCTTACTTGTTTCCTCAGATTTTTCATCATTTTGAGAGATGGTAGAGTCAATGGTAGAGAAAGTATTTCAGTATTTCCCCTCATTCTATGCAGCATGAGCTCAGTTTGTTTGTGACATAGCATTTGTTTTGTTTGTTTACATAGCATTTTTTTTTAATCAAGCTCTCTGTTACTAATTTAACATCTTCGCAGCTCCTCTTTTTAGATTCCCTTTTGAGATTCGTCCCCACACTTGTCAGATGTCAGCTAACATAGTCACACATTCCCTCACTCTTTCTGAAATATGGCCCAATATACCAACACCTCCAATTTGTCTCCTGGAACTACAGACAGAAAGCACAGTTCACACCAAGTATATCCTGTCTTCTTTCTCTAACCCACAGATAGAAAGAAGCTTAAAGACTATCTCTGACTTTCCATTTGAGTGCTATTTAAGATTCCTGCAGTTTTCTACGACCTGTACAATCCCACTTGGTGCTATATAATTGGTTCCAAACTGAATTATCTTTCAGATAATCTTATAAACTTGTCCAAAGTGTAATTACATTTTGTGTTTTTGCTCAAGGGAGGCAGCATGCTGTCATATTTTCCTTGTGCCATTTTTTGCATATTTTGTCCACTCTGGGTTATACAGGAATATCTCTTGTAGCATACGTGTTTAATACTGCAAGGAATCATATTACATATGTATATTGTAGCTTTGAATTGCAGATGAATTGCTGAAGATCTGACGGTTTGACACTTCTCGTGGGACGTGGGACGAATGACCTTTTTCCCTTTTTTGCTCATAAATGGCCAATCCACTTCTTTTGTTTCTTTTCTTTCTCATTCCCTTGATGCTATCCTCCCCCATAGTTTCTGTGGCAACAGTTTCTGAATGTAGTTATCCAAGAGGCATTAATTTTCTCAAATACTATACTTCTGAAATGTGCACGTCTACACCTCAGGTATTGCATAAAAGAATTGCTTGAGTATATTTCAGGTTCAATAAAGAGTTCAGTTATAAAACATTTTAAAGTCGGATTCTTTACGTTTTAGCTGAAGGAAAACTGTTATTCTATATTTCCATCAATACAGTTGTAAGCATTTTTAAAGACTGTTTTACCTCTGAAGTTCATAACAACTACATAATTTAATTTTATAGGTATTAAACACATCTTTTTCACAGTGCAAGGATGTCTTCAGGATATATGCCTTACGTGGCTACCCTTTATTCTTTAATAATATTATATCACAATCTGCTAGGTATTTCCCAAGTATTCACAAAGGTAGAATACAGCCAACTTTAGATTTCTATAATGCAGACATCAACATGGTCTGACGTGGTCATCCAAGTTTCCGTTACAGTCTGCAGACAGGAACGGGCATGTTTAGGAAGTGATTCCTCTCCTATTGAGAGCGGGCACCTTAAGCCGTTGATACAGATGACTACCTTGCAGCTCAGCTTCTATTCTGCAGATGTCTGAGGTTGGTGAATCCCAAACTCACTGAACTCCAAGAGCTGCCAGTCTAGAGACAAAGCGAGGGAAGGAAGGAAGGAAGGAAGGAGGGCGTTTGTACCCCTGTCAGGGCTGTTTGCCTCTCCGCCTCCTCCCCTTTCTGTGAGCGATTCCAGAGGAAAGGTTTTGACAAGACTACGGCTTGTCAACGGAAGTCACTTTGACCTTACCTTGGCATTAGACTGATTAAGGTTGGTAGGAGGCAAAAAGTCCAGTTCCATTTTTTAATTTGCTTTTGCTGTGTGGCTATAAATTATGTCTATTTACCCTCCCCTCGCCTCCAGGTAACTCCTTCCTCCCCCCCGGGAGTCATTCAGCACTTGTATCAAGGAACTTACATCAGCCACCTCCCCCTCCCTCCAATTCCTTTCCTCATCTCCGTTTCCTCACAAGAGGAAACCTCCGCCCCCCAGCACACAAGAGGACACCCAGCCCAGCCGACAACCCCGCCCTCCCGCCCCGCCCCCTCCGCGCCGCGCATGCGTGTCCAGCGCCGCGGGCGGGGGGAGGGGGCCGAGGGGCGGGGCCAGAGCCTCGGAGGAACTGGGCGGGGCGAGAGAGCCGGGCGGGAGGCGGTGCCGAGGCTTCGGGGCGGGGGGTTGGCGGCGGGTGCGGCGGCGGCGGCGCTAGGGCCCGGCGGGAGGCGAGAGGCGGGAGGCGGGAGGCGGGGTCGGGCCGTGGGGGCTCGCGCTGTGTTGGCCGCGCGCGCGGGGCGGGGGCTGAGCGAGCGAGCGGGCGTGCGTGCGTGCGTGTCTGGTGCTTCCCGGGAGTCGCGCGCCGGGCCGTTAGGGCCGTTGGGGCCGTTGGGGCCGTTGGGGCGGCTGGGCTGCGTGCGCCCCGCGGCAGGGGCTGGCGGGGGCGGCGAGGGCGGCCGCCGTCGCTTGCCTCGCCTCGCCTCGCCCTCCTACTCCAGCCCAGCCCAGCCCGGCTCGGCTCGGCTCGGCGCTGTGATTGGGCAGAAGATGGCGCTGGGCGGATGGAAATCCTAATGACAGTCTCCAAAATCGCCTCCATCTGTACCATGGTGAGTGAGGGGCCGGGGCCGTCGTGCCGGCTGCCCCCGGGGTGGGGGCGCGGCGCGTCCGTGTGGGGTGGTGGAAGGGCTGAGGGGGAGGCGCGCGAGGGGCGGGCGCGAGCTGCGGGGGAGGCCGGCTTTGCGCAGCGCCCGGGCGGTGGGCGGTGCGGCGCCGCGCCGTGGGGTGGCGAGAGAGCGGGGCGAGCGGCCAGGAGGTGTCCACCCGCGGCCGTGGGCGGGGATCGGAAGCGGAGCGTGGTTAATAGGATTTGAAAGGTCTTGATGCAGACGCTGATGCGGTTGGGCTGGGCTGGGTGTGAAGGGGAATCCTGGTTATGAACGTGGTAGAAACGGGTATTTATTCAACATAGCTTTTCCCCCTAAAGTGTGCCGAAAGCTGGGAGGGGGAACTTCAGAACATTGGCCGGAGTTCAGGGTTGCTTAGTGCAGGTGTGTTTTTAGGACAGGGTTTCTGCAAGAGCCCTTCGTCCCTTGATCTAGCTTGTAGTTGTTCCCCGCTTTTACAATACTTCACTGTTGTTGTGGGGCTCTAATTGCCTTGCGTATTAGCAGACGGGTGCTTCTCTAGTTACCCGGAAAAGTGTTAGCATCCTGTGTGATCTGTTCAGCCAAGCACGCTCCACGCACTTGCGTGTAATTTGAATTGTTTGCATCGATCCGGGTCCTGATAGGAGGCTTATTTCAGTGATTGCTTCTCATTACACTCTCTCCTTAGAAATTAGAGCTGTAAGCAGATGTGCAGATGTAATAAGGCTCTCAGAGTTTTTTTTTTTTTTTTTTTTAAGAGGGATGGGGATGTCAATAGATTCACTGATGTAGGAATGCTGAATTTAAAGAAGGAAGTATGCTGTAGATAGTTTCTACTTGTCATGGATGAGGTTTGTTGGCGGGTCATAGTCAAAGATCTTGCATCTGTGCTCTTTTCTAGCCGTTCCATGAACAAATACAAATTCTGGTTCCCAAATCTTTCCACAGAGGAAGGGAAGAGATAGTTAAGGGCAAAAAAAATGCACTCTGTCATCCAGTTTGTTACTTTGCTGAACTGGGATTATAGCATACATTACTGTCAAACAGTGGGACGTGCTTGCAAGTTTATAATTGAAAACTGCTTTATGATTTTCATAAATCGTGCTGCAAAGAAGCTTTAATATCTCAAGCAGACATCTCAAAGGTGGTGCAACAGTATTTTAAATGAATGACTGGACGTCCATGGGCTAAGATTGCTGAGGTGGTTGCTAGTCAGCTGCAGTCTAGCTTTTTTGTGATATAGGAGATCACATCTTTTCATTTGAACTTGGAGGGTCAGGCTTCTAGTACTCATGAGCTGTATACCAAGATTCTTATATGGTCAAATGTTGTAGGACTTGTACCATGTACTTCAAGAGTTTTCATTCTCTGAAGTAGGTGTATTTTAGGTGAGGCTGTTGAGGAGACAATGCAATTGATCCTTGTAGAATGGAACAATCTCATTTTGTTGCATTCTTTGCTAACATGTTACCACCCACAGCTGGCCATCAGCTTTGTGACTATGTAATTTCAGTGCTGGTTCCTTGATTTAAGTTTAGTGTGGCAGCTTACACTTCTTCTTATAGACAGTTTGGAAGTTATAGGTCTGAACTGGCCAAGCAGCTAGTTTAAGATTATTATATATGGATGGATATTAGAAATAACATTAAACGATTTATGCCAATCCATAAACATTTTTTTTTTCAAATTAAAATCTTCTTACAATTAACTGAAGTGTCCATAACCATGAAGCTGAAATTCTGATGTCGGTTAGGTATTGTCTGTCCAGTCATAACCATATGCACTGAGGTGAAAAACTCCCAAATGTAAAATTTTTCCTGTGTCGTTCTGATGCTTGAGCTTTAGTAGTGCTGTGTGGTGGGACAGCTAGCAAGGGATACTCACAGTAAAATCTTTTTTAATACTTAATAGATAATGTAGGATTGTGTTTAAAAAATTTCAGTGGGGATAGTGCTAAAAAGGACTTGATATTTACTCTGAAGTTGTTTAGAACAGTGTGGTTATGGTCAGGCAGATCTTTTTGATTTTAGCAAGCACATTAAAGCGTATATTTTGTGGAAAAAAAGGAATATAAATATGGAGGGTTTTTTTTTTTTTCTGGCAATTCTTCTGTGTGTCAAACTACTGTTTGATAAACTCCCAGGTAACTTTCTGCAATTTCTCACAAGGTTTTTCTTGCCTTTTCCCCATGCCTTTTACAAGAACTCTGAAGCTTTTGCTTCTCTTCTTGTATTTGGTTAGTACAAAACCAGTAACAGGCTATTGTCGTCCAGAGACGATTTGTGCTGACACAAACCTAACGTATATGTACACTTGCAGTCTGTAAAACAGCTGCCTGGGAACGATCTATGTTGAAGAAGCTCTTCCAACTCAGGCCTGCATTACTTTCTTTTTTGTATACAAATTCAAGTTCTACTTCTGCCTCATTTTTATTTTATGCATCTTATCCTTGTTGTTCAAGCCCTGAATATTAGAAAGTAACACATTAGATTTTACAGCACTGGCAGGTTGTGTGGGAACAGTGAAGAGCAATATCCAGGTTTTTTACTTTGTTAGCCACGTGCCTTTTCAGATGATCTTGTCTTCATTAGTTCAGTGATCTGTACTCCTGTGTTCATAGCAGTGATGTTATAGACCTTCTTAAAAGACTCTCTTCTATTGTTGTATCCCATCTTTGGGCTTCCATGGACTTATTTTTTTCTACAATCACCATTCCCATGGTTCTTTGTGCAGTGTTAAGACTTAATTACAAGGCTAGAGATTGGGGAGAAGCTCTTCCCTTGCGTAATGTAGCCATTATTCTTGCTGCAAAATGAATGAGCTTTTTTTGTTTTTTATGCTTTTGCAGTAAAAGTAGAACTTGGCCTTTTACCCTCATTCATGCATTAAACTGCAGTGAAAGTCTTACCTGACTGAATTTTATGGGGGTTTTATGTCTGGCTAGGAAATAGTAAAGTAACCCATGCTAACTGCAGTGAAGATGTGCCCCAACCTATATTCATCTTAAAACAGAGATTCTGACTTTTGCTTCTACTTTCTAGAATCTAACAAACACTTGTTAGCAGCTGAAAGGTATCAAGTCTTTTGGTGATTGAAGTAAAGAGTAGAAATGATCATTGTGCCTTAAAAGACAGCAGTCTGAGTATGTCAGACTCAGATGTACAAAAGGAAGTTGTAGTAGTAGTAGTACTTGCTTTTTGGTGTTTCTTCTAGAAACTGATTGATTATGTTAGCGCAAGCTGAAAAAGTTTAAAGCAGTTTAGAAGTGATGCTAATCTGTAGTCTGAGGCATTAGATATTAAAATCCTTTGCTTCAGTGTCTTACAAGTGTCTTACATATGAGGCCAGTGTACTTTGTTTTGAAATGTTGCAGAATGTCTTCAGTGATTAAATCAGACACTGAAAAATGACATTAAACACACAGTTTGTAGTTGGATATGGGTTGTGTAATGTAACAGTGCATTCTGTATGAGAAGACTGTGCATGTCTTAAAATCCAAATTTTTGGTTTTAGGCTTGTTTTTTTAAAGGAATAAGACTTAGGGAGTCATGTTGAACAGCTGACTATTGTCCTTTTCCTGCCAGTTTCCCTATGCCACCAGTACCCTTTTGCCTATTTCAGTCACATTTGACGAGGCTGAAGAGATCGCAAAGATTCCTAACTTCATGCAAGATTATGGGAGAGAAAGGCTGGTAAGAGGAAACAGATCCTGTAAGTGCACAGCTGACGTAAGGTTGCAGTGCACACGGTATCTCAAAGGCCGTATAAAAGAAATTTTATAAAAATGCTTAACTGCAAGAAAAGCTTATATTTACAGTTAGCTATAAGACAGGTATACATATATGAACTTCATTACTGCTCGAGGAATTATTTGTTTACAATAGGGTTTTCAAACCTGGTTGTGAAATCTGTTCTTAATGTAAATTGAAGTTTGCCAGAGTCAGCCAGAAATGACTATCATGTATTCACTCCTGTCCCTTCTAATTGGGCCATCTGCTAATTGATGATCAGTTTAACAGATTCCATAGGAAAGTGGAAGGAAGAGGCATGCAGGAAGGAATGAGAATTGAGAGTTGCAGCAAGGACAGAAGAGTCAGGTGGAAAAACAGCTTCAAAGTGAGCAGGCAATAGAAAAGAAAGCAAGAGATGAGAGGACTGAAATAACACATGTAAGGGTTCTGATTTGTGCTTACAGAGAAAATAATGGTGTTACAGCATTGCTTTACCCAGCTGTCTGAATTGCTCATGTAGCAGAGCTGACAAGAAGGAACATGTGCTGTGTCTCAGCCACTCCATTTTGCTCTGGAATCATGACTTGAATCCACCTTAATCGGTGTAAATCCACCTTAATCAGTGTACTGGAGTGTGTAGGCACATGTTCTGTTGTGGTGATTCTGTTGCAAGCGCATTCAATTTTGGAGAAGCATGTGTTAGACAGTTGGGGTAAGAGCTTAAACCACTGCAGGGAGGTTCACCAGAGCTCATCTGTTGGCGTTCTAATCAGGAGAACTTCCCACAATGAATACGACCTTAAGACTCAAGGCACGATCGTGACGTTTGTCATCGTTACTTTCATAGATGTAACCTGTTACAATATGATAATAGAAGATGAGTCTATACATTTGCTCTTTAAAATATTGGGTTTGTGACACTTAAATATTCCAGTTAATTTATACAAATTTTTTTTTAGTTTACATCAAAATACAAATTTGACTGTCTAAATATAAAAATGTCAAATATGAGACACAGAAGCAAAAAAAAGATCCTGAAGCTGTGTAGCTGTAAAGCAGTAGTTATACCATACAGCATAGAAAATTTCATAGTGGCATTTAGCTAGAATAATTTAAATTATGCAAATGCCCTTTTTTCTTTTTATACCTATACGTATATACATTCTGAGCATGAAAACATCCTGAAATACAAACTTTGACTCCAGTCTTGCCAACAATGAGAATTTTTAGGTACTTCAGTGGGATTAATTGAGCCTATTAATACACAAAACCTACATATTTACATGGTCTTTGTATTTGCTTTTAAAACTAGTGAAGCAACTAATTTGCGTTAAGACTTGTAGGGATGAGTCTATAAAAATGTATTAAAAGAATACCCGTTCATTAATTGGTGTCCTCTCTTTTCCTTTTTCAAATTTTTTGAAGAGAAGAGGAGCCATGTATTGATAACTTTTCCTTTCCCAGCTTAGGAAGTTTGCTAAAGTTAAATGTGTTTAACAAATGATATCTTTCAAATAAGGTCCTATCTACTCTTTCAGTCCTCCCAAAAACCTAAATCTTTTTCTAGTGGTGTTATCAGAATGATGTATCAGCAAAAATATATCTGAATTGGAAAACACTTTTACCATTTTTCATAAACTCAAAAATATTTAATGATTCCATGAAACCTGTGAGTTACAAAAGCAGCATACTTGTTTTTATCAAATAGGAATTACGTGGATTAAATGAACTTTTAAAAGAGTACATGAAAGACATCACAGTATGCAGTTTATGAATGAAGCCATTTGAGCAAATGTGTTCTTATATTTCTTCTATGCTCTTCATTCTGGATGATCAAGTAATTCTGATTTCTAGAAGATGAGTATAATGCTTTAAACTGTCTATACAGATTTTTAGTTGGTGAAAGTTTTTGTAGGTCACCTTCTGATCCTCTTAAATACCTTTCATAGGCTTCCTATGTTGTCTGTTAGTATAATTCAGTCTTTAACTAAAAATCTATGAAGGTAATAGTTTTTATCTTTCGGGAACCTGCTTAATAAGTGTCATTACGAAATGTTTTGCATTGAAGCTGGCAAAAATCCACTTAGTTGGAAGAACCTAAAGCAAATGCATGTGATAGCATAAACAATGTTACCCCAGGAGTTTTTTGGAAATATGCAAGATAAGTATTATTTATCTTATTGATGGTGTTTTTAGCAATGCAGTTGACTTCCTTCTGCACTGAGGATAATAGACAAAGTCCGTTTCAAGTGTAGCAGCAAATCGGGAAGAAGTGTAGAGGCATCATTAGGTCTTTGCATATTTTGCGTGGATGCATTCGATGAAAGAGCAAAGCCCAGAGTTCTGAATCTTGGAGTCCTTGCTTCATATGTGAGCTAACTTAGCTTTGTCGTCAGTATTCAAAATGGACTTATTTATAGGAAGTATGAGTATATAGCTGCTCTGAAGGAAAATATTTTGTGTATATGCTCAGTCGGGCTGAAAAACATGGGTGTGGTAGACATTCAAAATGTGAACAGAACGTAATTTTATACTGTACTGCCATCCTCCTTGCACAACCAAGCATTTTTTTACTTTGTACTCCTTAAAAATAATTTTTGTTGTAGTCTTGTGTATGCCAATCACATGCAACTATGTCTTAAACTAATCAGTTAAGAAAATATCATTTTTTAAATTATTTTAAATGTATGAACTGAAAGAATCCAAGTATTTCATAGTTAAATCTATGAAGATGGGTGTTACTGAAGCATGGTTTCTTGCAAATAAATGGGCAATGGGGTTTACTGAAGCTCATTCAGCATATTTCACTTCTACTTCCTGGGCAAGAAATGCATCATAAGAAGTGCATTTCTATTTTGGTTGCTGTTGAAACAACAAATGTAAACTGATTTAATATAGCTATATTGTTTGTTCTTAAAGCTGATTGTATAAGTGCAGGGGAAAATGTGAATTTACACATTCTGATTAAACATGACTGGAAGAGTAGAAATATGTATTTCTTCTTTAATAGAAGATTTCATCAGCCACAGCATTGTGCATTATTTAGAATAAGCTATGCAAAGATGTTCATCTTCACTAGTAGGACAGACAAGGAAGAATCTTCTAATACCTGGCAAAAAAAGTGAAAGCACAATTAAATGAGTGCTTTTACTACTGAGATTTATTTTTACAAATTATAAATAATTTTGCGCTCGGAATGTTTTGTGACAGAATTCAGTAATGTTTTATTCTTGTTGAGGAAAACATTGTTATTCCCCGTTACAAAGTTCACTATTTACTTTTAATGTGTTACAGTCACCAGGAAAAGTTTTATTTTACTTTTTTGTTTTGTTTTGTTTACTAACCTATAGCTAAGGCCATATTTGAGAAACTCAGCTTATGTATACCTATGCAACATGACTTGGTTATGTGAGGCACCTGTCATCTTTATTCCTTACTCCTTGGGGAAGGCAGACAGCATTGCAGGGAAGAATCTGGCATAGGGTATATATGAAGGGAGAAATGGATCTTTAGAATTTTGATGACAAATATAAGTTTTGAGATAGAAAATTTCTTTTAAAAACTAAAATTTGTGGGTTTACACAGGAAATTCACAACTCTATAAAATATAAAGTATTTTACAGCAAACTACTGAACAATGACCTCTCAACTTTATCAACAACTGTGTATCCTAGAACGGGATAGATATGCCGCCCCTCATCCCATGCAGAATCACAGAATGGTTGAGGTTGGAAGGGACCCCTGGAGATCATCCAGTACAATACCTCTGATCAGCCAGGGTCATCTAGAGCACATTGTCCAGGATTGTGTCCAGACGGCTTTTGAGTATGTTTCTCCAGCAAAGGAGACTACACAGCCTCTCTGGGCAACTGGTTCCAATGCTCTGTCACCCTCACAGTCAAGAAGTTTTTCCTCAGGTTCAGATGGAACTTCCTCTGGTTCAGTTTCTGCCCGTTGCCTCTCGTCCTGTCGCTGGGCACCACGGAGAAGAGTCTGGCCCCATCCTCTCGACACCCTCCCTTCAGATACTTGTACACGTTGATGACATCACCTCTCAGTCTTCTCTTCTCCAGGCTGAACAGGCTCAGCTCCCTCAGCCTTTCTTCAGAGGAGAGGTGCTCCAGCCCTCTAATCATCTTTGCAGCCCTCCGCTGGACTCTCTCCAGGAGTGCCATGTGTCTCTTGTACTGGGGAGCCCAGAATTGGACACAGCACTCCAGGTGAGGCCTCCCCAGGGCTGAGGAGAGGGGCCGGATCACCTCCCTCCACCGGCTGGCAACACTCTGCCTCATGCACCCCAGGAGACCACTGGCCTTCTTGGCCACAAGAGCACACTGCTGACTCATGTTTAACTCGTTGTCCACCAGCACTCCCAGGTCCTTCTCGGCAGAGCTGCTTTCCAGCAGGTCAACCCCCAGCCTGTCCTGGTGCCTGGGGTTATTCCTCCCTAGGTGCAGGACCCTGCACTTGCCTTTGTTGAACTTCAGGAGGTTCCTCTCCGCCCACCTCTCCAGCCTGTCCAGGTCCCTCTGAATGGCAGCACAGCCCTCTGGTGTGTCAGCCATTCCCCTCAGTTTAGTATCATCAGCACACTTGCTGAGGGTGCACTCTGTGCCTTCCTCCAGGTCACTGATGAATACATTGAACAAGACTGGACCCAGGACTGACCCCTGGGGGTCATTGCTAGCTACAGGCCTCCAACTAGACTGCGCCACTGATCACAACCCTCTGAGCCAATACAGCCAGTTCTCAATCCACCTCACTGTCCACTCATCTAACCTGCACTTCTTGAGCTTGCCTAGGAGGATGGGATGGGAGACAGTGTCAAAAGCCTTGCTGAAGTCCAGGTAGACAACATCCACTGCTCTCCCTTCATCTACCCAGCCAGTCATTCCATCACAGAAGGCTATCAGATTGGTCCAGCATGATTTCCTCTTAGTAAATCTGTGCTGACTATGCCTGATCACCTTCTTGTCCTCCAGATGCTTGGTGATGACCTCCAGGATGAGCTGTTCCATCACCTTTCCCGGGATGGAGGTGAGGCTGACAGGCCTGTAGTTTCCTGGGTCCTCCTTCTTGCTCTTTTTGAAGACTGCAGTGACGTTGGCTTTCTTCCAGTCCTCAGGGACCTCTCCTAATCTCCAGGACTTCTCAAAGATGATGGAGAGTAGGCTAGCAATGACATCAGCTAGCTTCCTCAACACTTGTAGGTGCATCCCATCAGGACTTGTGGGTGTCAGGTTCGCCTAAATGATCTCTAACCCAGTCCTCCTCAAGCAAGGGAAAGTTTTTGTTTCTCCGGCCTTCCTCTCTTGTCCCCAGGGTCTGGAATTCCTGAGGGCTGGTCTTAGCAGTGAAGACTGAAGCAAAGAAGGCATTCAGCAACTCTGCCTTCTCTGTTTCCTTCGTCACCAGGGCACCCACCCCATTCAGCAGCAGGCCCACATTTTCACTAGTCTTCCTGATATATTTGAAGAACCCCTTCTTGTTGTCCTTGACATCCCTTGCCAGATTTAACTCCAAAGGGACCTTGGCCTTCCTCGTCGTATCCCTTCATGCTCTGATAGTGTTGCTATATTCCTCCCAAGCGGCCTTTCCCTGCTTCCACCTACTGTACACTTCCTGTTTATGTTTGAGTTTTGCCAGGAACTACTTGTTCATCCATGCAGGTCTCCTGCCCCCTTGAGCAAAGTAAGAACTTTGCTCAAGTTCTTACTCATACGGATGCACCGTTCTTGAGCTTGGAGGGGGTGGTCCTGAAATATTAAGCACCTCTCTTGGACCGCTCTTTCTTCTAGGGCCCAATCCCATGGGATTCTTCCAAGTAGGTCCCTGAAGAAGCCAAAGTTAGCTCTCCTGAAGTCCAGGGTTGTGATTCTACTTTTTGCCCTTCTTCCTCTTCGCAGGATGCTGAACTCCCACATCTCATGGTCACTGCAGCCAAGGCTGCCCCCAGCCTTCACATCTCTAACCAATCCTTCCTTATCTGTTAGTACAAAATCCAGCAGCGCACCTCTCCTCATCACCAGTATCAAAAAGTTATCATCAATGCTTTTCAGAAACCTCCTAGCTTGCTTTTGTCTTGCTGTGTTGTTCCTCCAGCAGATGTCAGGGTGATTGAAGCTCCCCATGAGAACCAGGGCCTGTGATCATGAGGCTACTTCCAGCTGTCTATAGAAGGCCTCATCTATTTCCTCTTCTTGATCAGGTGGCTTGTAGCAAACACCCACAACAGTGTCACCCATGTTACCCTGCCCTTTAATCCTTACCCGTAAGCTCTCGACTTGCTCATCATCCACCCCTAGGCAGAGCTCCATACATTCTAGTTGCTCCCTCACATAAAGGGCAACTCCATCACCTCGCCTTCCTGGCCTGTCTTTCCTAAAAAATATATAGTCATCCCTGACAGCATTCCAGTCATGCGAACTATCCCACCATGTCTCTGTAATTGCAATGAGATCATGGCCCTGCAACCACACACAGATCCCTAATTCTTCCTGCTTATTCCCCATGCTGCGCGCATTGATGTACAGGCACTGCAGAGAGGTATTTGAGCATGCTGATTTCCCAAGAGGGGTGCAAGAGGATTCCCCATAGTCTTGTCTTGTAGGCACTTCCTTGTCTGCATGCACTTGCTGGAAGTATCCCCACTTGAGCCCTGTTTTGCTGACTGCCTGGTCCATATAACTCTCCCCTTCCCCCATCCTGAGTTTACAGCCCTCACCAGGGTGGCCAGCCTGTTGGCAAAGATACATGTGCCCTGCTTAGTGAGGTGGATCCCATATTTCCCAGTCAGTTGTTGATCTTCAAACAGGGTCCCATGGTTGTAGAAACCAAAACGCTGTTGCCAACACCAGTGGCGCAGCCAGTTGTTTACTTGGAGAACCTGTCTACTCCTCTTCCTATCCTTCCCCTTCACTCGCAGGATCAAGGAGAAAACGACCTGGGCCCCCAGACCCCTGACAATCATTCCCAGAGCTCTGAAATCTGATTTGCTAGTTTTCAGGTTGCCTTTGGTATCATTGGTGCCCATGTGGAAGAGCAGCAGTGGGAAATAGTCGGATACGTGAACAAGCCTTGGCAGTCTTTCCATGACCTCTCCGATTCAAGCCCCTGGCAGGCAACAAACCTCTCTAGGCAAGTAATCAGGTTTGCAGATGAGTACCTCTGTCCCCTGTGGGGGGGAGTCACCCACAGCAATCGCTTGCTGCTTCTTTTGGGTGTTCCTGCGTGGCATAGGGTCCGTCGGCTCAGTTGCTTCACTTGAAGCCATGCCCAGCTCCTCCTGAGCTTGGAGGGCACTAAACCTGTTCATCAACTGTAAGTCTTCAGGAGGAGCAAGAGCCTTTCTCCTCGTATGAGAAGTGACCAGTTTCTAGCCTTCATCCTCTACATAGTCATTATGACTTACTGTTCCACATGGCACAGAGCCCACCTGTATCTCTACTGCTATAGGAGGTTGAGACTCTTGTAGCTGTAAGGTCTCTGATAATATCCTATCTATCTCTTGCTCGTCTTCTTGGATGCTACACAGCCTGCTTACTTCCTCCCATAACTCCTTTACCTGGCGACACAGCTCATCAATAGCAGCACGCCTGCTGTGGAAAAGTTGACTGTTGGCCCCAGCCTCACAGAGAGGCCTGAGGCGCTCCCTGCAGCCTGAGACCTGCAGAGCTGCATCTGCTGCCAGGTCTGTCTGAGTTGGAAGCCTCTGACACAGCTGACAGCGCAACTCCAACAGCTACTGCTGAATGTGCTCTGTGGCATGTCATAACCATATCTGAGGAAGTGTACACTATTATGACAGGAGACAAAGGTCCCTTCTGCGCACGCTGCTGGGCAAACTGTTGCATCTGTTCACTATCTCTGTTAGCTGCACTCAAAAAAGATAGGACTAACACCGGTATAATCTTAAAAACATATTAGCCTGGTTATGGTCAAGTCTTTTTAAGAGAAATGCTTTCAGTTAGGCTGGATGATAATGACAAGGTAGGACACTAAAGCTGCTATTGTTTGCCTGCATGCTGACATGTTTTTGGGTAGTATTTTTAATATAGACTGGCTAATTATTTATTGAGACACATGCTATAGAGTGGGTATATTTATGTTAGTGTATTAGTTCAAATAAAGCGTATGTACTTCTGAAGAGCTTCTTCCAGACATCCCCTTGTACCACAGTTTGGTTTCCATCTTAGAGTGGTCTTGCAGTGCACAAATTAGATTCCTTTTGGAGAAAATGAAATTGAGCAACGTACTTCAGTCACAGCTAGGTGTTTAGTGCCAAAGCCAAGTGGAACTAGACTGGTGAAAAACCTCCGAAATTCAAATAATGCGTATGTCAGGACATGAGCACCAACTGATTTGCCTTACAGATCTGCACCTATTTGCTTATGCATGTTAGCTGTCTCAAGAGTACTAGTTCTACACATAACACCAAAATAGTGCGATGTCTGCAGCAGTGAAAAAAGACAATTGTAAAAGTCAGGAAATAGTAGATAACAGTTTTATTATTGTAGCAGGCTTAAAAAACAAAAATCAAAAAACGAGCAACAAGTGCAGCTTTTATGTTCACTTTACCATTTTTTTCCTTTCCCATTGAAATATACCTGGGTCAATTTCTTTGTTTATTTTTGAACTTTGAGAAAATACATATTTATGAAACTTGCAAATTAGGGAAATCTAACTGAACTTAATTATACAAACATAGTATGTTTTCCTCTCCCACTGTGTTTTCTGGCCTTTGATTCCGTTAAACTGAAATAAAAACAATCATTTATTTCATGAGAATACTGTTTTATAACCATTGATACTTTAACATCATTTCCAGGATCATGTTCAATAATAAATAGAAATTAGACAAATCTTGAAGTCTGTCCAGGATTAATGTGTTAAAATTAAAAACAAAATAAAACTGTCATTTTTGAGACTTGTCTTTTAAAACTCATAGCCGCATGTGTAGCATCTAGAACAGAGTAGCTTACAAAACTGAAGCTCATACAAAGCCAAATATTCTTTTACATTTTGGCAAACTGTGCAACTTGAAAACAATGCAGTGTAACATATCCTTACAATTATCATCTAGTATATAGAGAACTTCACATTTGCTTCTTTGTGGAATTGGATTTATGTGTTTGCTGTATTTTTTTCTGTGTTGAAATAGTCTGTGTTTAATAGGTCACAGTCAACATTTTGATCTTTTCAAACATCTGTTACATTGTAGTGTTCTTTTCCATATGCTATTTTAACACGTTTCAGCTGGGCTAAATCAAATGCAGTTTATGTTTTGGCATTATTATCTGTTCCAGTGTAAGTTGTAATAAGCCAAACTACCTGTGTTTTAAGACTGCGTATTACGTTCCTTCATACACACCTTAGTTGTTGAAGTTTTCTCTTCGCTTTATAAAGCTATGTTGTGTTAACTGTTACAAACATGTATTCTGAGCCAGTATAATTATCTCTGGGCTGGAAGGAGAGTAACATAATGCAATGTATTGTGGTAGATATTAGCTTTTGTTTGATCTGTGTTGTGCGTCTGCTCTTTCCACTTCTAAAATTTTGGGATAAAACTTCTGTATGGTCCCTGTGCTTCCACTCAGGCAGGTAGAGAAAATGGAGTTGGGGTTTACTAACCAGAGTTAATGATGTTCCTTTCTTTGCACTGCACAATGTCAAAGCTAAGATGCTGTGTGGGGACTGAGCACCTATTGTATAGGTTGTTCAGTGGGGCCTGAAGGGGAAGAGGATCATTCTGGGATCTTCCCATATGACAGTTAAAAGCCAGAGGAAGTACTTCTATACTCTGCAGCATGCATCCTAGATTGAAGTCTGCCAAGTCTATGTTGCAACCCCAGTTAGTCTGGCTGGTAGGAGATAGACTCCACTTCTGCCCCGAAGCTTTGCTGACCCTTTGCCCAAAAGATCAAATGGTACCATTATAGTTGGTGGTATCACTGTGCTTCCTTTACATCCATATTTGCATATTGGAAGATTCAAATGGTAGTGATAATACATACTGTAATGCGGAATGGGAAACCTTTCTTAGCAAAGGATAGTTAGCTTTTAAAAAAAGCTTTTTTGTATCACATGTTAACATGCGTTTTAGCATACTCTTTCAAGACCCAGCTGCATACTGTGTCCCCGCTCTCTGCAACTAACACACTAGGCACAGTATCAGTTGTTACTTCGAGGGGAGTATTAACTTATTTTATTACAGACCGAAAGAAAGCTGTAGGGGCCAGTCTCAGTAGTTACGGGGCTTTTCTATTGGTATAAAATAGCCATGCTGGTTTGCACTAATAAAACATACATAAACAGTTATAGTCAAACATAGATAATGCCTTGCTCTGAAATTAAGTGAAAATCTAAGCCTTGAATAGCAGCCTTGAATAATCAGAAAATAGTAACAGTATAGGAGTACCGTAGTGTGTTTTACTTATTGGCCAGTCAGGATCATTATTATGCTAGAGATATAAATATTGTATTTGGGTCCGTACAAAACAGAAACACCAGAAAAGTTTAACACCATAATTTTCTTCATTCCAAAGACAGAATAAAGCAGCTAGTCCATCCTGGCTTTGAAAATAAAGAGCATTTTCTAAAAACCTGCTCTTAAATTTATTTATTTTTAATGAACTGGAGATTATAACAGTAGGGCGTAAAAGGCCTCCTCTGTTACTTTTTTCCCCCTTACTTTATTTGTAAAAAATATCTACCTTGCCAGAGCTCATGGCTCTATTTCAATTGTATTTTGTTTTAAGGTTGCGAAATCAAATATTTGGAAGTCGTGACGTGCTTTGATCTAAATGAGGGCTTATTCCCCTTTTCCTTACCACCATGATCACCATTTGAGAACAGCTTCTAAAGTAGTAAGCACTATGGCCATGTCCTCAGTAAAAGAAAAGCTATATGATACTGGAGAACTGCAGGGAATATCACTGATGAGAAAGTGGCCAGGACCGTGTTGTGAGTGGAGTGGAGCTGTACTGACCATCTGAAATACGGAGTTATGTTATCTTTGGCTCTATTCTAATTAAAGTTGCCATCTCCTGGTGGGCCTTTGGCAATGTGTTTCCAGTTTGAGAATTACTGGGCTAGACTGCATAATCAGTCTTAGTTCTGCAGTATTGCAATCACATCATAGTAGATATCACATAATATAGTTTCTATTTTAATTTTATGCATTTTGATACATTCATGATTTTAGCTCTGTCCCTTTTGCCCCGTCTGTAATTAATCTGTGAAATGCTGAGCACTATTTTTAATGCGCTTTGTGATTTTGATTTAACTTTTATTTTGTTAATGCCCAATGCCATTTGCTATATGTTTGGTGTAGAGGAAGAACTTGTTGGGAAGGAGCCCTATATCTTCTTAAGATGCTTTGCTGTATAGTACGGGCTATTTTAGCTTCAATTGGACCTGACTTTAGATTGGAATATTCATGCTCATTTATTAGTCTGATAGACCATAGGCATGTGTGTATGTATTTGTGTAAATATATACATGTTATACGCAATGAATATCATATGCAACAAAGGAGATTTAGGTTTGGATACAATTGCTTCTCTCTAAAAGCAGTTAGTGTGAAACTTCATAGAAAGTTTTTTTTTTTTTTTGTTCTCTGAGTTTTCCAGAGCAGAGGCTTGTGGTGTATCTCTCTTCTTTTTTTTTTTTTTTTTTTTTTTTTTTTTAAGTAGTTATTTGTCACGGGTAAGGCTGTGTTCACAGCCGGTTACCGTGGAGAAACTTAAATACAACAGTTTATTATCCTATGTGAAAAGTATTGTTATACCTAGTAGGCAAATCTAAGAACGATGTAGTTAGTCCTCAAAAGACTGGATTTAAATACTTTATTTATGTTAATGAAGGCTGTGTGTGCTATGCTGATAATCTCTTTGTGAAAACGACTTCAGTTTTTTTTCAAAAGGAATGTCATGCTTTTGTTCAAACTGGTTTACATGTAACTGTTGATGGATAAAATATTATCTTGCTATGCTTTCCTCTTCACACCTTTTCATTCTCCTTCCTTTGAAATGAAGTGTTTGTTGCACCAGTTCAGGCAAAAGTCGTATGTTGGAACTAGATTAAGCGAAGTTACTTTCTCTGCCTTCTTTTTGAGGATCAAAACAACACATTTGTTGGGCAAAGTGTGCAGCATTTCTAATGTACGCCAACACTTGCTGCATTGTGTTGTCCTTAACTTTACAGATTTCAAGGTATTTAACAGAGTACTTTGAACATCATATAGTTTTAGCGCAAGTGAAACAGACTCATCTCTTTGCTTCCTGTGAACAATCTACATTTCTTAACAGTGTAGGAATTATCGTTGTAGAGAGAAGCTCACCATTTGACCTTGTATCATCTGCTTTGCAGTATTATATAAGTGCAATTGTTATTCAAGGAACTGCACTCTGAAAATAATAAATACAGCACACCAAAACAGTGTAATTACGTGAAAGTACATGCAAATCGTATCACTGTTTTTGAGTAGAGCATACTTAGAATGTTTTTGAGTAGAACATACTTAGAAACAAATCTCTGAGGGGTTTTGGATTATGCTGAAATAATTGCTGGTGTTGGAAGTGTGTTAGGTTCTTCTCTGTATTATGAGCATCTAAGATATATGGAACAGAAGACTTGCTGAAGGACCTGTCTACTTTCAAACTTATCTGAAATGATTTTATTGCCAATCTAAACAACTAGAGAGTGTAAATCAACAGAAAACTTAAAGGACCGATTTTTCTGCATTCTTGGCTAATACCATCCTGCCTAATAGCTTGTCTTTGCATTAAGAAATAGGACTAACTAAATATGTTTGGTTAATTTGCCGTGTATGATTATTGAGCTGGGACATAAACTCTGCTTTCTCCATCCTTTTTGGATACAAACAGGAAGATTGTTTGGAGGATAAAAACATTTGAGCCAGGCAACTGTAAACCTATGCAAATGTAAGAATTAGGATTGAAATACAATGCGAAATGCATAACTGTATCTCAGTACGCATTGTAGAAAACAGCTGATTCTTGAACAATGTCTCTTTGCCCCAGATGTTTCCTGCGGCCAGACTCTAAGCTATTGACTGTGTTTCATATGCCTGCGATGTGTGTGAGCTGCCACTCATGGCTGTAGTTACGCATTTTAGAATTTCAGAGGCAGTCATTTATCCCTGCAAAAAAACTCAGAATGTCTTTCTCAGGTAGTTAAACTCGCTGTGTACATAGTTGCAACACTAATATTTTATTGCTTTTAATTTTCTAGGGCGCCAATGCCTCAGCTTTGGAGAAAGAGATTGGTCCGGAACAATTTCCAGTCAATGAGCATTATTTTGGTTTGGTTAATGTAAGTTTCAGTGCATAACTTGATTGCTTTGAAATTCCACAAGTGAATTTGCTAAACAACAAGATTTTGATTGAGTGAATAATTAAAAACTGAAAGATATATTTAATATATTTAATGTATTGAAATAGAATTCAGTATTCAATAGATTGAAATAATTGTTGAAATTGGACTCTATTTAATACTTTATTTCATTTGATTTATTATAGGCTATTTTTCTTTGTTTAAATCACTGTCTGGCTATAAAAATGTAGAAATCTTTAAAAAAAAGTGTTTGGAATATACAGCTTGCAGTTGGTAATATGCCAATTTAAGTGAATAAATACACTAAAGTAAAAAATTATGATAAATCATAGATGATACGAAGCATTGCTGTCTGTCATTTGTATTGAAACGTTAAAAAAAAAAAAAAAAAAAAAGACCCTGAAGGGGATAAAGAAGTGTTGAAAAAATATAATCTTGTTTAATTCCATCTTAAGTTCTCAGCATTCTCAGAATACCCGATTTCTGATATTACCTGTGAAAAGTGTATCTTAGAAGTTTCGTGATTCTATCTGGAATCAATTATTAAATAGTTTTCTTTTTCGGGGCTTCAGAAAGTACATATTACAAACAGGTTGATTTAACAGGAGCCATCATCTTACTTTTGTTAATGAAACTAATGAATTATAATACTGTTCTTTTGCAACATATGTTTCCACCTCTGTGTTCTTAGCACTGACATGCTTCTGGAGTCTGCACTCCCAATATACATCTAGTTAGTAAAAATCCTCACTGATTAAGCTAACTTAGATATATCTCAACTGCCCATGACTTAAATTACTAATTTTTTCCTTTCTCATGAAAGGTTGAAATACCTTCAAAATGTGGCTTTTTTTTTTCTAAAAAGATGAAATACCCTAGTTGAACTGTTAACACTTGCTGTTAGTTCCATAGCTCATTTTAAGCATGTAAACTCATTTCCCTCAAAGCTGTTCTTACCTTTTCTCAAATCCATTACTCTATTGGCAGATAAACCTATTTTCCTAGTCTCTTATCCCAGTCCAGAGGATTTGTCGTGCCTCTCTGTGCATGTTTCCAAATGAATTGAGTAGCATTTCTTTTATTTATTTTACTTTTCTTTTATACATACAAAAACTGCTAACTTTAACTTGTGCCCTGGATATTGGTTGATATGATTGTGGTCCCACTGTCCCTTTTTAGACTTGAATGTATCCCCTGTTTTTGCCATATAAATGTATCTGAAGGAAGGAAAATACAAAAGAGAAACCTGAAAACTTACAACATCCTCATAATAATCTTGTATAGTCAGATATCCTAAGTGAATCTTCTCTGACGAATTCCAATGACCGTTTCCCTTTCTCTTGAGAGTAGCACTTTAAAATTTGAACTATGGTAATGTGCAAAAGCCTTTTCCTGTCTTGGTATTGTTTTTTAATTATGCTTCAACATTTTTGGAACAGTGGCTTAGCTTAAGCCTTTCTATTCCTCTGTGGTTGTGTGTCTCTAGAAATGCTTATTAAAATGACCCAAATATTCATACGCTAAACAAACTAACGCCAGATCAACCTGCAGATCACATATTACAGATAAATTCCAATTTTACGTTAGCCGTGTAAATTCAAATGATATCAGGTATCTCAAGGTACTCTTTTAATTTCCTATGTAGAACAGGACGATAGATGTTTCTTATTTTAGCTTCAAACAATGAAGTTTTATGGACCAAACTTCTTCGAATTGTAGCTGAAATGAGATTCTGTTAAGTCTGTGGCACTCTGATGCTGTGTGTTTCAAGTACAGCGGTTGGCTAAGGCAATTCCATCATACTGTTGCTTGAATGGTTTTTGGATCCGTTATACTGATTGTGTTTATTAATACGTTATCTGGATGCCATTACATGTGTAATAAACTTGCAAAATTCAAATCTGCCAGGAAGGGGAAAGGTAGCAGTCTCTTTACTAGCAGATGGCCAATTTCCTATTCAGAAGGAATGGCAGAGCTGATGATAATTAGGAGTAATGAACTGTTAGATTGAGAAGTGATAGCAATCACAAATTTTGTCTCCATTGAATTATTTAATCATTTCATAGCAATTACAGGAAGTGAGCCTTTTAGAGGGTAATTAACATTTACTACTAATTTTTTCTAATTCATTTATCAATTTTGTTTGTCCTAATTTTGTCCACAGTAACTGAGAAAGACCATATGATGTGGAAATCAATAGCTATGTTCTAGCTGTGTGATAGCTAGTCATTTGTGATGTCTGGGACAGGATTTTAGATACAGATGATGATTCTGTAGTAGAGATCTGTGAATCATAAATGTAGAGATTATCCAGATATAATGTAAAAGAAGAAAAGGTGGAAGGATCCTCTTATCTCCTTTCCAAGTTTTTGGGGAAATCTAGGAATTACTCAGAGGCTATGATGAAAGAACAATTTGAGAGGTAAAAGAAGAATTAAGAAAGGGCAATTGTGGGAAGCATGTGGAAGAACAGATGGTCAGTGGGATGTTTGATTGTGTCAATGAAAGCTCTAAATAGAAAACTTGGCTTACAATTAAAAGGACAAATACCATTCATGAATTTAGCAGAAAATATTTAAGATGCATGGTAATATGAAAATGTTATTATTATGAAGTACTGCTGTTTGAATCCACTAAACTGAGGATCATTGTGGACCATCTATCTGAGGTAGCAACTCCTCTAAAAATGCTAGACATGAGCACTTCATTCTAATTACCCTGTCAGGGGCAAGTCAAAGTGTATTTCAGGCTTGCTGCTGATTCCTTCTCTCTGCATGTCAAGCCAAGTGCTAACTATGAAGAAAAAAAAAATAACGTTAGCATTGCTAACATCATCTGGAGAGCTGGAACACAAGAGTGACCCCTGATATCAGATCAGAGAAAGCTTTCTTGCTTGAATAGAGGTTTTAGTGATGAGATTCAGCAAAATATCAATTGTCTGTAGACGTGGCTCAAATCTGTAAGCTACACATCAATAATACATATACTATATGTCTGATGATACTTATCAAAGAGTAGTCTCACCATTCCAAATATAGCTCATTTTGTTGTTTTTTTTCTCTAAAAATTTTTTTGGGGACCGTTGTAGGCTTCATTAGTCAAATTGCTGCTGTGCAGTCCTGACCTACTCCTTTCTCCAGCTCTGGCCACCTCTGTCCTTGTACTAAGACATTTCGGCTTACTTAGGTGCCAAACTACTCCCTCCCCCTTTTCTTTTGCCTTGATTGAATAATTTTCTACTAGCAGAGTAAGCTAAAATGGTTCAGTTCCAGGGCAGACAAACTACAGTGCTGGCAGAAGGGGTAACAGGGAGGATTATGCAGCTGGCATGGGAAAGGAGTGTGGGGCCATGAGAATTAGACTTGGGTAAGACTATGAAAGTGCAGCATCCGCACTACCGTTATATTACTGCAGTTTTTAAGTAGCTCTGGAAACTTGTAAACAGATAGAAAAAAGCATCTTTTAGTTCCCATTTTACTATAAATGTCAGCCATGGGTGTCAGATATAGGAGTTAGATTCATCTTGATTGAACCAGCTGAGAATTTGAGAAATTTGGTGCACAGAAAACATGGGAGTACACATGGACAATCAGGTCTGCATATCACTTCTTTCCCTCCAAAATTCAGTAATGCAAACTCTTAACATCAGTGTTTTTCACAAATTAAATTCCTGATCGTATCCAATGAGTATCAAATAGCAATCATTTTTAATCTCATAAAGTGATCCTTCTTCAGAGTTTATCAGACTTCCAGAACAGAAAGTTTGATTATTCAGTCTCCTGCAATGGATCTGTGTATTTTGGAAGAATCACAACGAACAAAAGTTGTCAGAGCTAGTGATGTATCAGATCTAGGAGGAACCATCCTGGTATACCAAAACAGTATTCTTAGCAGATCTAAGTTTGTGTAGGTCTCTTGTTTCTTCTCGGAGATCTGTAGGGGTCAATAAACAACTCTTTTTCCTATTGTGTATTGCATCAAAAGAGTAAACTGTAAGGTCATAAGCAGTTCACAGTGAGTTCAGATTGTTGCAACTTTCCTGATTGTCTCTTCTTCTTTTTTCTGTGTTTTTTTTTGTTTGTTTGTTTCCAGGCAGACTTGGGTGTTGTAACTTTGATATTGGGCTTTAAAAAAGGGTAGGGGGAGAAAGTATAGTGTGCGGAATTTTTGTGAAATAAAATAATCTGATTTCTCAGAATTTAGAGCAGAACAACATTGTGAACAAGAAAAAGACACTTTTTTGTTTGTTTTTTCTTAAATATGTATGTTTTAAGATGAGCCTCACAGGAACAAGGAGGACGGCAATAAACTAGTTGAAAGCATTAGTTAAAACAACTCCACTGTACACAGTCTCTATTACCTTTTCCTAACTGAGATAGAGGAGTTCAGATTGACAGTTTAAGATACAAAAGTACAGTGGTGGTGTTCCTTGCTGTCTTCTGCTGTTCCTCTGAGGAGGACTTCACAAGCATTTCATTTTCCAACAGTTGAGTTAACTAGCATTTAGTTAACTAAATGTTCTTCTTGTTTTAAATAGTTTGATGGGCTTTCCATACTGTACACTTTCATGTCTCAAAGTGGTTGGAGCTTTACGTTGTCACTACAAAGCATACAGCTTATGCTTACAAACTTCCCATTATACAGTGTGTTGCTTTCATCTTTTTACAAGTATTGTGCTTCTGAGGCAGTGCTAATTGTAAAGTGAGCAGAAAAGGAAGGTGTCTGTTCTTCAGGTTGGCAGGAGAGCTAAGGATTAAAGAAGTAGTATTAGGAAGTGATGTATGTTGTAGAGGTCAAAAAGGCCCAGACTGAGAGTGTTCAGTAGATGGTGGGAGGACAAGGAGACTGGAACAAGGTCTTGGGTGTTTCTGAAATTAGGGATGTGCTTTTGTATTTGTATTTTGTGCAAAGATAGAAAGGAAGGTAATAAATGCTAATCTTACCATACTTATCTATATAACAACGTCATGATAATTTTTGAATAATAATAAGCTTACATTTTAAAAAGATTTTAGGTTTTGAAGCTACGAAGATTGATGCTCTAGATATAAAACAAATGCAAAGTAATGCAATGCAATGTGAAGTTGTCTTAATGAGTCTGTTGTCAAACAATCTTCTATTAATTACTGTCTTTTTGAATTTGGTTGGAGAAAACCTCTCAAGAACTGAATCTCCTTTTATTTCCTATCTACAGGCATATAAGTTAACCTATAATCATATTAAACTTAATCGTCTCAATTTCTCTCAGTGTTCCCATTTCTTTGTCGCTTTGCGTTTTGGTTGTCTCTCACTACATGTTTACCATTCTAATTAATTTGTCCTCAGACTGTTTCCTTTTAAAATTGGAATGTTATGAAATTTTTTTATTTGCTGCCTTTTTATCTTTGGGCGCTTGCTGCAGAAATTATAGCGCTTTTTGGCATTTGATTTGATATTAAGAACTTTCTTAACATTTTAATATAATTATCTTTTATATGGCTGTTTTTAATTATAAACTCATAAATAACTTACATTATTAAATGTTTTGACATAAATTACTGTGTGACTTTATTTGCTTCCTTTTAAGAAAAAATTTTCCTCTTAAAATGAGTGACCTACTTGAGGATAGAATTGGGCCACAAAGAAGCTAAAATAAGCATTCTCCCTAGCTTAAAAAATAAAAATAATTGGTGTTAATTTCCTCACTTTTCTAATATGCAGGTCTTAAGAATTTGTATTCTCTTCATTTTTTTTTTTAATTACTTATTCTTTCTGTGCATCTTGGGTATTTAGAGAACAGTTCTTCATATTTCTTTAACTAAAAAAAAAAAGAAAAATGATTATTTACATGCCATTTTTCTACATAAATTATATATAGTATTCTTGTTGGTCATTGTCTCAACTGGGAGAGAGTGAAAAACAGTTACTTCTCTGTTATTCTTTAGAATTAGAAGCTTTCAATCCTTTTTTTCTATTGAAAGAATCTGCTTTTAAAATACCTCTAACTGCACTCTTTTTCCTATAAAACAGTGACCCCATTGCAATATAGCCTTATAATTTGCTACTGGTATATGCTAATATTTTTATATAAAACCTTAATATGAGCCTTACTTTTACATTTTACGGAATGTGTGTAGTAGGTAAATGTTTCAATTTGCAGGCTGAGTGACTGCCGCTGAAAGGCTGGATTACTCGCTGAAGGCCTTATAAAGAATTTTTTGACACTTTCAGTGTGAGGTAATGGGCTCCACTGCAGGAGAGCAGTATGAAATGAGAGGAACTCTATCCACTGAGCGCTCGATGCCTTCATAGAGATGATGTGGAAGTTTCTAGTGTTGAGGTTAGCTGGAGACAGTGTCAGTGATCAAAAGACTAAAGGGGAGGGAAGGAGTGCCTAACACCTGGAGAGAGTCTGGAGAAGAACAACATCTGGAGTGTTCTGGTACAAAGAGGGTTATGAACGCTTTTTTAGCTGTCTCTTCCCCCATTTTAATTCAGGGGTCTGCCCCTTTCAAAATACGTATATCCAAATTGTGTATTCTTTTTCTTTCGGTCTCAATTTTGAGGCTACCACCTGTGCCATGGCTTTGAATCCTAACTAACACTATTTCAGTGATTTAAGAAAATTCCTGAATGTGAACCTTGTCACCTTGAAGTGGGGATTGAGACTGTAGGAAAAGGGTAAAGCAGTTATTTCTGACTTTGATCTCAACTAATAAGATTTGGAGAATCCAATTTCTGAAATGTCTGAAAAGCTATCTCAATTTACAGCTGAGTTTCTTCCCAGTACAAGGTCATGCTGTGCCTGTTCTTTACTGTTGTGGCTGTCGTGGTAGATGGATAGATATTTTTACCTTTCTGTGTAATTCTGGGCATATTTTGGGAGCTACAAAATTGTTGGTATTTGCTGAACATTTTGATCCATGTTAATGCAAAGTGTTATTAATAAATTAAATTTATAAATAAGACAAAACAACATTGTTCAAATTTACCAAGGTATTTCTTTCTTCTGCTTACAGTGTACTTGTCCTTTGTGAAACAGAAATATGCTTTACTGTCTTAAAATCCAGAAGAAATGACTTGCAGAAAATTTGTCCCTGCTCATGCATTTTCTTGTACTTTGGATTTAATTTTTCATCTCTACAGTAATACAATGCAAGCTAATAAATCTCTCTCTTATTTTATAGTTCGGGAACACATGCTACTGCAATTCAGTTCTTCAGGCACTTTATTTTTGTCGTCCATTTCGAGACAAAGTCTTAGCATACAAGAGTCAACCAAGAAAAAAAGAGAATCTCCTTACATGCTTAGCTGATCTTTTCCACAGTATAGCCACTCAGAAGAAAAAAGTTGGAGTAATACCTCCCAAGAAATTTATAACAAGATTACGAAAAGAAAATGGTAACTTTTTTCTTTCTCTCATATAATAATCATATCACTTGTGATTTAATTTCAAAGCTGAAATAGTGGAGTAATTCACCTGTGTATTTGCTAAGTATAAAAAGTGTTCTTGGTGCTGCAGTATAAAAAAGAGTTGGCCTTAGAATAAAGATGTAAACCTGGAGCCACTTTGAGAGAGGATCGTTGTCTCTCTTCACGTAGAGCTCAGTGTATTGTCAGTGGCTGCTTCTGAAATTGCTTGCTAATTTTGCCTCTGTAAGAACTGTGATTTTACAAGCAAAATTCACTGCAAAGTTTTTATTCTGTATTTAAAAGAACATTACTCTTTGAATGCAGAAATTAGTTTATCAAATTGGGTGTGTGGAAAGGACAGTAAGATGTCTGTGCAAGAATCTATCTTTTTAAAAACAAACATGTTTTGAAATTCAGTGAGAATTTATGCAATACTTGACCAACTTTCTTTTTTTTAAGAATTTTTGCATTTTAAAAGCAGTAAGTGGCTTTATTTAATTTTATTTGTGTTACAGATATCCTAGATCTCTAGAGATTTCCCAGATTTATAACATTTCTTATTTTTTTTTATCAGCAGTATCAATCAAAATGTTTTAGAAAATAATTCTATATTAAAATATAAATGAAAGCCTGTAATCTACTACTTGATTTGGGTACTTTTTAATAAATTATGACATTAAACTTTACTAAAAAGTAACCATTAAATTTAAATAAATAGTATAGGGTAGCATATTTACCACTGCTACAATAAAAATAGTCATACTGTTGTAATCTCTCTGAGAGCATATATTCAAAATGAAAAAATTTTAAATGTTAGGATGACCATCTCTGTAAGTAAAAACAAAGAATAAAATATTACAAAGATATTCCTAATTTTAAGTGACTCCCATAAAATGCACATCGTAAATAGTAATAATGACATTGGCAATGTTAAAAAAAGCTCTGATTTGATGTGCAGCCTCTTATCTATGCAGATTACTATATTTAGTGTATGACATTTTTCTAAATATAGCTGTATTTTGATGCATTTACAGACCAAATTAATCATATTGAATATTAACTAACCACAGCAAGTGCTGGGGTCAGTTCAAATGGAAAGTTGAAAGTAGAACACGGGAGCCATTAAGTTCTTTTTAGAAAAATGTTACCTCTTAATGCTTAATTATGACATAACAGTAGAATTCTAGGCAGGAAAAGGTGATTGGAAAATGTTAATGGCAGATCAGATGTGAAAGTTCAGCTCTTGTTGGCTTTTTAGATTTCTTTTAATGATGATGGTCTCGCCCTTCTTACAGAATTAAATGGCTAAATTGTCAAGCATGGACACATTATATGCTATTAAGTGTTTATCATGAAGCTATATAATTTGGGGTTGTAAGTAAGATTTAGATAAAAAAAGAAATCAGATGGGTATGCAATACCAGCTCTAGATTCTACACAGGTCAGAATCCTGTGATTCTGAGTGATGGCTGAGAACATAATCCTCACATGTTCCACGCTACAAACCTGCTATTCTTTATTTCCTGAGTCTGAGTCCAGTATTCGTATGTTAACAATCATAAAGCTTAGTATGCTAAAAAGCAGGTGCCAGCTTGAAGTCAGCTGAAGGTATACAGTTAGTTTTGCTCAAAACTCTTCTAATCATAAAATGAACAATAGCCAGGTCATGCATGGAATTCATTCTGTTATACTTAATGTCAGTTTACTGACTGGGCATATAGCCCCGAAGAACTTCTGAAGTAAGTGTTTTACCTTAAGAGACTTGCAGCTCCTGTTTTGTTTTTACTCAGTTGAAGGTGTTACAGCTGACTAAATTCAGAATTAGCCTATTCTTACTACTCAAAAGCAGTGTAGCAGTTCATTAAATAGCTATTTGGTTTATAGGCTTGACTGACTTGTTTTGTTATTTAACCTCTCCAAGTGAGTTAGATTAGCATCAAATTCTCCCTACTTTACTAGTTGTTCATAATTTTTTTTTTTTCTATTTGAAGAGGTATACCCTTAGATGGCATCAAGTGAATGATAGTAAAGCTTCCATGTAGTCCCAATATGCACTTCAAAAATCAGGCTGCACTGAGTGTCTTCTGCACTCATCTTTCCAGTCCTGGGAACTATGCCTTCACGGAAGGCAAGTCTCTTAGTATATTTTTGAACTAAAAGCAAATTGCAAGTTATAATTAACTGAATTAATTGCACGTTCAGAAGATTTGCATGATACTAGCCAGTGATATAGGGTGCTTTTTCAGTGGGCAACTAAATTTCCTTGTGCCAGCTCCTGCTCAGAAGAGAGAACAAGTTGCTATTACTACACCTGGTTTATAGCCTTTGTAGTTTTCTTAATCTCCTCCTTTGGAGGCAGAGGACTTTTCAAGGTGGTATCTTGAGTAGGCAATGTTTTCAGGATGGTACAATTTTGGACAAAAATAAGAGAATAGACTTTAGAGAATGAGAGTCTGACTTTGTACTTTAATCTGTAGCATTGCTATACATTGCAAGTATGTGCCACCGAAACTGTTCCACCTCAACTGAATTAATCCTAAGACTGTTATGCTTATGTTGACTAACTGAAGACATCAAGCAAGAAGCATGGTGGATCCATCTATATCTAGCTAACAAGTCCAGCAGTAATAGAGGTGCCTACATATACCAACCTCCAGAAGCAATTTTTCAGATTTTAAAAGATAGATCTATTGCTTGAAGTCCTAATCAGAAGCTTGTTTGCTGTTGCCTTGGCTAAGTCTTTAGACTAATTTGGCAAGGCTCCTACAGATTCTGCCTTACTTAGAGCTTTGAGTAAGAAAATGGTTGTTTAAAAATTACCGATATCTTTGATCTTTGCTTTAATCTTATTTTCACTGCTAGTATTAATGACACTGTGCTTGTGACAGAACAGCAGTTGACTTACAACCCTAAAAGTGCAAATAAATAAAGCAATGTTTTTAGTATTTGTTGTTCATATTCTTCCTCTGATAGAACATATAAACAGTGAAACATTTCCTCTCATAAGTTCTCAGTGCATTTGTGTAAATATAAACATGTAATGCCATTTGAAATGCCCTGTTTTATCCAAGACATTGACCTAGGCTTGGCTGATATGACGCAGCACCCGTAAGAGTTCCAAATTGGTGAGGACTGGCATCTGGAGGCTGGACTGCATAAGCCAAACATTTCAGATAGCACTGTAGGTACACCTATGTTTAGGTAGTTGAATCATGCCTTACTTTTCTTGCAGAATGGTTCACTCTCCCGGTAATTGTTTTGAGTTGAGATATTGTGTTAAATATAAGCTGACTTCCTAGTTTGTGAAGTATTCATCTTAGGATGGTGTTAGATTGTCATGTATGATTCAAGACTTGAAGTGAAGAGTGATTTTTGAAAGTTGGGGGGTTTTGCCTTTTTTTTTTTTTTTTTGGACTACAGCACTAACAAACTAATTAAAAAAAATCTGTTCTTTATCTTGTAGAGCTTTTTGATAACTACATGCAGCAGGATGCACACGAATTCTTAAACTATCTATTAAATACAATTGCGGATATCTTACAAGAGGAAAGAAAACAAGAGAAACAAAATGGTCGCCTACCTAATGGCAACATCGACAATGAAAATAACAGTCCACCAGACCCAACCTGGGTTCATGAAATCTTTCAGGGAACATTAACTAATGAAACTAGATGTCTTACTTGTGAAACTGTAAGTCTGCATTTACTCTGTAAAACAAACTCTTCATGTTTTCAGAACTCAATTATCTCAGCAAACTAACATATTGGACTGATTTCTTTCTTTGGAAATCTAATGTTGGTATGAACGTTCGTGTTTGGTTTTTTTTCTTTGTTATTGAGACTATTTCAGCAGCTAATGCATGAGTTCTAGGAAAAAGCTGTTGGTCAATTTTTAGGAAAATGCCCAATTGAATATTGCCAGTGTGGTCATAACCAATTTCAAAATTTAGCTTAGCAAAGTCTAAATTGATATATTTCTCAGAGCAATGAAGCCTGCTGTTTGGAGATGTGGAGTTTTTTCTCAAACTTACTGTCTTAATGACTTAATGTCACACTTGGTCATGCTTTCTGGAAATAGGTATTCTGAACGAGTTTTCAGATTTCTAGTTTTTAAATTTAAAGCCATTGAAATCAAGAGATTGTGATTGGCTTTTGGCTTTGAGGCATTAGACTGGGATTTTCAAAGAATGTGGCTTTGGTGCAGGAAAGGTAATTCTTTCTTAAACTTCTCTCCACAGGAATTCTTGTACTGCTATAACATAAGAAATAAATGCCCATTTTGAAAAAGAGCTATCCTAAAATTTTCTTTGATCCACAATAAGAAAAAGAACATGTTTCAGAAAAACTTATAATTGAATTTTACTTGAGAAAAATAATTTGAAAATTACAGTAATCGTGTTATGGTCTGTGCTTTAGATATTGTAAAAAGCTAAATGACTATACTTTTTGTATGACTCTTCATACCTATTTTCCTTAAAGAAATTAGGTAATGAACCTATTTCAGCGTGATGTTGGAAAGGACAAATTAATCAGATTAAATCTATATATTTCATATCTCTTTTCCTGCATCGTACAGAAATTCCACTTCTCTTTGTCAAAGAAAACAGCTTCCCAATGTCATCGGTAATACAACTGCAGACTTCAATTAAACCACTATATTTTGAGTAATTTAGGTGCTGATTTCTAACTAGCATCTCTTTTTTTTTCTGTCACTTGCTTCTTTTTTATTTCTCAAACTGAATCTTTTTTTTTCTTCTCTTGAAACATGAATTTCACTTAGTCTTTTAGGATGAGCTGATATCATTACCTTTCCTTGCTATGTCAGTGAATTATTCCTCTCAGTCCTTAATGCAACTTCTGAAGGCTAGTATGGTTTTTACCACCAGTTTTCTTTATTAGTTATCAGACCTATCACAATTTTGAGAGTTTTACTAATATTGCTCTAGTTTGCAGTGCTCTATTTTTCTGTGCGCTGTTACCGAACAAGATATGCTATGTCAGTTTACAGCTGTGCCTCCTTGACCAGTTGCATTTTAAACGATATTCCAGGCCACAATGTTTTAATACATATTGTTTTTTAATATATTTTGGGCCGTTGTATTTCAAGCCGTAATCATCTGGAAGCTGTTTCATAACCTTCTGTCTATTCAATGTATCAGCTTCTGTGTGTTTGAAAACCAGTTTCCTGAAAACAGGCACTTAAATAGACATTTAGACCTAATATTACTGTGACGAGTGTCTTATTTTCAAACATAGTGAGCATATGTGATTGTTTTAATGTTTACTGGAAGTTGCTGGTATTTAGAGTCTTTCAGTGTTTCGAGACATAACTTGACCTATATTCAAGTACTCCTGAGAGTTTATGTTGAGGATTACACAGCAATAAAAGTTGAATTGGTTCCTTTTAAGGAAAAGTCAGTAACTTTGGTATATTTTTAGTCTAAATTTGGAATATAATGTGTAATTAAATATAAAATACAATATATCTTTTCTCCAAGTGTGATTGATCATCTTTTAACTGGCCCAAACTACTTCATGTTAACAAATATTTGTGTCTTGGGTCAAGCTATAACATAAATAAGTTACAAAACAGATTGTAAGTTGTCTTTGCATGCTGTTAATGCGATTCACTGTTATGTTGCCTTCCCCCTCCTTCATAGAGAGGCAGTATGATGAAGTAGTAGAAATTTGTGGCTAATGGATAAAAATTATACAGCAATATTTATTGGTTTTTAAAGGTTTTCCTCAAGATTTAAGAAAAGAGTAATAGGAAACCAGACAATAATGTAACTGACTTAATTAAGATTCTGCTTGAATACTTGAAATAGCTAAATGTGGGGAGTACTTGTGTCAAGGAAAAAGAGGAAATGGTCTTAGGTCAAAAGCGTCAAACTGATATTCAGAATGTTTGTCTTCAGCTGATGGTCTTGCAGTTTTAATGCAGCCCTGCAAGGCACGTAACTCTGCTTTATCTCAGTTCTACTTCAGATAACTTAGAGAAGGCATTAAGAATAAAAATCTCAGTGGTCTGTCTTCTAAGAGCACCACAGAAGCCTTAACGATGTCCTAGTTCTCCCCCTCTCCCTTTTTTAAACCCAAGATTAAGCATGCCCTTTGTTTCAGCTTCATTTAAAAATAGTTTCTGTCTTAGCACCCATAGGACCCTATGGTTACAATGAGCTGATTTTTTTTTCAATGAGCTGATTCACATTGCTAGAGAAATTAAAATCTGAAAGAAATACAGACTCGGTGAGTGTTAGCCTTCTGGGTTCTGTGCTCTGTGTGGCATTGTTCATCAGACTACAGCTGAGCTGTGTGAGTGCAGATTATGTCCGTTAGGTCAGGACAGCATACCATCCACTGTAGCCAGAATGCTGGGACACCTAAATTCTTCACTATTATTCAGATGCTCACACTGTATTTGGAGAATTCACATGGCTTTCTGAACACATCAGGGCTTGATTCTGCAAGTGATGAAGTTTTCTGATTATGTCCCCCCTTTTTTCATTGTATAGATAACTGAAATCTAGAGCATTGGAGATAAGTCCCCTCTAGCCTAAGGAACTTGCAATGGTATCTACTTGAAATAGAATCTCTAGACAAGAGGGTTTGTTTTTTGGGTTGTTTTGGGTTTTTTTTAGAATGGAGGATGTTTTTTCAACTAAAACTGTTTGAGTTAACATAAGATAACTTTTCAAACATTAGTAACGGAGGAGTCTTGAAAAATAAAGAATAGCGATTTCTAAATTATCAGCATAGATGGAAAAAGTCGACTCGGCTATTCTTCTTTCAAGAAGGTTCAATAGAACCCTTAATGGTTCTTAATCATCCTAAGTATTCAGTGGACTGGCTAACCTGAGAGAAGTTCTTGAAGGCAGCATCGTCAGTATCATCATTAAGATGGGAAGAATTTGTATTGCGAACTTCTGGTTTCAGTATCAATCTCCTTTTTAACCAAGGACAACACATCCCTATCCTCTTCTCTGCTCCCCACCCTCCCTTCCAGAACTTACGTGTGTTAAAGCTGTCTGTAATGTTGTTGTTGTTGTTGCAAGAAATTTTCTTTGATTAGACCAAAAGAGAAAGAAGTATTAACTGAATGTTTGAATGACACTGATCACAGGGCTCCTTAATTCTAGTTGAAGGCTGCAGTAGGGTGTTTTCTAGAACTACTGATCCTTTTTGAGCTGTTCTAAATCTCTAGGCTGAGATGATTTTCACTCAGACTTCTTAATGTTCCAAACTCAAGTATGATAATTCTGTAAGTGGTTTGCAATGGGATATTTTGAAGAATTATTCATCTTTGCATGCCTAAACAATAGTAAGGAACAATTCTTCAAAAACAGGCTGAATATGCAGGTGGCTTTTCTGGATCCTAAAAACATCTTGGAAGTTTTCATAGATACTCTGTGATCCATTTAGAAGTCTAACCATACCCTTCAGCATTTAAATGATACTGTAGAAGTGATGTATACTGGCCTAGTGGCATAGTTTCTGTACACGTACACATATCTCTAACAGATTACCTGCAGAAGAGTGGGAGAAATCTTTCCCTAGTCTTGTTACAGGTGTTAGCAGAAACTTTCAATGTAATTTTGTAAGTTTTTGGAATTCTCCAGTGATGATAATTCTCAAAAATAGTTGTCCTAACCACCTTTTTTCTTCTATTTTTCGCCATGTATACTGCCTTTAATAATTGCATGCTACTTATTCTCTTGATAATCAAAGAACAACTTTTCAAATTTACCTTTATTTTAAGTTGAAAAGGGAACTTAAATCTCACATATCTTAAAGATCAGCTTATATTCATTCTCCTGTAGCTCTTTAGTTTCTGCCCTTTCCATCAAGAAACTGCAGGCGGGCATCTTTTCTAAAAGCATTCACTTTTGTACTTAGAAGTCGTGCAAGGCAGCAAATGTTCTCATCAGTGACATTGAATATCTTTAGCTATGGAGGGCAAACACTACCATACAAAAGTTAAGGTTGCAGTTTGGTATTTCCTAAACCTTTTTAACAACAGGGTTATTGTGTGGATTTCACCCATCACCATTCAGGACTTGTAATGGAAGTTCTCCTTTGCTTCTACAGTTTTATTTTCTAATTTAATTGTTTTTCTAGTATTTGTAAGAAGTAGCTATGCACAATTCTGCCTCTGCCAGACCAAGTAACAAGCTCTCATATACCGACAAATTTCTGTTGCTCGTTTAAGGGCATGATGATTCCATCCAGAAATAGGCTTCAAAACATGAGTGCTATCTATTAGGGATGCTTGGTAGGCAAATACATATCTTCCAGTAAGAGGGAATCATAAAGGAAGAGCAGGGGTGAGTGCACTACAGAGAAGAAGAATCCCAGAGATTGTATTCCTTTCAAAAGAGTAAGGTATAAAAAGAACTTGACGTTAATATTAATGAGCTGAAATCACAACAAAGTGACAAGTGGCGTTATATTTCTCCCACAGACACATATACGCTTCCATATTCCTCTTTCCAGTCAAAAGCAGAGATCTAATAAACCTCTTAAATACAAAAGCCACTTGTCACAATTTGTTTAAAGGCTAGTCTAAGGTAAAAGATACATTCTCTCAGAAGAAAACTGTGCTGAAAAAATGAGGTAAATCACAGTAACTAGTTTTTTCTGTAATAAGTAAGACCTTTTTTTTTCCTGCAGATAAGCAGCAAAGATGAAGACTTCTTAGACCTTTCAGTTGATGTGGAGCAAAATACTTCCATCACTCATTGTTTAAGGTAGATACAAAAATCTGAAGTTTCTTAATTTGTCTTTCATCTTTTACCTAGAAAGCAAGAAGTAAAAATAAAAACTCACATTCATTTGACTAAACAAATTTTTGGCTTATGTAGTCTTAGAATGTAAAAATCATATGTTTATAACTTTTTAAAATGGCTGTATATTTCCAATATGAAACTAGTGTCTATAGCTTTTCTTTTTTATGTTTTGGTTTTTTTACACTTAGGGGTTTCAGCAATACAGAAACTCTGTGCAGTGAATACAAATATTACTGTGAAGAGTGTCGCAGTAAGCAAGAAGCACATAAAAGGTACATCAAATCGCAGAGGAAAAAAACCACTACCTTTAAATAATTCTTATATTTCCTTGTATATGTGTGTGTATTGGGCAGGGAAGAGGGTTTTTTATCCCTTAATTATCCTGACTCTTCTTCTATTAAAAAACTTTGTTGCCTTCTTCTTGCTTGAATTCAATGAGCCTACTTGCAGGAGTAAAAAGAATTTATGTAAAGCATTTTGGGAGGCCTTTGATCGTGATTTATTTTAAAAAGGAGAAAAAAAATGGTCGTAAGCCCCCCAAAAAACCGAAAAGAACAGCATTAAGAACTAACAGTGGCTAATCAAAGGTTATGATTAGTGATGAAAAATCACTAATTTCACGTGACTTTTTAAATTTGGTTTTCTCTAGACAAATTAAATAAAGTAATTCCTGGAAATGTGATAAGATAGGAAAGGTTAATACAACTGATGGAGTAAACAGGTTAAAGCAGATTAATTTTTACAGTTGCTGTAAGAGACAGTTTCATACTGCTTTTTTTTCTGATCCAGTCAGAATGAAGCTCATAATGTTATATTTTTGTTAACTGAGTTTATGATTTCTTAAAAATATGTAATTAGGTGTGCTAAACTTTTTGCTTGACAGTGCTCCTGAAAAGTAGCAAAATATCCATGGAAGCCCGAGTCTGTTTTTCTGTTTTTTTTTTTTTTTTTTGGGGGGGGGGGGGGGGGACACAAACATTTCTTGCCCGTCTAATATTGCTTTTCTTCTTGTTTACATCTTTGAACAACTATGATTTTGTGTACTGTGTTGTATTTATTACCTGAGAAAGTATTTGGCTGCTTATAGATGAGTTGAAGGGATGGGAACATTGACATGCTGTACTGGTTATACCGCTGGTTATTTAGTTTACCATAGATTAACCGCATGTCTTCTGGCATCTCTTCTGCAAAGTCTACCTTGACGTGTTACCTAAGCTTACTAATTGGTGTGTATTAGAGGGCTGCGAAGCCAGGTCTATCCTGTTGTTTTCTGCTGGCTTAGCTCTTCTGCTGTGTGGGAGGTAATGTGATCCCCAACCAGTGTAAGCTGTGTTGACGTAAACCTATGATGTAGGTGCTGCTGTATTGGCAAAACATAGCTTTTATTGTTTGTGTTTTGCTTTTCATATGGGGCTTAAGTCAAGTTTCACTATGTTCCTGATTTTCTTCCGTTTCTATGATAAGAAGTTTATCTGTGATAGTGTCTACTCAACCAGCAAAAGTGGTATAATGGATTTCTTCACCAGCAAAAGAGCTCCTGTTGTCAAACACAATTGTATTACAAGAAGAGGACTTTCATTTTGAAAAGATGTTTACCTTCACATGTTAGAGGCTGTAAGAGAACTGAATTTTTACAATGAATTTAAATAAGAAGGATATATAAAAAGAGCAGGGCATGGACAAACACTAATGCAAAATAGTAGGTTCAGCAGAAGCATAGAGATAGTAGATTCAAGTGAAGGGAGTTTGTTGTTTAAAACTTTCCATAAATTGCTACTTATTCCAAAGGTAATGTATTACTAGCACTACCCATTCTGAGTTCAAGAACCTTTGACAAATGTATGTCTTTTCTTTGAAATAGGCCAGAAATAATGTCCATGTCTCAGTAATAAATTAACTCTCCCTAAAAGTAGTTTCTTCTATCATCTATCTGCCCTTCTCCGTTTTTTTTTCCTCATTTGCCAGTTCCCTTGTAGGCCATTGAGAAAACTCGAGTCTAATAGGTTTTCCTGCTATCACTGTAAATTCAATGAGTGAAAGGGAAAGAAGGTGAGTTTCCAAGGATTTTGTCCCCACCTCTATCTTTTGAAAAAGGATTGTTGTACAGACAAATTTGCTGACTTTCCAAGAATATAGTCTTAGTAGACATGTGTGAAACCTTCAGCTAGGCTGTATTGTTGAGGCTTTAGAGCTATCTTTTGGGGCTGAAGACAGTTTGACAAAATCAGCACAGTACTGATCTGAGGCAATTAGCTATGCCAAGAAGCACTCTAGCTTAGGTGCGCCATTAATATGGGCAAATTTATCACTCAATGAGTGGAAGTCTGTATTCACTGCCATGCCAGCTGTGCTTGGCTCCTGAGGACTTGTAGGCGCTGAGGTGTGGTTTCAATATCTCAAATTAGGGAAAGGGGCTAGTGAGCCCTCAGTAAAGCTATAGTCACACTTTCTAGCTATTACTTCTGTAAAGTAGTGCTTGAACACATCCACAAAACTGCTATGCAAGAGTCTAACGTTATCTTGTTTGGGTAACGTGAGGTAAGGTGAATAACAGTATGTTGAATATTAAGTGAACGATTTGATGTAAAAACTTGCAGTAACATATATAACAAAATAGTGTTGTTTATAATGCTTGTTTGTCTTGACCAGTTTATTAGGAAATTCAAATGGAACAGGATCTCTGAAACGACTTTGTTGCAACACCTCCACTGTATACGAAGTGGTTTGTAGGTTTTGCTTTTGGGAACTCAGGAAAGCTATAGGGAGATATGTTTAAAAATTGAATTCTGTGCTATGTGATTGTTATTCCCAAGTTATTAAGTGAGTTGATCACAGCTCTTTATTTAGCTTATTATTTTAAATATATTTGCAGTTCTCTCAATTGTTAAAATCTACCCTTAGTTTAAGCAAGAGCACAAACTGCTGTTAGCTTTGCAATGTAGGATGTGCTCAATATTTATTAAATAGCAGATCATCTGAGTATTTTTTAATGCTTACACAATTTTTTAGAGTTTAGTAGATGGGTTTTTTGATTGTCAACATCAGCACTTGTGCTGGATTTTGGAAATACTAGACTTTTTTTTTTTTTAATTTCAGGATGAAAGTAAAAAAGCTGCCTATGATTCTAGCTCTCCATTTGAAGAGATTTAAATACATGGATCAGCTGCATCGATACACAAAACTCTCTTATAGAGTAGTTTTTCCTTTAGAGCTTCGTTTGTTTAACACCTCAGGAGATGCCACCAATCCTGACAGAATGTATGACCTTGTTGCTGTGGTAGTTCATTGTGGAAGGTAATAACCGTGTATTTCACATAAGGGATCTTTGTATGAGCTTAACTGTATTTTTTAAAAAAGTTCATAACTCTAACGGCATTTAAAAATCTCTTCAAAAAAAAAAGTCTCTTTGTAAGGAAAATATTGTAGAACAGATAATCCTTTATAACGCATTTCCTTTAGTATTTCTTTTACAGAGCTGAGCAACATTTTCTGAAGAATGAATTTTATTGATTAGTTTGTTTTCTTGCTTTCAAAGTATGACTAGTAGATTTGTATTAGATTTTGCTATATTGAACAAATATTTTTATGATTTTAAGTCTTAACATCAGGGCTGCAGTACAAACTACTTACTAAGTAGATTAAAAAATCCCTAAGTGGAAAATGATGAATGAACATCTAGAATCACAGAATAACTTACATTGGAAGGTCAGCTACTTCAACCTCGAAGCAGGTCTAACTTTGTCTTTAGATTAGGTTGCATAGGACTTTGTCCAGCAGAGTTTCAGAAATCACTGAGGGAGGACATTTCACTGCCTCGCTGGGCTGTGGATTCTAGTCTATCAGCATTCTGTCTGTGGATTTTTTTTTCCCTTATATCCAGTCAGTGTTTCCCATGCTGTAATTTGTGACCCCTTCCTCTTGTCCTTTCACTGTGCATTTCTGAGCTCTGCCTGGCTCTATTTTCTTTATAACCACTCCTCTTTAGGTAGTGGAAGCCAGGAGTTGGGTTCTCCCACTTAATCTTCTCCAGGCCGAGCAAAATCAACTCCCTCTGCCTCTCTTCATCCATTTCGTGCTGCGGGCCCCTGACAATCTTGGTGGCCCACCACTGGACTTCCTCCAGCGTATCAATCTCTCTCTTATACTGACAGGGCCCCATCTGGGAATCCCATGCCCAGTTCTGGGCCCCAGAGTGTGAATAGAGGGGAACAATCACTTCACTGCTGGCTGTACTCTTACAGTGCAGCCGTATATAGCGTCAGCCCCATCACCAAAGTGATATGCTGCTGACTAACAACTCAGCTTCCTGACCACCTGGGCCCACAGGCCCTTTTCTTCAGAGCTGCTACCTAGCCAGTTGGTTTCCAGCCTGTACCGTTGCATGGAGTTATTCTGGTACAAGACTTGGCATTTGTTGAACTTCATGAAGTTTTTGTCAGCTCATTCTTCCAGCTTTTTGAGGTCCCTCGAAATGGACAGGTACACATACATGTCATACACACAGATGGTAGCCTTCCCGCCCTGCTCTAGACATAAGGAAAATTGCGTAAGTGCCATTAGTCAGTTAAGGGAGTTCCAGAACTGTTTAGTAGTTGTCCATTTTCAGTTGTAAGGTTCAGATAGTTCTGAAAGTGTATTGTTTCCTTGGCTGAAATCTGATTAAAATACAGGACACATTAAGATATAGGACAAAGGTTTTTTTCTGTAACAGTTGTAGAGAAATTTCTTGTCTGTCATAACATAAAGTGCTGTGCATTAGAACTGTTTTAATTTACTTGGGAGCCCTTCTTGTTGCTGTGAGGATTCTTCGGACGTCTGAGCTGTAAGTTTAATTCAGTTTTCCTTTAGAGTGGAATTTTTTTTTTTTGCTTGTTTGTGTATCGGTTAAAGTGATTCCTGACTGAGGCTGTAGGGGAACAGCAGTTGTACATGGTTTTTCTTCATGAAGATTAGAAATGGTTTGGAATTTAGTCCATCCTTTTGTAACATCAGAATGTTTTTTATTTTAATTATTGTTAAATGTTGCTAAATGTAAAGAAAAAACACTTTAATGAAATACTTTTATACATACATATGATTTATGTTCTTTTTTTAATTTTATTTTACAGTGGCCCTAATAGAGGACATTATATTGCAATAGTGAAGAGTCATGATTTTTGGTTGCTTTTTGATGATGATATTGTAGAGGTAAGCTTTATGTAACCCTGGCCTCTTTTCCTCCTCCTCACCGGAGCACGTGTATCTCCCGTGCATGTGTGATTACTTAAAGTAAAAGGACTGGTATGCTGATGAAAAGAGGGTTTAACCACAGTATAAATCAGTGGTAACTGCAAGTGCAGGGCTGCACCTTACCATGTGACTCTACAATAGTTTGAATTGTGTCTTGGTTTTCACACTTCTTGAGAAAAGCTTCTCTGTGTAGGGCCAGCCTCTTTCTCCTTCGTTTAGTAAGCTACTTCTGTGGCCAGAATATATGGCAAATAAAGGTATAGATAAGTTGATTGGAAATTGGAATGATTTTTTGGAGCAATCACTTGTTCATGTTTTTTAGGAGCTTATGATTTAAGGTAATGGATTAGTCACATTGTCTGTTCTGTCAGATATCCTGGATTGCTTCAGTAGAAGCTGAAACGAATATCAAAATAGGCAGAAACTTCAGGTTTCTGAGATTTCACCCTAAAACTTAAAAGCTAACCCTAGAAACAGGAGCCTTTTGCTTCTGGTTATCTTATTAATATTAACCATACTTTGAGATACTCTTATTATTCAAAAAAATGTTTCTAAATCTTTATCAAGAACTTGTCGTACATTACTTTTAACTAGTTTCTTGGAACAGCAGTATTCCCTTCACCAATTTTGACTTTGTCACCTTTCAGTTTAACAAGTTATATTTTATTCTTTGAGAGAAAGAGCAGAAACTGCTGGTGTCCCTATTCTTTTATGTTGTCCCAGGTTTTTTGCTTGTTCTGTCATCTTCCTTCGCAGCCCACCCTTGTCTAGGCTTATGCGTGAACAGAGGTATGATTGTGCTGTCCAGATTCTTCTTCTGACCTTATTTAGATTAATGAAGCCTGTAAAATGAATGATGTATATTTTTTCGTACAATATTGAACTGCATAATTAAAAAGCAGGAAAATGTGTGAGGCAGGAGTTGGACTTGCTGTGTTAATTGGCAGGACAAGTAAGAGTATTGAGGGCTTCTTTCTTGCAAGCCACGTTAAGGACTATTTTTCACACAAGGGAAAGTAAAATGATTGCCTCTGTATCTTACCAAGATACACTGTAAATTGAAATGTCTTCATAGGGTCAAAAGTTTGCTTTTCTACAGGGAGAGCAGATGGAGTTTGTGGTCATATCATTTCACAAACATTAGGGACAATCCCTCCAGTTCTAAGCAATAATGATTCTTGCAGTATATTAATATCTTGGCAGTAATATATTTTTTTTCTCTTAGTTGTTCTGAAGAAGAAGGAAAGAATATTTTTGCTCTTAGATCTAAAATATCTCACTGCCTGCTAGTCACATGGTTCTTCAATTTTGAATGACTTTCTTTTTCATCCCAAATAATGGGAATGAGATTAAATGTGACGTCTGCATAAGTGAAGGAAATTTTATCTTTCCCCCTTTTCGTTATTTGTAGCCTAATTGCCCTTGATTTAAAATGTGACAAGAGCTTACTTCTAGTTTCAGTTTCTTTTGTTTACAAAGATACTGACAGTAAAAACCTGATGGTACTCTTTTCACCTTCTAGAAGCTTTATATCTTTCCCAAAAACCTTGGTTATAGGAGGCTTTTCAGCCTAATATGGTCACAGGCAAGCATTGTTTGTGACAAGCTTAGAAAAAGTTAGTCTTCCTTCCCTGCCTTTTCTTTATTCTCATCTGCAGTTTATTGGCTTACACTGTTTAGTTTAGTAATGACAGTCTGTACATACATTCTTCATACTGATTTTAAAGTTTCAGTAGGATAGTATTTTCTTTAAAACTTCCTTTTTTATAATCTTTTTTTCAAGTACTGCACCAAAAGTTGCATTTGTAACAGGTTCACTTAATACTAAAACCATAAATATATGTTACCCTCTGTGCACTTGATGGGAGAGAGGGAAGCCAAAAAATAAAAGATTTAAGAATTACTTGGATTTTATTACTTTCTGAAACAAGTGAAAGTTTATTTTTGTTTGATATGGAGAAGAATTCTTAAGAGTGGAGCTTAATGTAATGTATGTGTTATATAAGATATTCTTACTTTAAATTTTTGGGCCTTTGCATACAGAAAATTGATGCACAAGCTATTGAAGAATTCTACGGGTTGACATCAGACATCTCAAAGAACTCTGAGTCTGGTTACATCCTCTTCTATCAGTCCCGAGATTGAGGGGGAGCTGTAGCGAAGAAAGATTTTTATGCCTCCCTTCTTTGACTATCTTGGAATGGAGCAAGCACTGAAGAAAGTAATGCAGGAAGCTCCAGGGGCAGTAGCAGAGTTTGCACACAACTAAGCAAAGAATTTGGGATTTTTTAAAACTTCATATCATTTTCATTTTATTTGCTCAGGTATCATATTGACTACACATCTCCACTGCATCCCATAAGCAAAAAGAGAGATACCAGCCACTCTTGCAGGAGCTTTCAATAGCTAATATTACCTTTGTGATCCTAATTCAAACCCTGTTAAGGTCACTGGAGAACTTTTCATGGACTTCAGTGGAATTTGAATCAGGTTCGAACTGCACTGCCAGATTAGTGCAATAGGAGTATTAGAATTCTGATATTTTATACAGACTTCTTGTATAAAAAGTAAAGGACTTTTTGTGAACATAATTTCCTGTATTTAAGTTGGAAAGAATCAGGTTGGGAGGGTTAGTATGTAAGCAAGAAGATATGTTTGGGCCCAACACAATTGCCTTCTTGATGGTAGTAGTTTAACTGCAAATATAAACTGGTGTCAGGGAGGCAAGTATGTTTTGCTTCTCTGAAGAAGCTTACGTTATTTATAATGTATGATCGGGAACAATCAGTCCAGATTATGGCTTTTCATCTCCGTATGGGGAAAGATTTGGTTTGTAATAGTTTATTTTTATTTATAAGTTATTGTAACTTCTTAGGATGCTGTGTGTTGTCCTTTATTCTAACAAGTATTTGAAATTTTTTATATTGATTTGAATTAAAACTAATTATCTTTAAGTGTTAAAAAACAGCCAGTATAAATTCTAAAAACAATGCCTACAATGTCTTTAAAATGAATATCATGGAAGAGAGATTTCCTTCTGGAGGAACTGGTGTCTGAGTGTGCTACTTTATTTAATTAAATTAGAATATTCTCTTTTCATTAGCGGGTGAAAAAAAAAAGATCAAACTACTACATAGAAGACTTTAAGAATGCATATCATAAGAAAATGATGGTGCAGTGGTGGTTTACTGGTCTTTGTAGTTCTTTAATTATTTGTTAATGATTCCTACTCTAAGCAAATTAGAATGACCTGGATCAAAGTAAACAGTTTTCAGAATATTATTCCCTCTCCAGAAAATGGATCCACTTCAGTTACCAGTGCCATGGGTGACTGTCTCAAAAACAACCCAAGGCCTCAAATGTAAAATATGTCTGAGTAATAAAAAGAAATAAGCTTGGAATTTCATGAAACTGAAGATACCACATTCCTTTAAAAGTAGTAACAATGCTTAGGGCCCGTAGGGTGTTTTTTTTCTGAAACTAAACAGTTTACCTTGCTTTAGGTTTATGAAGCAGCATTAAGAATTACATCTTGATCCAACACCTTATATGTAATAAATGTGAACTATTGTGATTTGACATTCTTCCACTTACTATATTTTTTTGTCTGACAGTAGTTGAATGTAATTGCTGGAGAATCATGGGATACACATTCCAGATTATGGCAGTCAGGCCTTGGATGTCTTTGTCACCCCTCTTCAGCTAGTAGTTTTTACATTATCGTAGTTTTCTGAGGTTATTTTATTGGTACTGTTTAAACTTTTAGAAAGAATGTCTCCTGTCTGCTGCTATAACTGACTATTTACTTACCTGTATCTTTTAGCTCAGGAAATGACTTCACCTATACATTCAGTTGAACAAATCTTTAACAGGGTCACTAAATAAATCGGGCTATTTAACAACTGTCATACTGTAACAAATTCTTTTATAAAATGCAAAGTTTCTAAAGCTCTGGCTTGGCTATAATTCTTTTATATAAAATTATATATCATGATTAAACTACCAGCATTGTAAAGAGAAGGTTGAATATTATGGGAGATGCATACAAATATAACAGATTGGATTTAAAGGATTCCAATTATTTTTAAAACTTGTTTCAACTTTCAGTGGAGAAAGGGTTAAAGGGTGAAAGCAGTTGGATAATGGTGCATGTTAGAAGGATGAAGTCCTTTGCATACTAAAGGTACAGTATTGTGGAAAAAATCGTCTTATTACTTTTTCCTGATTGGCAAATGTTTGGTCATCTGTTCTTGTTTGGGTTTTTTTTTTTTTTTGATGTAGTTAAAAGCAGAGTTTAGTAGCTAAATATTTTATAACGTAACTATTTAAAACATTTTTGTTTTCACCGATAGCCACAAGATATTTTGTTTTACTCCTGCAAGGTATTTTTATAAAATGCTGACTTTTATTTTGTATAAGGGTTTTGAGATAGTATTCCAAATGATATATTTCATTTTACTTCCAGTGCAGCTGAAATAATCAGACTTCTTGATTAAATTGAAATCAGAAACTGCAACTTTAAAAAAGGGAGGGGGGAAAAATAGAGAAGTACAAAATATAACTGATTAGTATGTAAAGCGTTATAGAATTATTTCTTGGTTGTAATACAATGGGGAGTGTGGGAGGGCTGTCAGTTGTTGTAAATGGTGGAAATGATTTGTTGTGTAACTATGTAAATGTTAATTGGGACTACAGTCCTCTATTTTGTATATTGGAGCAAAAACTTCTATTAAATAAAGTATGTTCTCTAAAGGTAAGTACTGTATCCTTTGTAGATCCCTAATGGTCAGTCAGCTACCTTTTGTGCTTTATGGTGTTCCCAAATGTACAAAAAGTATCTAGAATTTCCTGCACTAAGACAACTACCCTGAGCCATGCTGCATCATGTATTTTTCTAGATCTTTTGTTACGAGAATTGTTCTGTGGCATTCATGTTTTCGGTGTACTGTACTTTGGAATTAGATTTTAAGTTGTTAGTTTCTGAGGTAGAGATGAGGGAGTGTTTTCATTTACCATTCTTTCTTGACTTTCATTTCCTCAGAAAGGTACCTTGCTATAAGATGTGTATCTGAGTTACCTAAGGGATTTATTGGATCCCCACTTTGAGGGAGGGAGTAGCAAAGGAAAGAGATAAGTGTTAACAGCACTTACATAGGTGAGAGACTGACCAAAGAGTTGGAGTCCAGCATCAGAAGAAGAAAAAGATGCAGCTGGTTACACACGTAAAATTCCGTAGCAAGTCATTCTTTACTTGAAGTATACACTACATACACTGTTCTTCTGGTTTTATAAACAGCTCATATCCTGCCGTATTTGTAGTTGAGAAGACCACATCCATGGCCTTTGATTGCATGGAAATAGTGACTTCAGGTAGCGTTCAGGGCTAAAATTAAATTGTGTTTTCAAAAATCAGTCATAAATCAGATTTAGATATCACTAGGTGACATTCAGATGTCAGTACATAGGGATTTGATGCCCTTTCAGATGTTCTTCTACACCTTCAGACATCCACATAGGATCTTTTTCTTTCTTTCTTTCAGGCAACTTAAAAAGAAAAAAAAAAGAAAGAGAATAGTTACTTGAAACTAGCTTTCATCCCTTTAAGTATATGAATAGATTACAGCAGCAGTACCCATATCTCTTCAATTAACTTTATCTGTAAGAGGAGAAGACTTGGTTTCAGTAAACATTAATCCATTGGTTGCAGTATCACATTTCAGATACTTATGTGACTTTTGTTTAAATGGTTAAATAATCTATAAGTGGTTTATTTGCTCTGAAGGAATGGCTTTACAGTCTGAGATGTTCACTATCCCCCCCTTTTTGTTTGGGTTGTTCTAAAGGTTTTGTGTTTTATAAATTCAGTCCCCCCCCCCCCCCCGATAATACAATATGCATGTTTTCTTTTCTGTAATTTTCTTGTAAGGCTTTAAAGTCTGACCTCTCACAGTATCATATGAACTGTATAATACGTAAGTCTTTTCAGCCTCCAAAGTACTCCGTTCATATTCTACATAATCTGTATTCAAGAGCTGTTCATTTTGCTGCAGCTTTGCTGCTGACTGATTGTTATAACTGAACTATGCAGGTCAAATACCATGCAAGCAAACACATGCTTCATCTTCTTAAATACAGAGATCTCTGAAAGCTATTGTTTTCAGTTTTAATGATGGAATGGAGTGAGGCAAAAATAAACTTAGTTTGGTATTCAGAAACATCTGGAAAACTGTCTGCCTTTTCTCAATAATTTTTTTCTGAAGTGAGAGATAATTTTTAATCTAAACTAAAAATCCGCTGTTACAGTTGATGAGTCCCTTTTGGGGAACATCTCTAAGAATGTGTTGGGTATATAAGGAGGCTTGTTTGCAGACATCACCAGTTTTGAAATGAGCTGAGTAATATTTTCCACTTTCTTCCCAAAAATACAAATAAATTATATTCATTCTTTCTTTCCCTCTAATGGCTTGTAATTGCTGCCTGCATAAGAGGTTTTAACGTCTCAGAAAAGGACAGAGATACTGTATACCTAGCTGTTTGTGCAGAGTTCTCTGTTGGCAGCATTAGGGAGCCTTAATTAGAGAAGGATCATAAATTGTGTCCTTGATCTGCATTCCACAGGTTATAGAATCCAGGACAGAAAATATATTGCACAGATTTTTCAGAGAATTAAGAGAAGTAACTTTCCAGTTATTTATTAACACACTAGATATAGAAGCAGCATTTTCTAAAAGATAAAATGTGGCATTTAATGCAGACTTCTGGTGTTTGGGGAATTTAGTCTGTTCAAAGCAGCCTGCCATACTCTTGGCTTTTGTTGCTTATTAGAGATTCTTTCTAAGTATTTGTGTTTAATTTGTTATTTAAGTTTATATTTGAAACTGCCATCTATATACAAATCTATGAAGTTGATACGACTGCACTACTAAATGCTCTTCCAGAAACAGTTCAGACCAACTGCCATGCATACGTGTCAGTCAAATGAAATATAATCTTTTAATGGTCTGATCTACAGAGTGTTTTCAGCTATTCACTAGGAGTATTTTTATTTTTGTATTTTCTGTTCCTGTTTTTAAATTAGAAAAAAAAATCCAAATATTTTACTAGCATGCTATATTATTACGTGATTCAGTATTCATAGATGCCTGGAAAAATCTCACTGCTTGTTATTTCAATTCTGTATTTCACAAATACAGAATACTTTGTGGTAGTGGCTGCTTTAATCAGCTCATATAAGGTACTGCTAATGATGTTCAGCTCCAGTTACATACTTTCCTGTGTATACATTTATTTGTGTTTCTAGAAATGGATTATCCTAATGTTATCTCATGTCAGTCTTCTCTGTGCTTCTTTCATGTGAAGGGAGACTGCTGATACATAGCTACAGGCAGTGTTTGCTAATTTACTGAACTGTGCTTCAGAGAAGATCAATGTGTAAGATTTTTGCACTGAGAAGATCTGGAGATTTCTTTTCTTCTAATCCTCATGCTGCCGTAGTGAAAGTTTTTCTGCTCTTCTTCAATATCAAAAAGACTTTTTTTGCGGTAACAGGATTGAGCAAATACAATCTCTACTGCATCCCTTTCTTCCTCTCTTTAAAGCAACTCAGAAAGCCATTCCAGGTTTCTCCCTAAAATAAGTTTCTCCCTGGTTACAGAACCAGGAAAATACTTGAACAAAGAAACAGATTTATTTTATAAAAGAGATCCTTCACATTGTTTTTCAGTTTGCTTAGATGTGGAGACAGGACTTTTTACACAGAGGTCTATCAGAATGAGTAACAGGTTATGTTAAGACCCATGACGAGCCATATATCAAGGAGGTGTTGCTACCTTTGGTAATTACAATGTATTCTAGCAGGACCCAAATTGCTAACAGTGTTGCTAAGGTGAACCTCCATCCATGATATATGCAGAGCAGCTGCCAAGTACCTACAATGAATATCTAAAGAAAAACTGCATTCAACAGAACTGTGCTTGCTATGCATGTGAAAGCTGCTGAGATTGACCACTCCTGGCTGTCCCTAGCAGACTGAGCTGAAGGTGCAATTGTTTGATATGTATAGGCTGTGTATTCATTCACTTTTTTGCTCTAAGGTTCCAATAACTTCTTCTGGATTAGAAAGTATTAGGGGGAAGGACTACAGTCAAAGATCAAAATGCATGTTCTGCACATACATATCTCAGAGAACATCTGCTAGCATCTTTTTTTCTATATATTTTATACAGAAAAATTCATTAAATAACCAAGGAGAAACAAGACAAAAGTAACTATAGTTTCTAAGCTACCTTTTGTGTTTGCTCGTTGTGGGATTTTGTACAAGATAATATATTTTGGAAAAAAAAAAAAAGGTTAAAAAAGAACCTGGGAATCCTAATACAAGTTTGGCGTGATAATTTGGTGCTTACATTCTTTAACAATTACTGTTACTCATGGAAAGCCACAAAATGCTCGTTTTGGCTAAACTTGGTAACTTAAAAATAGAACTAGCTAGGATATTTCAAGCTTATTAATGAGGATTAGAGTGAGATTGGAAAAAAAAAAAGTTCAAAATTTTCTAAAAACAATGAGCATCCTACTAAACTAAGGTTTGTGCAGGCTGCTAAAGACAGTCTTTATTAGGGGCCTGCATGTCCAAAAAATTATATATCCTAATGTTTATGCTGTACGTCAGATAAATTAATCGGAAGACACAGCTGTTCATTCAACTAAGACTTTCACAGAGAACATAACTATGATAATACTTATAGCATATTAATGTTAGTCTCTTTAACTGCACAAATGTCAACTTCAATTTTAGAAATTGTCTGAGAAGGAATAATGTGAAAAAACAATTGCTGTGTATCTGAGGAAGAAAAGAAATCTTAGCTTTCTGAGAACACTGAGTATCACTCTCCAGAGTCCTGAATAATCCAGTCCTGGTTCAGTATTTGCCTTCATGAAAATTTGTGTATGTTTAAGAAAGCTGTCACAAATCTTTTTTGGAGGACTCCTGCTTACCTGCCACTCACTCCACTACAGCCTAGCATTACAGCCACTGCTCAAGTTGGCACTTTTGCCCATACATGAAGTACATAAAATCTATCTTATTAAGTGTTCCTTGCAGAATTGGATGTAAAATTGGGAAAAAGGCTATGTTAAGTACATTATCCGCTCTTCTATTTCTGTGCAGCAGGTACAGCAGGTTCTAGGACTTCTGCATTTTTTTTATATTCAAGTAATCCTTGTTCTAACTTGCTCTGCTTGGTGGTTTCTAACTGAGGGGCATTTAGCATCTGTTCATGGAGATTAGCTCATTAAGCCATGGTCTGACTGCAAATTCCATTGTTGGCAGTGCACGGATAGAAAGCACTTCCTGATGTTTCATGGCTATTTATGTAAGAACTAAGAGCACTGTGTTTTCTGTTTAGTTCCCTCAAGGGCTGGGCAAGATTGCAGGGGTCAGCATGTAGAGAGATTTAAAAAATACAATTTATCATTGAATTTAATAGGAGTTACATATTTTAAATACCTTTGTGGATCTGGACCACCGGTGGGATAGTGCAAAAGTAATTCCTGCAGAAGCAAGGAGTGCCGAAAGTTTATGATCTTGAATATTTGAGAGAACAAACCTTTAAAATAGTCCTTAAGAGCACTTGTATCCTTAAGAAGCAACAGCTCTTCCTGAGCATCATCCTGGAGATGCTGATTCAGTGCAAATTAATTTTCTGGTAAAATGAATAGTAGTGAGGCATTTTTCCCATTTTGCAAGCAAAGTCTATGTGAATTTTGAGGCTGGAGATGTTCTTCATTTAAAGTCAACTACCAAAAAAAAGCAAGGAAAGATGTGGGGAAAAAATGACACCGTTACATATCTGAGAGGTTTTCCAGGCATTATAGAGAAGGAAAAAGTAGTTCCAATCAACCTTGTGGAAGGCAGATTCATGCCTACATTCTTCTCAAAGGATATGACCTCCTAGTGGCACAATGTGTGTATATATATATATAAGTAAGAAGAAACTGGGCAACAATGTTGTTATATTCATGACCTTTCCTAAAAATTGGTTTAAAGTTTTGTGGTTATTAGTTTCCTGAAATACTACTTGCAAATTATTAATTTTGGTTAGTTCACGTTCTAAGTCTGCTTATATCAATGTTGATTTCCCATTGCTGCTGTTAGTTTTTTAATTATAATAAGGAAGATCTGGAGATTAGAAGTCAGCTGTCACATTAGTATTCCATTTATTTGGCAGATTGGTCTGTTGTGGATGTCTACATTATTATATGTAGATCACTGACTTGCTAACGGCCAACTTGAGGAGGCTTTTTTATACAGATTCCTCAGTTCTTTGATGTTTCTCCTAAAGTGTGAGGAGGAATGAAAAACATTTTTACATTTTTATGCAGATATAGGTTGAATGTAGGCATGCAAATGCTTAAACTCTGCATTATCTCTAAACATGGATGTTTTCAAACTGTTACTTTTATACTGGAAGACAGACTATGTATTTAAAACAAAAATTTTTGAAACTCAAGTGCCTCAAACTAATTGTCTCAATATCAGTTAAAAAAACTACCCTTCTGTTTTTTTTTTTTTTTTTTTTTTTTTAAGCATTGAACAATGAAAGTCCCCTGAAATGAAAAGGGCATATTTTCAGTGTCTTTTGAAAGTTAATAGGTCATTTTTATGTAGATACCTAATACAGGTTTGGAAGCCTATCTTTTTACATAGGCTTGACAATTTTGGCCTGATTTATTAATAAAAATCTTCGTTAGCTTCACATAAGGCGAAGGAGCCGGCTCATGTAATGGCACTGAAAATCCATATAATTGAAAAGAAAACAGTTTTGCATCATTTAAACCCTATTTCAGTTTTCTTAGAATAATAAGCTAATAATAGCAATGGTCAAAGCTTTAGGAATATTTTAAATATGGCACAATAGCAAAGCATATTCAAACCTATGTTAGCACAAATTTGTGTATATAGATGATTAATGCTATTCATACAAAAATACCAACAGCAACAGCTCTCACATATTTAGTGTGGGAGAAAAGTTCTATCTTCTTTAAATAGTCTTTTAAAACAGTCTTTGAATAGTCTTCGCTATAAAGTTTACTGCATTCAGTTGAATTGCACATATCTTTCACAAGAATTTAATCTAGGCTCCTTCAGACAGCGTTCAGGGCTTGCAGAAAAGATTCCACCATAAATTTAGATTCTTTTATAAATTCAAATGAATGAGTTTCAAACTGCAATTGAGTTGAAGAATGAAGCCAAACATAGTTAAGATTAGTTCATTCATAGTTCACTAAGAGCTCTCCTATGTATAGAATTTTAGATCTTTGGGAGTGAATTAAGCACGTTTCTCCAAGTATTATTATTTTGGTTTGTTGTTCAGTTGACCTGAGGCTCTTTGTTTTTGATAAGAATACATGGTATTTGAGAAGCCCCCGTTAACTAAATTTAAAAATGGCAATTATATTAAAATATACATGGAATTTGTGAAATTGTATATGCCTTTGATTAAAAATACTGAAATAAACATTTATGATGATGATTAATAAAGTGCAATTCTGAGCTACAAAATGGCTGTCTGACTGGATTTTTTTTTTTTGATTAATTATGCTTTGGTTATTAGATGTAAATATTGGCTTTTCCTTAATGTCTATCTTATGCTCTTTTCAAAGAGCCCTGAGAATAGGAACTAAATCTAGTGTTTCTGTTGCTGGATTAGAACTGTTAAACAAGGGCAAATACTGGCTACTGTACACAATGTGTGTACTCAGTTTTATAAACTGTGAAACAATGATTAATGTTGCCCATATTATTCAAGAAGAAGGCAAAATTAAACACTATTGAGATGGAACAGATTTATCCAAAATCATGATTTCATGAAAAGGCAATTCACAGTTTACCCTGGGACTAACGATTAGTTACTACCACGCAACGTAGAGTAAAGAAACTAAAAGACTCTGCTGTCACTTCAGTTACTTTGGACCTGTTTCTTGGGCTCCACAAGCAACTATACATATCTTGCAGGAGGAGGAATTCTGCACTGCGCTGCAGAATTCGAACACTAGTTAAACCACTCCTTCCAAGACAACTCCATGTATAATATGTTGATTACGTATTTTTCACCTGGAATTTCACTAAGGGCTAATTCTGTGTTAGGAATGCTTTGTTTCAGAGTGGTGTTGTGAGGAAAAGTAAAGTTCATGCCAGTGATGCTTGCCTTTTAAAACAGGGCTGCACAAGCAGCTCTGAGAGAAGAGGGAATCTAATTCTATTGAAACATGTTGTTCTCTTTCGGTGTCAAAAGCAAAATCTAGCAATTTGCTTGGGCAAACAATGGAATTGCAGGAGGGAGCTTTGAAGAAGTTCCAGCTTGTTGAGCCTGCAGTGGGCCACCTACCAAGCAGTAAACATAGCACCACAGCGCTCTGATCCCAGTGCTAGCTTCCCGTAAGATACTGGCTCAAATCCAATGGGCTACTCATGGTCTTCAGAGCTCTCATGGAATGTGCCTGAAGTTTCTCAAATTTAACCTTTCTCTCTCGACTGAAACCTACAGTAATGGAGATACCCAAACTAGCAATGGCCGGGGTAAAATTTACAGGAGTGGGGTCTGGCACTTTTGGAAGAGAGACAGCTCCTATTAATACTTAACAATATTGCATTTGTGTCTGCAGAGCTACAACGGGGTGGGAATTTTTCAGCAAAGATGATTTTGTCAGAAATTGATGATTTATGAAAACTGAAACGTTTTGTGGAAATGTCATTCACCAATTTAGTGAAACAGCTGTAGAGCTAAGAGAGCAACCTGTTTACTTGTCTGCCAGCTCATCTGACAGATTTATGGGAAGCCCAGATTTTAGGACTCTGGAGCAACTTTGCTATGTGGACTCTTTGGTGGCAGGAGATCCCAAGAGTTTCAGTGTTCCAGTCTGCTGAGATCTAAGCTCTCAGCTTAGCAGTGCAGAGCCCAGGCATCATAGGGCTCTTGAGTTTCAAGGGCTACCTCCTCTGCAAAAGTGGAGCCCTTAGCCCGCTCAAGCTACTGGGTAGTCATGAAGGTTTAAGGCCATGTAAATATCTTCAGGCTGTGATTGTTCAAGGTGTTCACATACCATGGTGGCTTCAGTGGATGTTACTGCATATGCATGAAGAGACAGGATTAAGGTTGCATTCCTCCCATTTCTGCCCTTTGCATGCTTGACTTTACGAGCTTAGTGACATTGATTGGGTTTATAACATGCATTTGGGTAATAACATTCATTCATTTCTGGATTTTAATAAAAGACAATAGGGGGAAGCAGAGGAATTCCTTTGTGTTGATAATATATCAGTCCCTAGGAGGACTAGAAACTTTAAAATCTGTCCCCAGAAAACTGAAATTTGAGCTAATACAGCAAGCAATAGGATGGTTATTCTCTGAACAGTTTGGTGTGAAAAGCAATGAACCGTGTGAGGTGGTGAGTGGGCTTCACAGAGATTTTCTGAAGAAAATAGGTGACCCTGATTCCCTAGGCTGGAGGAGGATGTTTCTTACTTAACCCTTCTTTGCTCCAGTCTCCTCCCTTCCGATGGTCCATTTTTTGGGTTGCTTTTCTATGCCACTGCTTGTTTGCTTTTAACCCTGGGGAATTAAGCAGAGACAGTTAATGCTAGTGCAGAAACTATTCTCTTTCCAAAACTGAGTTTCCATATGCTCATAGGACAATTCAGATGTGAAGGGACCCCAGGAGGTCTCTAGTCCAAACTCCTCTACAAAATGGTCAGCTCTGAGGTCAGACCAGGTTGCTCAGGGCTTCGTCCAGTTGGGTCTTGAAAACCCCCAAGGCAGAGACTGCACAACCTCTCTGGGCACCAGTGCATCTACTTCACTGTCCTCACTGTAAAATAAAGTTTCTCTTTATGCCCAGTTTGAACCTCTCTTGCTTCAATTAATACCTGTTGTCTCTCATCCCCCCACCATGCACCATTGGGAAGAGCCTGGTGTCCATTTTCAATGCTTTAAAGCCAAATAACTGTTATTACATAAGGTGACCTCTTGTAAATCACAGAGCCATAAATTTCATCCAGCTACTCCTGTGTGACACCTCTAAGTGGTATCACATATGACTCTTCATTGAGGGTCTCTCTTCCTAGTATTTCTTCCTAGGGTCCTTTTTTGAACTCAGCACTTTCCCTTCTCACTGCTTTTCCAGCCTTCAGCCTTCTCATGGTATTCGTGTGTCTGGTCAGTCTTAGCCAGCAGTGTCCTCCCCTCCTAGCTGCCTGGTCTCTCCCTCCCCATGCTTGGCTTCACCTCCCTCTCCCTGACTCTGGTCCCAGTTGCTTTGTGTGTGCAAGTGTCAGTTTTCTTATGACCTGCTCCCCATCTCCTAACATTTCCTGCCTCTAAGGACAGATCTTTCTGCCCATGCAGTTGCACTCTCCGCTCCTCCCTCATCCTTTGCCTCAGATCCCAGCCCCAATTCTTCCCACCATCTCCAGGCCCTGGTTTGTTCTTTTTTCCCCTCTGTCTCTCCTTCAGTGTCAGTCTGATACTTGTTCCTTCTGCTCTCAAATGAGAAAGTGCTTCGCCTCTCCTTGCCTGGGCTCAGCAGCGGGATGCTTATCAAAAACTCAGCTTTCTATTAGAGATTCTAGACTACCTCTTACCCCACTATTTGTTTTGTGACCTATGATTCCCACCTTTGATAGCTGCAGTTGCTTCACAGACTTAAGCTATTTAAGCTTCACAGACTTAAGCTAACAGGAAGTTACCCTGCAGCCTGAGCCTGAGCTGAAGTTGCTTACCATAGAGGACACTACTGCTTATGCTGTTTTGGTACCTGGAAGCCTTGTCTCCTGTGCAATATTTTTATTGTGCTATACAAAAGCTACTTGCTCTATTTATAAGTCTTCCTGTTTATCAGTGGTCTACTGCTTGTCTCTGTGTGCTCCTGCTTCAACAACAATTTTACCTTAATCTTCCTAGCAAATTCACTGTACTTTTTCCTACATCTCCATTTATGCATAGTATGAGAGCTCTGCTTAAAAATCAATCATGTGTAAACTAAACACATCAGCAAGATTCTTTCCTTATCTTCTTCCTAAGCAAAATTATCCCTGAAACTCACCTGTAAAATAATGCCTAAACAGAGCCAAGGGATTCAGGGGCATCTAATGTGCTGCTTATTATACTGATCATCGTTTTCTCTTTTTCAATTTGCACCTCTCCTGTCTGTTTATATTTCCCAGTGAGTTATGATCTTATCCGTAGTTTGCAGGGGGAACTGCATGAGTAGTTTCTGTTGCGACAGCATGAGCCCAGAGGGGCTGATGCCCTCTATTCTGTGGCATGGCAGTCATAACAATCATTTTATGTGGAAGATGTGAGGCATTCCAATAGGAGGAATTCGATACTGTTGAGCTCCTAACTATTGTCAGATTCCTATTTGTGTTTCCTATGACAGTGATGGAAACAGCATGTTTTATGTTGTGATACTAGTTCAGTAGTATTCCTGATTCTTTTATTTTCTTCCTTCTCTGAGGAGGATCTATGGGAATTAGGAATCTACGAGATTCCTAATTCTCGGCTTCATGAGACACTGTTGCCATTGTAATGTTTTGTCTTGCACAGTAGGAACACTGGATTTTTCTGCTTCTGTAATTCTGCAATTGCAGTAGAGGCCCAGGGTCTTCCAGAGGGCTCCCGGCAAAGCAGCTTCAGTGGCCGGAGCGCCCCGTCCACCCTGCTGCGGCTCCAGCTGACAGGCTCCAGGTGCTGCCCCAGTGGGAAGCGCACCAGAAGGCAAGTAGCTTGCAGAAACCCTCGCAACGGCTATTTCATCATGTCACCCATGAAACCCACCAGCTGCCAGCTAAGGCAAGAAAGAAAAGTCACAATAAAACAAACTCCATGTGTTGCCATATCTTTTATGTGTACAGCTGTCTCACTGCTGCTCCTGGTTTTAACAGCAAGCCTGTCTCATGACTTCCGCAAGGATAAAAAGTGCTTGTTAAGGGACCACTTTCTGCATAACAAAAAGCATACAACCAGTTCTGAGAATCTGTTTGTCAGACTACAAGTAATGAATGGATGCGGGATGGATCCCTGAAAAGCATGCGTCTTTGTGCTTGTGATGGATAGTTAATCGTTAAAGTCCCAACAGTGCTCCAGTTCTACATACTGGTTTTTCGGTGAAGAGAGGTGTTTTTCTTCCCAGTCACCCGCGGAGCAGCAATTGCTCACGGGATGAGAAAGACCAGCTGAGCCTCACGTAAGGGAGGTGCTGCCACTCCTGAGGACGCGGCCAGCTGCCTCCCCAGGCCAGTGCTGTGAGCGCTCCCTCGAGCGGACTAACCTCGGAGGTGACCGTGGAGGGTGCTTCTCCCTGCCCCCTGCTTCCCTGTGGGAACAAAACTTCGGCTCTTGCCCTCTGCCAGTGAGCTCCAGGGTGAACGGCTTCGAAGCCAACAGGACAGCAAAGCAAAAAGCCCAAGAAGCGAACTCGCAAGGAAGGGTTTTATAAACATTGCACTAATTCTTTACAAAATGAATTGAGTCTATAATAGCAAGTAATGAGAGGAGGTGCAGTTCCAGCACGCTGCTAATTAGGTAGTAAAAATCCGAGCACAGTTGTGAGCACCCCTCTCTGCAGTGATAATTCAAAATGCGGTATTCTTCCTCTGACAAATCTGCCTTGATGAATAAGTAAAGTGACATTTAGTTAAAATCACCTAAAGTTATGGCAAATCTCATCAATTTTAAGCTGTTGTACGTCTAAGACCAGTCTCTGGTGAAGTCAAGCGGACTCATTCCAATTACATGGAAACACAAAAATATAATGCTATCTTTTTCATAAACAGTTACGGAAAACTGCACTTGTTATTTCCCCACAGCCAATGTCAGTAGCATCGCTTCCTTGCTTGGACGGACTCCAGCGCTAGCCTGGGCTGCGTGCGTGCCACGGCTTGTTTGGGAAATCAGCTCCTGAGCTGTAATTTATCACTCCAGCTGGTGCCTGTGCAGCATTACTGTAGGGATGTGCTAATTACCTGGTATTCAAGCAGAGACAAGCACACTGCACTTTCTAATTTGTAGGTGGGATGAAGATGCTGGGCACCGGTCCTAGCTAAAGCAACCTTTTGTTTTGCTTTGGTGGTTGGTGCATTGGGCAAAATGGATGTTACCAGCTTGGAAGAGATTTAGATATTTGGATTTTATTTCCTTTCCATTTCAGCTCGGAACAAATACACAAATGTTGGAAACTTCCTCCAAGTCAGAAATCCTCAACATGTCAATGTCGTGATTTTAAAATTTCTTGTGGAGTACATGTTATCTGGGGACTCATATTTACAATGTATAGTAGCTTTAACGAGACAAATATAGCGACTGGGAGGTTTCAAAGAGTAAAAATAGTCCATGTTCATTGCTAAAATTTTAGGGGAAGGGAAAATGGCTGCTTCTGTTTAGAAAATCTTCCTCTCTTTTCTAGCTCACATTGTCATCTTCCATGTCACCGAAGGGAAAAGGCAGGTACCGAAGGCCAAGTGGAGCAGAGCTGCCCAAGCCAGCGCGGCAGGGTGGTACGGAGCTGTCTGGCCCGCAAGGGTGCCCTGCGAGGCACTGATTAACAGGAGGTCCAAGGGCCTGTTGCACCCCCCCTCCCCCCAGCATCACTGTCTATGACAGGGGCTCAGGACCCCCTGGCCCCAGCCTTGCTGTGGCCAGCCAAGGGCCTTGGAGGACTGTGTTGTCCAGCTTGGCAGGTCTGTAACTAGAGGCAAATGCATTTACCTCGTCCCTGACACTTCCTATAAAAGCGAGAAAAAAGTCCTTATCAGTAAGTGCAGGCAGATTGGTAAGCGATGCTTAGCCTGGGAGTCTGAAGAGCCAAGCAGACTGCTTTTTACCTCAGGCAGTGAGTGTTGGTGGGACGCTGGACCCCTGTGACTAATTGCTGTGTCCTGCTGGTTCAGAAATGCAGATCTCGGCTGCCCTCCTGCCATGCCTGTGCTGTCCTTGGGAAGCATCTCCACACGCTGCGTCAAGTGGTTTATCCTCTCTGCAGAGAGGTTTCATCACCTGATAGACCAAACTTTGAAAAAGATTTCCCTGGATTTTCTGCCTCACACTCCCTGCTGTTGCTGTGTGTCCTAAGGGACCGAATCTTGTGCTCCCGGTCTGCCTGTCTGCCTTCCCTCCTTGCTGTTTCTCCACCAGCTTTTGAACCAAACCTGAGCAAGGGACAGGTGTCTTGAAGACCCCCATATTTCTCCAACTTCATGCATGCTGGCAGATGAGTAAAGGAAGGAGACACAAATTAATGTTTCCACTGGTTATTTATTTTAAAGTTTTCATACTTTTCATTTGTGTTGAGATATTGGGGTGTGAAAACCATATCTGAGAGCTGAAGGTGGAAAAAGCAACTTCGTGCCAAGTGTCAGTGACTCAGCCCCAAATCCCAGGGATGTCGCCTTAAAATTTCTGCCCCTCAAGCTCTTCAAATAATTCAGATTTTTATTACAACACAATTCCCCCTGTAAAGGGGGGACTGTGCTTTTCTAGGCTGAATCTCATTTTATTTCTATCCCAGTTCATATCTTCTCTTTAAAAAAAAATTCCTCCCCCAGTAGCTCTATCAAAACACACACCAGTGCTCATTTTTACTGATTATTTACAGCCTCTCGTTACATTTACATTGGGTCTTTTCTGAGAAGCTTCCACTAATGACCCCTAAAACTCAGCACAGGGAGGGTGGTCATAGGTGGGGCAGGAGTAAACAATCACAGGTGATTTTGATTCCAGATAAGATGTTAAAATGTTAGCTCTGGTACCAGTGCTAGGGCCTTAGTTCTAGTTAGTCTGCCTTGTAATGCTCTGCTAGTCACTAACTCCCTTAAAAAACATCCTAAACTAAACATACTCTTGGTATAAGCAAATATCCCAGGAGTTTAAACCTGACTTTATCTCCTAGCACTCTGCTGTGGAAGATGCAGCTGGAATAAAGGTCAGCATCTGTATCCAAGTGCAATAACATGGCTCCATCTATCTCCAAGACCACTTTACCATATTCCAGGTTTGAATTCTGTTTTTGCAGCCTTACTGCCTGGGGAAACACCAAGCTGAAAGCCCTCTCTGCTTCCTACTTGGCTGCACTGAGCAGAGAGCTGAAGCAGCTGAATCTGGCCATAGTTTGTATTTCTTTAGGAGCTCATCTAACCCATTAAATTGCACTTCCTGTTTTGAGGCTAAATGTATGTATTAAAAGCCCGCAAATATTACAGCTGCAAAGGCAAAGGCAAAAAGAACTGAGTAGGCAGTCATTTATTTTTAGAGCTGATGAGAAACCCATGGAAAAGATTTTGCAGTTGCGTCCATGAATATCTTTCCATGTAATATTATGAATTATTCACCCACTCTTTCACAGTCTGCTTGTTTGGAGTAGGCAGTTACTTGGACTTCCAGGCATAAATCTTCTCTTGCCATGTTGTGAGGCTCCTCCTGGTATGGTTTACATTAGTGGGTTCAGTAACCGTTACGTCAGCCCCACGCATATGTCTGACTAACGCAAGTGAAAGACAAACAGCCCCTCGGCTCACTGCCACCGGCTGGGAGGGAAGCAGGGCTCAGGGCAAACTCTGCACTGCAGAGACCGGGGATGGGGCTCTCCATCACTCCCCATGAGTTTGAAGATTGCACGTCGGTGTTAGCAAAGGTAACTTTCCTCTTCTTCTTTGACTTGAACAAATATGACCCTCTCATTTAGTGAATGCTTCTAGAAAAATCAACAGTTGCACTGAAGTACCGGGAAAAGAAGGATAACTTCTCCAGGCAACAATCAGAGGGAACCTGGAATAACAGTCTAGCTATTAGATGGGCATGCTAGCACTGGGATGCCTCTGGTCCTTGTGGTTAACCAGTGTTTCAGCTAATCGACTGATGTGTAGCAAGTTAGCAGGATATAGAGGATCCTGTTATTCAAAGGTAGAAACGCTGAAAAGAAAACAAGAAAAGGCTCCTTGATTGATATAAGCAGCAGTGGGTATGCTGGTAGCACAGACAGCACTTTACACATAGCTGCCAGTGGTGTTTTCCTGTGAGAGTTTGAGCCAGGTTGTACTGAAAATGCTAAATTGCAAGCAGGTCTGACAGTGATACTGAAACCCGTGCACAAATGCAGTTGATCTGCAATTAAATGAAAAACTTGAAAGAGGATCCTGAGATCACCTGAGCATGGATCAGATTTGCTGCAGACCAACAGGCTGCTTTTGCAGGAATGAAGCTTTCCTGCCTGGAAAGCTGGGGTGGCAGTGAGCCCAACTTCCCTGGCCTTGTTCTCCAGGCACCAGGAGCAAGCAGAGGAGAGGCAGCTGCTGGTGCTGACTTCCCGGCCACGCAAGTGCACCAGGTTCTGGGCAGTGCTAGGGTATCCCTTTCCCAGCAGCCTGACAAGGTCCCTGTGGGAGCGTGCGTGCTGGCTTGGGGGACACCAGGTGCTGAGGCCACGCAGAGTCCAGGCAGTGAATGCGAGGCACTTCTCACGTGAATTCTGTGCAGAGCTAAAGTTGCAACAGGGCATGTTGCCACCAGAGGACCTCAGGTTTAATTCCCTGCTCTGCTGTATTGTATTTGGGAACACTGACAGTTAAATGCTGAGAACGGAGCCTTAAAATGTGTGATCTCAGTCATCTGCTTGGCTTGACACTACAAGTTCATCTCCTTTCGATTCCTCAGCACTTGCCCCTCTGCCTCCTTCATGCATCCCAGCCTGAGCAGCTCCATGGCTGCCTCCCCCACGCTCACCAGGGACCCAATGATTGTCCAGGCAGCGCCAAGACATTGGGGGTGGCCATGAAGAGGGCTTCAAGCTCAAAGCACTCTTACCTGGTGCCACAGAGCTGCACCCTTCAAGAGGCTTTGCTTGCTGGTTGTTTTCTTTGTGGGAGCAGCTTTGAAGGCAATGGTAGCCTCTCTCCCAGAGTCCTTTCTACCTGTTAGGTGAAAATTATATAAAAAGACCAGGAACCAGACTCCACATGTCCAGCTGAGAGGACAAAACCAGTAGGTTGAGAGAAGACTTCCCCTTTCTTGGTTTCCTTCTGCATGGTTGCGTTATTTCTGGTACCATGGCCCCATTCAGCAGGAGGAGCATGCAGGCAGACACACAGCTTGCCTCCCCGTCCCGCTGCAGGCAGTCTGGTCTGACCCTGAGTCCAGCGTGGTCATGGGCATTGCCCCACAGGCTTACAGCAGGGCCTGAGCCTTTGAAAAGGATGGTAGACTTGGGTCACTTGTACTGCCTGGCTTGGTGCAGCTCCCTGCTCAGAAGGCAGGACTTTCAGACCTCTGCTTTTGAGTCTTTTTGCCTGCTCTGTGTGTGCCACCGAGGAGTGTATTTTGTTCCGCTGGGGAAGTCATAGAGAGGATAGATGCTGAAAGTATGAATCCTAAGTGCCTCAGTTCCTTGAAGAGCCAGTCAGATCCAACTTAGATTAGCTCAAGTAGTATGTTTACTTTAAGGCATAGACAAGTAAATGATTCAGCGAGACCTATAAGAAGCTTTTCCAAATCATTTTTTAAAATTTCAGTCTGTAGGAGGCAAGATTAAGGCAAAGATATTACATTGCGCCTCTCACATTATCCTGCTTGGTTTAGGAGGTCAGATTCAGCATAAACGTAACTTTATTCCTCCCTCTTCTGCCTAGTGTCTTCAGATACAGGCCAATTTACTTTCAGATACAGTCAAACAGTACAAGACCTAATTTCTAAAGGTCCAACCTACCTGTACCACCTGCTAGCTTCAGCAAAGCTCACAGAGTCCCAGTACTGATGAACTGGTACATATTACACAAAGCATTCTTTACAGGTCTGCTAGAGACTGACATCAGTTGTCACAAGATGCACTTGGAGCAAAAGGTTCAATCAACACAACAACTAGCTCAGTGTTAACCTCCGTTCTCCTCCTCTTCAGCTAGTTGTAGTGAGCTGGAGCATGCAAAGGGTGAGGGAGCACCCATTCATACGAGGCTGCTTGAAAGGGGAGCGTGAAGGGAAGGAGAAGCTGTCTGTGCTGGTGTGGGTGCACTGGAGAGCCGAAGACTGTAGATAACCATGGAGAGCTGGGGGGGTTTTGTGATCACAGAATCAACAAAGACAAAGAGAAACAACACTCAAACACTTGCTTGTCAGCAAAGTCAACGCATTCCCTGCTGGCTCCCTGAATCCCCCCCGCTTGCGCCTCCTCTGTGAAAGGCTTCTTGCTGTTGGGAGCAGAGAGAGGCCATGGGTGCTCTTCCAAAGGGAGAAAGAGCAGCTGAAGAGAGGAAAGAGGAGGAACAGCTTAAAATGAAACAGCATAAGTGGACTAGTCTGCTACAACTAAACCAGAGGGAGCAGCCCACCAGGGAGAAGATAGAGTCCTTATGCTATCCTCCCTACAGCCTGCTTCAGCATCCTCCACCCCTCCAGGAGAATAACATCTTTGGGACCACTTTGGAGAACTGGGCATTTGCTTCTTCAAAATATGGAGATAAACATGAAGAATTTTATGAAATCCTTTAGCACTAACCTCTCCATGTGGGGGAGTACTGCACAGCACAACAAAGAATGAACCGGATGAACTCTTGTTACACAAATTTGCTGGAGGGACGTGGGTGGAGGCTTTGCAAGGTGCTGAAACAGTGGAAAACATTTGTGTCCTGACCTTCCAGGAGGGGGGAAGCACTGGCAAGCCAGAGCTTTTGTCAGCTCTGTGTTAGCATGAAGCCTCTTGCTGCAATACTCTTGCTAAGAGCAGCAGTCTCTGCTCCTTTCTGCCAGAACGGCAGCCTGCCCCTTGCCCTGCTCCTTGTCTTCCTCCCAATAGCTCGCATGGGATCCTGACTTGACTGCTGGGATGGCAGCCGTGCAGCTGCAAATACTGTGGTAATAGTATTTATTATTAGTATTTGTTGTCTTGCTAGAATGACGAAGCCAGTAATCACACATCTCATCAGAAAGGGCCTTCGATATATGTTTTCCATTACTAATGTTATCAGCTGAATTACAGGGACCTGGGATCCAAGCTCTGAATTCCCCTGGGCTTGCCCTCTCCCTTGCTCCTGTGTCCACCACAGGTGCCTCCTGGCAACCAGCTGAGTCCGTGTGTTAGTGTGATCAGCACCAGGGCAGCAGTGAAATAACAGGGAAGATTCTCTTCATCAGTATCCTATTTTCTTGTGCAACCTGAAATGTTCACGATACCAGCTGCTCAGCTCCTGGGTTGAAAATGCAAGTGGATGTTGGACCACCCTCCCTAACTGTTGTACATGCTGGCTCTGGGTATGCACTCCCTCCCGTGCATGTACCAAATTCGGCCTCTGGGTTCGGTGAGGAAGCACCAGAGTGGTGGCTGGGAGTTGTGGCAGCTCCTACGATCACTCCCCTGTGGGCACTCTCCCAAGGCCAGTTTGCCGGAAAAATACTAGTGTCGGGAATATGCCTTGTGCCTATAGTCATGGTGAAAATCTGCATCTTGTTGCTTTTCCCCTCAATAAATTACATGTAGGTGGAACCAATTATATGTAATGTACTTCAGCTTTCTAAACGCAAAGCATAGGAGGCTCAAATGTGCCCCAGATTGACGTCAGCAGTACTTGAAGTGTGTAGCTGAAGGCAGCAATCCTTTGATATCTCTCTATTTGTATCTGTTTTGCTGATGTCATGGGTAGAAGGTTTTTTCTTCCATTCATCTGCTTAGAATTTTTCAAAACTGTTTTTTAAATAATAATTTTCACTAGCAGAAAGAAAAAGAATCAGCAAAGACTGGGTGCTGCACTTGTTTCAGGAATATGATGCTCTGCAGAAAATATTACTTTGAGCTTTCTGGGTTCTGAGCCCAGAGTCACCTTGTCTGCAGGTGCAAAATGCATTGCTCACAAGCCACTGGAGTTCAAACTGTGGCTATGTCTCCTGGCACTTAGGGATCCAGGTTTTACTTTCATAAGCACATCTATTCAGCTAGGAATGGTTTCTCGGCAGCTTCAGAAAGGCCAGAGCTGGCTCAAAGCTGTGCAGACAAATTCAGCTCTGTTGCAGGCAGTAGATAGGTAGCAGGGATGGAGGAGAGTGTGGAGAGATGGTGGGGCCAGGCCAAGGCTATTTGAGGGGGCTAGGGCTGGGGAACAGCCATCAGCAGGCAGGGGCAGAAGGGCTGGGGCTGGGCTTTCAGGGGTTATCAGCAGGGGTGCCTCCCTCATCCTCCCACACCACCTCCCCCCTCATTCCTCTGGAGAACGGAAAACCCCACATTAAGCTCTCCCAGGTTTTGGGAGCTGGAGCCTCCCTTCTGCCCATGCTGCTGCCTCCTCTCCTCATCAAATCAGCCCACGGAGACAAAGTGAAGCAGTACAGAAATACAATCACCCACTAGAGTCGTGCAGAAACAGCAGATCCTTCCTTGGGTAAATATACACAGCTCCTCTGAAGCATGTGAGATGCAGACTTAAAGCAGCCCTACTGTATTAAACAAACAGGAGGGGCTGTGATTTCACGACAAGCTATTGGAGATGTACAGTTCTCGCTTATATAGAAAAAAACTGTTAATTTAAGCAACAACAGAGATTTATTTACACGATGCTGGGCTTTACCTAACACACTCAGTGACCTGCCAGCTCTCTCCCACACTAGTTAAGATTTGTTTGACCTGGGCTGAATTAAGCAGAGAGAAATGCTGTGAAGGAATCCAGGTGTGTAACCAGGGTGGGAAAGGGACAAGTCCAGTGCCACCTGCTCACAGAAAGGGACAGTTTTCTCTAAGGATGGCTCACTGAAAACACTTTCCTCCAGTGAAGTCCTGGTGCATAATTTAATAAACTATTAATTGTGTGATCTGTTGAGAAACGAAACCTTACAAAAAATTACATAAGCAACTTGAAGTCCTTCCTTAGCTTAAACCTTTGGGTGCTAGGGCTCGTTTGCCTGTGTGGGCTGCCAGCTCTGCATCGTCCTTCGCCAGGTTGTCTTCTTTCTGACCTCCAGGCAATGCCACAAGTGTTGGTGCCCCTTCGCAGCTTCACTCTTTTGTGCCGCCTCACAGCTGAGCCCATAAGAGGTGCTTTCACAATGCAGCATTCCTAAAAACTACTTGGCACTTCATACTTTGGCCCACTTCAGGCAACCCCCAATGCCATTCACAAGGGCCAACGTGTGGCCTTGAGGTTTGCAGTGCCTTTAAAATGACCTTTAATGATCTCACAGCCCTTCTGCTCTGCCATGACCTCCTAGTTCCCCCAGTTCTCAGGCAAGGCCCGCAACTCTTCAGAAGTCACATAGCTTGTGGCTCCCTGACCAAGTTGTTTCAGAGTTAGGAAATGTTCAAGATGTGAAGTCACTTCGTAGCTTGCAACCTTTGATTTTCCCAGATCTCTTGACTAATTAGTCTCAAACTTTCCAAAGAATTTTTTTAACTGGCATAAGATCAAGGTTGTGGGACTGGGGGAGACTGCCTGAAATTTCACAGATACTTTCAACTTCATTGAGGTTAATGCTACACTCGTATCTCTTTGAGGCAATCAACCAAAGTTCTAGGGGAGAGGGCTATGCTTCCTCTTGCCTTTCTTGCCAGCCTAGTGATATTTAAGTTTCTGCTGCAAAGTAAAACACTTTCAGCGGGAGACACCGAACAAGATTCCCCCAGTGTACGTGGCACGCTCTGAAACCGGAAGCATAGGCCACTTACCCAGGAGGACTTAGCTCATATGAGTTCCCATCCCCAAAAGAAAATGTGCGTAAATTACCCAGATACTGCTAAAAGCCAACAGCCATACCCCCCTCCATCTCTTCTTCTGTTTTGAGAGAGAAGTCCAGAAGGTTTCAAGGCTGGAAAGACCCTGAGCTATCCCTCTTCTGTGTGTCAGGGCCCTACCTTCCCGACACAGGGAGCTCCCACCATCCTGTTCTCAGCAGTTCCTGAGGGCTGGCTCAGAAGCCCAGCTGCAAGGATTCAACCAGGTGCCTAACTCAGAGTGGCTTCCACTACGTCACAAGGAACTGAAAAGTTAAGGGCTGTGCCAGAGGCTCTGCCCCAAAGCAAAACCCCCTACCCCACTCTCAGAGCAGACCTTTTCTCCACAGTACATAAAATACATCTATTCAGGCAACAACAGGATCCTACAGTGCCTCTCTTCTGCTTCTCCCTTTTGATACAAAGCTTCAGCAAGCCAGGGTCACATCTAAGATACTTCACAGGGCTGTAGCAGTAGTGCGAAAAAAAGGAGGCTCTTGGTCATTGATTTGCAGTGGAAAGTGACACAGAGGAGGTACTCTATTTGCAGCACAAGGATGACTTGCTCTGTGACTTGAATATGATTTGCTTATTTGCCTCCTTTTTCTATGTTGTGAGGCATAATGATTCTGCAAAGTACTTTACCCTCTCTGGATGCATCTATGATCATTGCTATTGCTCACAGGAAATAATAATAAAAGAATTGTCAGTTAAAACACATGTACTGAAACTAACACTTCCAATATTGAAACAGGCAATGTGGGTCAAATTGTACCTTCCTGAATAACCAGAATTAATAGAGATAAACAGGCATTTGTGCTATAATGCCCAAGGGCTTAGTTTTCAAGGATATTTTTTACTTAAAGACACAGATGATGATCATATACATGTCCATGGGAGCAGGGTCTCTTATGGTTTTTGCAAACAGCACCGAGTGCCTTTCTGCACTTTTAGATGAGCAAAGGCTTCTAAATCTCTGATACCGAGTCAGATCTGGTTGAGTAGTGCACATTAGATGTTCACACAACTGCGGGACTCTGCTGATATTTTCATTGCATGGGTTAAAAAATTGAGAAAAAGGAGATTTCTCTGCCTTGAAAAAGACTCTCATTAGCTGCTGATAACTTTCAGTCATACACTTTACATGATAATATAATATTAATAGTAGAGCATAGTGCTGTGGATTTGATATAAACAATAGTTCTACATTTCTATATACCGACAAATAAAGTGTAATCAGTAAATGGAGCTTTTAATGATGTTATTTTAATACTTTTTTCTCTATGGGTGACAACAAGGTTAGTCCATTTTTTCTATCATTTCTTCGAAAGCTCTAACCCTCCTGATCTGGCCACTGCTCGAGGAATTTAGAAATGCAGAGAGAATCCTAGCACTCCTGAATGCATGCTATAGTTGAAAGTACATCTTATCCCTCCATAAGCCTTACAGGAAATACTGTAAAAGATCATTTCGGAAAATTTGTTATGCAAAAATGACATATACCAAAAAACATTCAGGCAAAACAACACTAAGGCTACTAAGAAGCTAGAAAACATGACCTTGAAGGCTGTTCAAGCCAATAACTGCCAGCAGCCCCCAGTTCTGCCCAGTGGTCCCTTCATCCCTTCTCAGCATCCTGCAGCTATCACGTTGCTCTTGGTACTTAATTTCTCTGCGCAGCTCACCCCAACAACGCCTCTGTTTTCCCCAGTTCTCTGGCACTGCCTGCCGTTGTCTTCCAATTCCAGCCACTCTAGCCAGTCTTCCGCCTCATTCCCAGAGCTGTCCTCATATCCCTGCTTGCAGCCCTGCTTAGCGCTGAGATCATTTACTCCTTCTAGACACCTTAAGTATCAGCAGCAGTCAGGGCAAAGAGTCCCTAGGAGGGGGACAAGCTGCTGGCTCAAAGCTTAAGGCCAGTTGTGTGGGATGGCGACTCTGGTGATAAGGGGGAGCCATGAGTGTGTACGGGGGGGGATGAAGCTTTGCTGAGATGTGACCAAAAAGAGCAGGCTCAGGGAGGAAGGAGATGGGGACTCCTGAGATGGCTCTGCCAGACAAGTGCAAAATGAGATTTTGAAGCTGGCCAAAGCTGTACAGATTCCCTGGCAAGCAAGTCTTGCCAACTAGCAGCCTCAGGGCTTGCAAAAGTTTCTCCAGGAACAGGTTTTCTGAAGGTGGTACTGCTGAGAACTATGGTAGTTCCCCTTATTTCATCCTTGGAAATGGAGCTGAGCAATTTTGGCTCCATCTGTTCCAAACAAGCCCACCTGAATCCAATATCTACCCTGGAAAAAGTCAGCATAGAGTCGAAGCTAATGAATTTAGACACAAATAAAAGTCTCATGACAGAAAGTGTCTCTACCTGGGGAAACCCCACTCTTGCTTTGAAGGACTGTCTTGAGCTGTGGCAGGTCTCTCTTCAGATGACTAGTGAGGGGATGAAGTAAACTACACTGACAACAGATCAAGCTATGACACCTTACCTTGTTTCTATTGGGAAGTTAATAACTGTGCTGTGTTTCATCTTGGAGAAATATAAAAAGAAATAGGATTGAACTAGTTTCATTTTCCTTCTGTTGTTCCTTTCCCAATCCTGTCCAGAAAATGGCCCTCACACAATTGGTACCAACGACCGCAAATCGTACCACGTTTGGTGTTAAATGCAAACACATCTTTCACTCAGCCTCACCTCAGTTTTCATTACACACAGAAACCAGCAAAGGACAAACCACTAATGAACTAGGCAGCAGAAAGATCTCAGGAGCGGGGATCCTACAGCAGGGACTGTGGCATAAGAACCTATTTAGTCAGAAGGACAGTCATTCTGGGGTGACTCAGCTTACGAAAATGTGTTTCTTGATGACTTAATAAAAGGTTGTTAAGTTGTTTTTTTATTTCAGTAATTGCTATTACTGACTCATTGCTAGTGGATGGCAAGGATGAAGTGAGCATTATGGCACTGATTTACCTAGCAGACTTGTAGATATCACTTCAAAGTACGTTCTAGATGATGCTAAGGCTCTCTCATTAACACTACAACTGCAAAGTAGCCATTGATTTAACTGAATCTTCCCACACAGGTGGTCTGCCTTGAGCTTATTATTAATAATAGCATTGTGGTGTTTCAGCCATTTCCAAGAACTAAATTAGGAGGAAATGTTTTGCAGATGACTGTTTTGTACACCGCAAGACATAACAGTAGAGTTTATGGGCTCATAACAACGCAAATCATCAATGTTGGTCCAATTTATAAGCCTCTGATTTCTCGACTCTCACATGTTCTTCAGAGACTTCTTAGAATTTATCTACAGGTGCCTGAACAGGAGCCTGCTCTGCTCTGGTATGTCCCTGGTGCATTGACCATCCTGCACCTAGACCATCTCTGAGGGTTAGTGGCCCATGCCTCATCCACAGGTCAAAGTCTGAGCAGGACTTCCTCTGTGATAGCTTCCTTCAGCTGCTCGGTGCCATGGAGGCACAGACCAGAGGCCGGAAAACCACTCAGTCCTGCACTTTTGATGTTTCTCCTATTGGCACAGAGGAAGCAAGGAGGGATAATATCATCATTAGAACGCCTGACAGTAAGAAGTTTAGGCATGGATAAAAGGGGTGTGTGTGTGGGGGGGGGGATACTAAGAGACAGACAGACTGGAGGCAGCAGGGGCAGAAGAGGTCAAGCTGGCTTGGATGGGATAAGCAGATGAAGAACAGCTTGTAAATCAGTACAGCACACTCCTTTCTTGGAAATTGGAATGGGACCCAGCACTGGCTAGTCTTAATATTTCCTCTGCAGTCAGTGATATCTCTGCCATCAGTTGGTGGAGCGGGCATGGGGTTCACGGTCAGGAAGCACTGGTGCCAGCACTCAGACATCCTCTGCGGGTTCTGTGGTAGCTTGTTGGCTGCACATCTACGCAGCCGCATGCAACATTCCTGCTGGAACCTCATGTGAGGCTTCGGGGGTTAAGTAAAGTGGAATTACTGCTGACACGCGCTCAAAGACGGAAGGAAGAAAGGGAGGAAGGGGGTTGTACACACTACTCCCTTTACTTTCATAAAAACTGTATGAAATTACAGAGAAGGCATTGGTAAGAGCATTACAACACCTGGGGAATGCCAGCCTCTCCATTACCAATGCGACCTCCATGCAATTCCCAAGAGAGTGAAACACTCCTTGTTCATTTTATTCCTTATTTGACTAAACCAGTTCTTTAATCAGTAAATCTGAGTGAATCCAGAAGCAGATGCCTACAAGTGCCCTGCTGTCATGGCTGACAGAATTCCATAATCCTTTCCATAAATCATTCAAGCTACATCTTAAAACAACTTGGGTTTTGCTCTTCCTACTCATACAGGAAGATTGCGCTCTAGACTCTCGCATTTCAGAGCACTCTTAAACCTTCTGATTTCCAGTCCAAACTTATTCAAGTTTAAGCCTATTTATTCTTGGTCTTTTCAAAGTCCAGGATACACAATGTACTAAACACAGGGTAATCTCCATGCTAATGGGTGATTCTCTGAAGAACTCAACCTGAGAGTCACAGTATGACTGATTCTTTTGTTTGGTTATTTTTCTATTGTTTGCATTGGTAACAATGAATATTTTTTTAAAGCTGTTATTGTACATTAGCTACTTTTTGCATCAGACCGAATTTAAATGGCAGTATGTTGCCAATATTTAACATTCAAAATTACTGAGAATCCAGTTATGAGTCTATACATTTCATTTTTGTTTTTGCTTAAACAAGCTCAAATCTTTTCAAAGAGGATAAGAAACACCTCTGGGAGCTGCAAATTAAAACTTAAGCTGAATATCAGCAGAGCTATCTGGAAGATGGATTATACAGCGAATCTGTTTTATTGGCCTTTTAAAATGTAACTAAATAAAGCTATAGGAATGCACTCTAAGAATAATTCAGCACTGGCAGGAAGATATATTATAACATTTAAAAGGCTTTCTCTTCAATAATTTTTTACGATTCTCAAGAAAAGACTCCCAGTTCCTGAGAACAAAAATGGGTCTCTTGCGTACTTGCAGTTGCATTCGCTGTGTTGGTCTAATTTTGTGCCAGGAAAGCCTGGAAAGGAGTTTGGGGACCTCTGTTCATTGTAAAAGAGTGTTTCAGGCCTATATATCAGCATTCTGGCACTTCCTCTCAGACAAAATTACCCTTTGTTTAACCAAAAAAACATTTCACAGTAGAAAGTAGTTTTTGGGAAGCTGATCTGTCAACAGCAGCCACCTACTCCCTCCTTGAGCCCTAGGACACCTCACTTCAAAATTCCCACCTCCTGCCCTCCCCATGGCCTCTCTGTGCCTGCGCAGTCTTGGTCAGCAGCGTTCGCTTTTGAGAAACATTTCTTGTCTTCCCCTTTGGACTCAACACTTTCCTTCTTCCCCTTCTCTTACTTCCTCATTCTTCTCCCTCTTTCAGCAAAAGCTGGCATTCTCTTTCTCTCCTCCTTCACCATCAAATCAGCCAGAGCGCACTTATATGTGTGGGTGTCTGTGCACGTGTCCGTGTTACCTCTGTGCTCAGTCTTACAGGCTTCTTTCTTCCCATCTGTCCCTTTCCCTCTGGCATCATCTAAATCGCCTCTATACTTTCCATCATCTTCTCACTCTCTGTTCCTTCACCCTACTTTGGGATAGCCACATGCCTGTGCCTTACAGCGTGTTGCCTGGGAGCTCAACAGCTCACAGACTTTATCTGCAAATGTCATGTAACCGTCTCTAACTTTTCTGTGCCAACAGGGCCAGCCACCTGACACAGACCTCAGGTCTAACACATGCTCCTCGCACATGATCTCTGAAGCATGGCTCTGCCTGATTGAGCTGCCCAGTCACCCAGTTTTTCTAGGTGTCTGGCAGGTGGAAGGCTGTCCCAAGCCCCATAACTAAGCCAAGAGGCCTGTTCTTGACATGCCCTGCATGTTCATGATGTGTCAGGCTACAGCACAGATCAGCCATGAACAGAAACACCACATTCAAGGCACACGTGCTACACAGAACTTGCCTGTATGTCACGTCCTGCAAATCCCAGACATTCCTAAGGTAAGGGGTAAAAGGAGCAAAAGAGACTAAGACAGGGTTCAGAAGTAATTCAACAGAAAGGATAAAGTAACTACTTTTGAAAGGATTCTGAGATTTCCAGAGATCTCAGACAAATGGCAAAACCCTGCAGATCTTCCTGGACCAAATTCTGAAGGGAAAGAAAAGGATGCAAGAGAAGAGCTTTGTGGTATCCCTATTCTCCCTGCCTCTCCTTTCCCATCTCTTTCTCCAGGGACTGCAGTCAACTCCCCTAACCTCAGAAACATCAGTCTCGTAGCACTGTCCCCAGAACTCACCATGTCATGTTTACCAAAGAGCAGGCTGGCAGAAGGCAAAGCAGAAGAAACATCACATACAGCACAGTACAGAAATAAAACAGCTCCCGTTCCAGAAAGGGGCAGACTACCTGCAAAGATAACATATCATAGTCATGTCTGAGGCCTTTCGTGGTCTTTGTGTCTTAGGTAGGGAAGGCACAGCCACCTCCCACTTTACCAGGGCCTGGCAAGCAGCTGCGGTGCTGGCAGCTTTCCACGCCATCTCACTCAGCTCTCTCAAAACATGGTGCTGTGGGGAGGGCCACACAGAGACATAGGAGAGAGGCACTGTCTTGCAAGCAGCTTGAAATTGTCTGGGTTGATAGAGGAAATTCCCGCTTTTCCTGAAGGGGATGGAGGAAAGGGGGTGGGTGGGTGTATCTGAGAGCTTGAGGGATATACATCGACATGACCTGGAAGACACCAACACATGGCTGGAAGAATAACGTGGAGACAGTGAGAACTCCTATCCACAAGTACCCTGCATATGAGACACTATGGATCCTTAACAGGGGACCATAAGTAACAGCTGAGGCCTGCTTTAATTGCAGAGTATGGATAAAGCTTATGAAAGAGATTTAATCTTCCCCCTTGATTAAAGCTGTGGGTTGTTATGCTTGCTGACCTCACTTAACAAGCAATTCCTATTCATCTGCCAGGGAAGATTAAAGAACAGTCAAGTGTAACGTCCCTGCAGATTGCTCCAGGGGGTCTCTGCAGTCTCTACAGGCTTCAGGAGAGACCCAAGCTTTGTAGGGAAGGCGCTAAGGCTAATAAATAAAGTGAGCCAAAGTAGGATAACCTCATTCATGCTGTTCATATTTGGATCAGTTCTGGCCTGTGCTATTAGACAGACCACGCCAGAGCACACACCAGTGTTTCAACAATACGGACAACTGCAGAACGGTGCTTGGGCCTCTGTCCCAGCTTAGTTTACTCATATATTAACTAGTTCACTTGTATAGGCACAGCTAGTGGAGCAACCCTGTCACTAGCTATCTTTCAATGGAAGAGAGAAAGGCGTGTGGGCCCCAGACTCCCCCCACTCTGGTACCACCCTTTTTGGACTGGGGTGTGCACATATAATTTGGCCAACTCTCACAAGCCACTCCTGAGTCATGAGTGACGAGGTCTTTTCTTCCAAAGGTCCAGCTCCCGGGGGGCAGGGGATGCCACTTGGCTTCTTCCCAGCTCCTTGTGCAGAGCTCAGGATGACCAACAGTTCTCGTGCGCATGCACGGCATGGCATGACTTTGGCACAGGGAGCCTTTAGCAGGGCCGTTGCCTGAACGTGCCTCACTGAGGGCGAGTCTCTAGCTGCAGCTACGCAGTAAATTAAACAGGCCACGGGCTCGAGCACTGATCTGCGGCTGCCCATGCTGCTTCACGGGCTGCTCGCTCCCTGGTGTCATTTTGGCCTGTGCCCCCAGCCCTTCCCCAGACAAAGCCTGAGCACAGCTCGGGGGACACCACCGGCCACCTTGCAGGGAGGGCTGTACTTTCAGCAAGCTGCGCCTTGCCACAAGGGCTAGAAAACAGACTGCGACAACCCGGCTCCATCCCAGGCTTTGCCTATGTCTTGGGTGATTTCCTAATGCTTCCGCTACCCTATTCTACAAAGCCTTTGTTACAATTTCTGGGCCTGAAAGGCAGCTTTAAAGGCCCAACACAACTGATAAGATTTAACCTAAAACAGGATAAAGCAGCCAGTAGGAAGTAAAACCTTGCTTTCGCTTGCCGGCGCAGAAGTCAGTCCTCGCAAGCTGCGCTGACAGCTGCGCGGGTGCAGCCCCACCAGCCAAGAGGCAGTCTGACCAGTACGAACGCGCGCAGGCTGGTATTTCCCGAAAACCACGGCCGGCCAGTTGCGCTGCAGCACAGAGCACCACTAGAAGTAACTAACGAAACAAAACGGCTTCCCCCAGCCACCCGACCTGCTGCCCACCCGAGACCACGGTCACACGCGGCCCGCACTGCGCGGGGCGCTGAGGGAGGCCGGGCCGGGGGGAACCCCAGACCCCTTTCAATCCCCCCGTCCTGAGGCTGTGGTACCCCCCCAATCCTCAGAGGCCTCCGAGGGCCATGCGGGTCCTCGCCCGCCCCTTGAGCCGGGGCCGGGGCGGCCAGGCCGCCTGAGGCGCCGCCGCCCCGGGCGCCTCCCGCGGCGGCGCGGTGCGACGGCGCCACCTGGCGGGCCGCGGGCGCGCAGCCGCCGGGCGCCTGCCGCGGCCTTCCCGCCCCCCGCCGCCCTGACTGGGCCGCGGGCGCCACCGCCCGGCGGGGGGCGGCTGGCGGCGGCCGGGGGGGACGGGGAGGGAACAGGCCCCGCTTTATTGCGCTGACGCATTTTAAACCGATGTCCGGCCCAGTTATATTAACAGGGTTTAGAAGACGGGGCCGGGGTCGCCATAGAGCGGTGCCCTGCCTCAGTTTAAACGGATTGTTTTTAAGTTTCGCTTAGTCATAGGGGAGTTGCTCTGCTTTCACAGCGGGCAAACCTGTTTGCCCTGGAGCCGGGCAACGCAGCTTTTATTCTGCTTCCTCACAAAAACCCATGCTGTGCCCTGGTGCTTGGGACGTCCTGGGCTTGACCTTGAAACCCACAGCCCATCGCGGCTGCGACCCTCCCCAACGCGCCCCCGCACGCTGCGATCAGGCGGGTTTCGGCGCTGCGCGCTCGGCGCTGCGTGCCGCCTGCGCGCGGCTCGTCCTCGCCCCACGAAAGGCTGTACCGGGCCTTGCGTGACACACGCCACCCCTGCGGTGGGGCAGGACGGCTCCCTCGTGCACCCCGTGCCCTGTGGGACGCGCTGGCGCTGGTTCCCCCCCGCCTCCCCGCCACACCCCGGGCCAAAGGGTAGATGAGCTCCCCGGGCGCACATGGTGCCCGGCTATGGGAGGCACGGCAGCCTTTCGGTTTCCTGTGAGGTACTACTATGACAGGTGACCTCTCTCGATTATCTGCGGTGACAAATCCGAGTGAGAAGCGAAAAGCTAGCGGCCTTCTTTATTGAACCGCCTCTTCCATGCGAGAGACGTGCGCCGGCACGTCGGAGCCGAGGTCCGCAGACAGCAACATGTAAGGGAAATTTATGCTGATATAGTATATTCCACAGTTAAATACGGGACTTGAGACTCTCGATAACATACCACCTCCAGGACACTTCACATTTCATCATTAGTCCCTACATCCTATATTGTAACACGAAATTATGTGCCATACACACTTGTATGATATGGACAGACCATCAATGCTGATGAATGGCCACAGGACAGAAACCTGGTCTTGGCCTTCGGCTGCCCTCGTACCATCACTTAGCAAGAGAAGATCTGGACGCTGAGTCTAAACATGAAAATCCTAGTCTCCATTGACATTCAACCAGTTACCAGCTCCTCCCGCCTCTTAAACCTGAAGAGTGCTTTGGAAAACACTGTCTTTGCAATATAACATGCAGAATGTTTTCTTCAGTACAGATGATGACTCTGACTGAGGATGGTTAGCAAGGAAATTAGCAATTATACAGCCAGAGGACCTTTCTGGTGTAGATCCCTTGAAGCCAGTGAAGTTACTTCAGCAGAAGAACTGGCCCAATACACTTCCTGACTAATCCTTAGAAGCACTTATTGGAGAGTGGTGACTTACTCAAATCCTCTGATTCAAACCATCATGTCTGTGTGCAACACAGCTGTAACACAGAAGCAATTTACCACTGTCAGAGCTGTTGCAGATCTCCTGCAGCAGAGCTGCTCTCTTCCTTATACCAGGGGTAACTGTAGCCTATTACAACTCACCACCTCCCATTTCAACTAGAAGCAGCTATGCATTTTTCCTTGAAATTTTATAAAACTCCCATTGCAAGTCTCGTAGGAAATCAGGCAACTCATAAGGAGGAACAAATTCAGGACCCATGCAGAAGCTGAATCGCAGTTCACAAGTTCACAAGTCATGAATTCTGGTCGTATCCTGCCACAAATACAAGTTTGCCTCATTTTTTCTACCTGTAAAATGGTACGAACAAGGGAAGCCTTTCTTTCTGCAGCCTGCTGAGGTTTGCAGAAGAAAAACACTGGCTGCTTTGTCTGTAGAGGCACAGTCTCTATGGGTGAGACCTAACCATTTGTTGAGAACTCATTTGTGGGCTCTCCCTTTAAGCTGCACATGTGTTACGTGAGTGTGGTTAGTGTGTGCCACTTCCTTGGGGTCAGCACAGTAGACACTGCCATTCCACTTCCTAGGGCCAAGTTCCCTTCCTCTGCATGCAGCACATATAAATGTGCCATTTGAAAAGTTATGAGGTTTTTATTGTCACTTGTGGAGTGAGATATTGAACCATCGAAGTGCTTATTCATTTCTGTTTATCTGATTGTCGTAATGTTTCTAAACTGCCAGTTGAAGGTAAGAGATAAACTCCAGCCAGCCTCAGACTGAAAGGCGCCTTTGACGTGGTTAGGTTTTTTTCATTAGAGGATGATGTATTATTTATTGACCCACACAGGGTCACCTGGAAATACTTCATGCAGAGAATCAAAAGGGAGGAGTAAATACTGAAATCAAAGCCTTGGAGGACCTAATTTTGCCCATGGGACAGTTTTTCTCCACTTGTATGGAAATAGTGGACAGTTTTTCCCCCATGGCTGATGGCTGCAGTTCTCAGAAGGAAAAGAAACTCCTCTACTCTCTTTCATTCAAAAAGGAACAAATGTGACACTGAGCTAAACAAGCAGCTGTATTATTTATTTTTCATAGAATTCCCTTTTTCTGTTTGCATAATCTCCCTGCTTCTCACCAGTTTGGAGATGACAAGCAGAGACTTAGGGACCAAATCCCTGCTCACAGCCACTTGAAGGAGTGAACTGCGGGGATCTCCTTGAGGAGGAAGGAAAGACGAAACACCAGGAGATCAAATAAGAGGGAGCCTTGCTGTCCTGCAGATTTCCCAGGCTTGCTATCTAAAAACTAACACAAATACATCCCTGTGAAATAGCATTCACATTGTAGAGTGAAAAAAGGCTTTTCTGAGGCTCAGGGGAATTGTGTGCAGGGGGTTCAGAGATAAGAATTTTCTGAACAAGTCGTTGATATTAGTCTTTCAGCATTCAATTTCAATAGAAGACAAGGGAAACATCCATCTGCTGAAGATAATATTTACCTTTTCCATGCTGCATCTCTGTTAGCTGTTGCTATGGTCACATGTTATAATTGTTTCTTATTAAAGACAATCTCTTTTGGAATACTTTTATACCAAACATTTGGCCTCTTGCCAGCTTTCTCATTCATGAATATCTATTTGCCTATTTAGCCTATCTGATGCTGGAATTTTTAAGGCCTCAAGGTATTTGGTTTCCAAGCACTGATAGAATTAACAGATGAGTTCCCAGCTTTATCACCATTTCCTCAAGTCAGAGGCAAGTTGAGAGCAGTGGGCTTGGGGGGGTTGATTTTTTTTTTATAAATAAAAGGCTACTTTTCTGGAAAGAAAAAAAGAAGAAAATATATGAAGATGCTACCCAGCCAGATACTGCTTTTCTACATGCACAGATGTGATATCCTGTCAAACAAAATACGTGGATCTAATATGACCATAAACCGGGCAGCAGCACGTAACACGTAGCACGTACCTAGAGGTTGCTCTTAAAATGACTAATGAGAATCTTTTCTACCTTTTCTACCTTTTTCAGGCCACAGTACAGCTCCAATTTTGGCCTTTTACTAATCAGAGGTCAAATGTAATAGGCTGAAAGAGATAACTTAGTGTAACCCATCTGCTTGGATGACTTCTGAGAGAAGGTTCTCTAGCATGTTTTTCAAAGGCCTTCCATGGGCCTACATATGGTCTATGCTTGGATTCAACAATTTCCTGCAAGTCTTCTGTAACCTTGGGAAAAGATGTCCTAATATCAAAAGGTAGTTTGCTTTGCAGCGAAGCCTCGCTGCACACCAGGCTGGGTCTAAGCAGTGGGGCCAGCAGTTCTCCGCGGGAGCTGTTGGCACATGGGACATCTCCATCCCTGTCCCTTGTGCCTGACCGTCCTCCCAAAACCAGAATATCGGAGGGTGAAGGGAAGGTGTACCCAGGTCCCATCACAGGCTGCAGCTGGGACATGGCAGCTGGATCTAGAGCTTGGAAAGTGTTCCTATGTCCCACAGTTTTCACAGATCCCAGATTCCTTTAGTCCTGTTGGGAGAGATGGAGACTATGGTCACTATTTATGACCTGATAATTGCCTAGAGCCTCTTACCATATCACCCTCAGTTGTCTTCTTCAAAAGTGTTAAGCTTTGCATATTGTTTTCAGTGTATTTCATCATTCTGATTTCAGACTTTTTCTGCAGTCAGTCTAGATCACTTCACACCATAATCTGTCTTCCCAAGCTCTTCTGGCTTGCTGACATAAGCCAGTTTTATAATGGCGTCCCTTATTGCACCATACCCATAATCAATGACCATATTGAATGATACCTAACTAGAACAGACCCATATGAGGCTCCACTTCATGTATCTCCGAATTAGGAAGTTAATTTTTGGTAACAACCCATTACCCTCATTTTGATTCGTGTGAGCAGAGCATTTGAGATGGCTGTGCTCTCTCTGTGTTGAGTGTAAAATGCTAATTCAATCCATCCCAGCAGTGGGATAGAGCTATCAAAGAGAATCACATCTTTATAAATGTCATGGAAGTAGATAGCTAGGTAGAGACAGGGACCGTTTTAGGTAACTCTGCTGAGTGAACAGCTGTAGCTGAGCTTTTGGCCTCTTGGACACCAAAGAATGTGGACACCAAAGCTCTCACCAAGTGAGAGCTCTGATTAACCCTGCAGCTGAAGGAAGAGCTTCAGTCAGGAGTCGTCTTCCCCAATACTGCAGTAAGTCAGTTGCAAGACAGGTCTGTAGGCAAGCCAGCTTCATGAGGCCCAGGTCTCACAAGGCTGAGTGCAGTTCCTGAGGCAGCCTTGAATGTTCCTTACCACCACTTCGCCTCCTTTGCCGGGGAGCACCCCAGGTAGGACAGTGTCAAAAGTAGCACATTGGTCAAAAGGAACTAAAAGCAGAGGGTCTTGCCCTACAGTGAAGCAATGATATTGACAGCTCCACTTGCCAGCTTGGGTGGCCAGTATTGCAGTAAAAAAACAGAAAGGTCCAGACCTAGAAGCAGGCCTAATCCTGAATGGAGCAAACCTGGCTCCATAGATTTATATCTGCCTGCCTACTGGGCTGTCTGTCCCATGCCCGAAATGAATGAGAGAGTACAAATTGTTTTATGGGCCAACATGTGTTGTGGGTTGTTTAGGAAGGCTAAGAGGAGTTTTATATCCCTTCAAAATAAAGTTATGATTTCTGTTCAACTCGGCTACATCAATTCAACAAATGCATTAATAAATCAAACAGAAGCACAGCGTCACTCTGGCAGTACTGACTACAGCTGAGGTCTTCCGAACTTCGTTGCCATGGCAATTTGTGCTCCAACCTTGTCCCTTTTGGTCACTTGACAAGCAGCAGGTCTCACTTCCCTCTCATGTCTCATCCCTCCTTCCCTGTTCCCTGTTGCATAATCTTTTTTTTTTTTTCTATGATGTTTTAGAAGATGAGCCTGCTTGGCTCAGATGGAGTCCTCACATTTCTTGATGTCACCCAAGGCTCCTTTTGGTGGGGAGCAGCTACACTTACTATTATTGAATATTTATTGGACTGCTTTGCTGTGATTTGTGGGGCAGCTGCACTGAAAGCCCTGACAGGGATAGTTCAGGCAACACAGTAATTACATTGTATTATTTGTATTAAACAGTGGGATTGTGAAGCCAGCAATAGAGGCCAAACTGAAGTGGATTTAGTGATTAAGAGTTTATGATCATAGGCTGGTGCTAGGGTAAAATAATAATGGGGTTGCTGACATTTTGCTGGTATTGCAAAGAGCATTAGCTGTCAGGGGAAATGGGAAAGAAAGAAAACACCACTGTAGCTCTGAGCTGCTCAGTTAATTGGGCAGAACCAGGATAATTTTGTCTTGCCTGATACCAGTCACTGATCATTTGTGCTAAAATCTGCCTGCCTAGTGGGTGTTATCTGTGTCATATCTGTCAATGTGCATAGCTGTTTTGGAACACAGTGTGGATGAGAAAAGCAGATGATGGAGAGGCAAAGATGAAATGACGTAGTGAAAGCCTTGCACTTCCTTTTCCTGGCATGAGGAGATGGGAGGAGAGGTTGAGGGGAGTGTATTCCCCCTCCCCTTCCATAGTGTCTCCAGGTTCAAGGAGCCAGTCATTTGACAGGCAAGCAGCTGCAGAATGCAGCTTGATCCTGTCCGGTGTTCGACAGCGTGGTTACCTGCAGATAATTGTAAATACAAAGCTGAAGTATGATGGGAGTTATCTGACCCAGTCCCTAATATTACTGAGCACTGCTTGTCACTAAGCCAGGATGGCCCAAGGATGATGGTGAGAAGGTAAGAATGAGCATACTACGTCAGACCTAACTAGCCCAGCATGCATGCAGTCTCCAGCAGGATATTTAACCTTGTTAAGGTTGCATTGATGCCCGTCCACAATGGAGAAGACCAATAGGAGCAGCACAAGGAAAAGTAGAAGAAACAAACAAGCATACGGAGATGTTTAAAAAAAACCTTTTCCATCACCCAGCATTCTATGGCTCAAGGGCCTCTGGCATCTTTGTATTTAAGACAGTTCCATGGATTTAAACCTCCATGAGTTTGTCCAGTGCATTTTGGAACCAGTGTATATTTTTAGCATCTGTAATATCCTGTCACAAGGAGCTCCACAGATTTGTACACTGTGCAGCTGTATAAATTCCACACTGTATAAAGATAGATCTCTTTTTGTTTTTCCTGAAATTGCCACTTACTGCTTTTGTTTGATTCTCCTTAGTTCTTGTATTAAAAAAGGCTGATGAGTAGTTCCTTCTTCATTTTTGATGTCATTTATAATTTATAACCCTCTAGCATAACTTCCTTTTTCTTTTTTCAGGCTAAAGAGTCCTCTCTATCTAGTTTTTCCATGCACAGAAGCCATTCTGTACCTTTGATCACCTTTGTCAGCCTTCTCCACATCTTCCCTAGCCGTAAAGCCATATCCTCTGTCTCCTGCCTATAATGCTGTGTAAATGCTAAGTAAGGCCAATGTGTACCATTCATTAAGTCCAAAGGAAATTTTGGAAAGTATATAAACCCCACAACACTAAGTTGCACAGAGAGCATGTCTGTGTGCAAAGGAGTGTGAATGCAGAGCAGACAGGCCATAGTAGACACCAGAGCGGAAGGAAGGAATCTGTAGGTCTGGAGAGTGAGCAAATTCTCTTCCTTACAGGGACACAGCACCCTGTCACAGCCTGAAATTACCACTAGAAACAAGAATGTGAAATGCTACATCAATTGCTTTAACAGAAGGAAGCGACTGAAGCACTGTAACTGAAATGCATTAGGAAAACAGCAAGATGCAGCAAAAAAAGGCAGCTCGGCTATAGCGATCACTTTAATGTTCTGTACTATCGTGTTAGGAGCAAGCAACAAGCTGCTGCAATTCATACAACATTTCTCTGTTCCTGGCAGACAAAGGAAAATAAGTCTCAAACAGCTATCTATCTGTATTGAACACCCAAGAATATCAGTTGAATCCCTGGGGAAGAGACAATTTAAAGGTGGGAGGAGTTGGACACATCCTTAGAACGACAAACCGCATTTCTAAGGCTCCCTTGAACCAGACACCAGAGGTCAATCTGAGTCAAAGGGCTAAGCCTCTGCATACCACTCTGCAAACGCCAAGTGTCTACAATGAAATGCAAAGAGCCTGCGCTGGCCTTTGCAGATAAGTGCAATATTAAGTGCCTGCCTCAAGTTCCCAGTACAGGGCCATGTGAAGAAAGGGTGGACATACAATTCCTAGTTTAGAAGCCAAGCTGCGGGGTCTGTAAAGCACATGGGAGAGGCAGCATCCATATCCACTCCTCAGTGCTGCTGCTTGTTTTCCCTGTCATCTCCATGGCCCCAGCTCTTGGGCTGCAGGAAGTATCAAGGAGTGGAGGCTGGAGCCCTCTGCACAGAAAAACAGTACCAACAACATCTACTGATACGCAGTAGCTGGATCCATATCTGGGCTACATGCAGGGCCTGGGCCATGTGAGGAAAAATCTCCAGCTGTGTGAAATGAAGTCTTGTCTCACTGTCTGTATGACATGGCAGCCTGAATACATACTAATGTGGGATCCCTAAGTCCTCCCAGATTCTTTGTATTGTCCGTGGGGGAGTGACTTTCTCCTTTAATGGCTGTCATTGAAACATGCCATGATGGAATGAGAAAAAAATGAAGCACTTTTGTACCTATAGCAGAGCTTTTCCCTCCTTGTGCTAGCAAAGACAGCTGCTCCCTAGGTTTCTTTCCAGACACCATACATTCGTGAAACCAGTGCCATAGAAGGGTTAAGGAACCACAAACCGAACCCTAACAATGCCTTCCTTTAATGTCTACCTGACACTGCTGTCCCCGTTCTGTGGGTAAGGCACAGCCCGAGGACGGAGACGCACTCCCTGCCTGAAGACTTCCCAGACCACCACTCTGTCTTCCCAGAAGGTCCATATTGCCTGCCATTGAGGTAAGAAAAAGAAAAAAGGAAAGAAAAGAAAGAAAGAAAAAGGGTGCAATGAAACAGTTCCAGATCCAACTTTAATAACTCCGTATTTTTCACTGAGCAGCCTTTGGATAAAATACTGAGGAGGGAACAGGACCATGGGACACATTCCTTCTTTGCTGAAAGCACTAGTAACCAATGTAGACAGTCCTTTTGTCCCTTGTGCACCCTACGTATAGCCTATGGCCTTTGGCTCTGACCTGTACAAAACGGAACAGCATCAGACAGGAAGAAGAGAGCTATGACAGAATAGTTTAAAATCTAGTAGTTAATGTGATGGCCTGGGAAATGGGAATCCACTCGGAATTCCCCAGTAGCTGATAGTGACCTGAACATACCTCCAAGGCCTTCAGTGAGTGAGTTATTTGGAAAGGGAGGAGACTTCAGGCCTTTTGAAGAAATTCAGCACTTGAGCAATTGAAGAGAAAAAGGTCATTTTGAAGCGGTAATTTTTCTGAGCCATTGCAAATGCCGGTGCTCCAGGAAGGGAACAGCTGTACCCTGGACAGGACTGTTTTTCTTCATGGACTACAGAAGGAAGCCTAGGGTGACTGACTCAAATGTAGACACTGCATCTGGCTGGATAAACCCTCCGCCTGGACCCTTGGCTGACTGATTTATGGGCCTCTTATGAAGTGGCATCTGAGGAAGGCAGAGGGAAAGGTCACCATTTCAGATTCTCCGTAGAAATTAGACAGGCCAGAGATGCATCTGTAGTTTCACTGTTTCTGGTCCTAGGTTACCAACTTTGAATCCTTCTGGCACCTTGATGCATTGTTATTTCCTCCTTAGCTGCCTCCCCCACCATGACATAAAGACAAGCTAGATTGAAAACTGTGTGCTTGTGTCTTTATGTGCTGAATATTGAGCCTTAATGACAAAAATATAGGCCCTATTGCCTTGCAAATGTGTTGCTAAGAAGCAAATGAAGAGGCTGAAAAATGCAAAATACAGGCAGCAAGGGGAAAACATTAAGTACAGCTATGAAAGGAAGGATGAGGCTGTGAGGATAGTTCCCTAAAATCAGACGTGATAAGATTTAAAATCTTGCTTTCAGGAAGATCCCAACATCCTTTTTACTTCAGGACCTAACACCCCAGGTGCTATCATCAATAAATATTTTGACATCAAAGTAGAAATTAGCAAATAACTGAAATAAATAATTAAATAATTCAGCCACTTCTCAGAGATCATAATGAAAGACCGAGGGAGAGATGCAGGATGTGTGAAAAAGATGTGCGAAAAACGTCTATCTGAGGCAACATTACGTTTTCCCAGTGTTATTACTGTAGAACAATGAAGTGGTCAGTTAAGAGTGTTCGAAACATCTGTTTGATCCTCGACAAAGGAAAGAACGGAGCTCAGAACATTGGGTATGACATATCCAAAAGGTGCACTGAGCTGCATGCAATGACTTCTGCAGAAGATATTAGCATGTATAATGCTCTGTGTATTCAGTGTGCCATGCAAGCACCAGCTAATTAATCTAAATACTACCATAAAGCAAATTAAACTATTTATCTCCTCAGAGATAAATCAGTAAGCAGTTGTTAAAAAAACAGGTCCCTTGTAGAATGCTTATTTAAAAGAGAAAATTGTTACAGTATTTAAATTCTTTCATCAGAATAAAGAAATTTCCTGGCATTTCTGTTAAAAATGAGCAGAATAAATGGAGTGCCTGCATTATATTAATTTGAGAGGCTTATTTTTCCTTTCCATGTTACACCAACATTATCCTTTTTTTTTTCTAAGCAGTTGCTTTTTATACTGCTGCAAGCACTTGAAGAACTAGAGTGAATTCCAGTGATTGCTTCTTCAGCTATTGTCTTTTTCTTTCATATGCATGCAAAAGAAGACCTAACAATATGCACCAAAATATTCTCATACTGAAATTGGGTTCAGCTGCCTTTTTGTTCCCCCAGCCCCCTTGCCTGAGCTAAATGCAATGGTCTTTCATGGGGATGAATTCATCTGGCCTAACAATCATTGCCTAAGCATTTCTTTGGATTCAGCCTTCCAGTCTCACTCAGAGGCCAGGAGAAAGACCCCAGTACTGCCAGAGGAAATTCAGCCAGTCTCCTTGGAGGAGCTTTCATAGGGTAGAAGTGATTCTGGAGGTGCTGATGGCTCTCCTGAGGCAATTTGCTTGACTTTTAGATGGCTAGTCTACTCATAGACTAGATGAATGTGTTCTTAAGGTCCCAGTCCAGTGAACACGTGTGCCTGAGAAGCCCTACTGAAGCCACCACTCGACAGCACAGGTGCATCCAGGAGGTGTCTATGGGTGAGGGGCTGCACAACGGCTCCTCCAGCACGTGAGCAGGAGCGTATGCCAAAGCAGGTGAGACCTGCGGAAGGCCACAACTCCCACTGCCTCTGCAGCCCTGCACCTGGGCTTTGGCACAGGCTTGCTTAGCTGAATAAAAGGCTTGAGGATGTAGCCATATAAACTAATGTAAATACTATATAACAACTAATCTTCATTTTAGAGGAGGAAGTAAAGCAGCTTTACGAGTGGGAAGGTCAAGGAATGTTATCCACTTTTACTCAGGAGTTTTGTGGGCTACATTTACATTTTAGCCATTTGTTCTGTATTGACACTGGCTTGGGATAGAGGAAACTCCTGCAAGGATCAGATTGCCAGTCAAGATCCTGCCAAAGAAAGGAAACGGTCAGTGATTACAGTGGCCCTGGTCTGGCATTCCTTGCAGATCTTACTTCCCCATAGACTTTGGTGGTTGCTTTAGGTGCCTCAGAAACGCAGTACGGAGCCTACCGCTTGTCAAAGGCTGTCAGTGGGTGTCTCGTGTAGCTTGTAGGTAATCTATTAAAACCATGCTTTGGCAATTTCAGCTGAAAGAACTAGTAGGAATGTCTCTGATCATTCAGAAGAGAACTAGGCTTGAACCACAGTAATGTCTCTCTGTCTCTTTTGCTGATTTCCAAATCAAATGGAAACTGAGAAGGGTCAGAAGGGGATTTTGTCTCCGCCACACTCCTATCATCTGCCCCGTGTTTTGCTTTTTGGAGTGTTTTTTGATATAATTGAGCACAGGGAGATTGATAAGAGGTACTTTTAATTATTCATAGCTCATGAATGTTATTCTTTCTAATTGCCCATCTAACAACACAGCACATATATACCATTATAAATCCATTGTATGAGTGTATGTATACACAGATACACTCACTTTTATATACAAAGGGTAGCCAGATTATCTAGCACAGTTAAATTTTTTTTTAAACATCTATTTTCTAGGAAGGCGTAATAGCGTGCTTTGTAAAACATATCAAGAATTCCTAAGCTTTATGTTTCTAAAATGTAACAAGTATAAGTTAAGGACAAGATAAACATTCACATGGGAACCACAAGTAACTGGTACATTATTTCACTTTGGAAATTAACAATGAGACAGGTAATCACTTGGTTTTAGGATATGCACTGGTGCTTAACACAGCATTCAAAGGATTTTATTGTATCAGTTCAGGTCAGATTTGCAGATTCTACTTTAAAATGGCTGTAAATTAAAAAAAAACTCCAATAGTTTCCAATTTCAGATTTACATCTGTGAACTGGAAACTGGAATCTGGGCTTGCATATGTGTTCGTTAGAAGCTGGAGAGATGGCGACCTGTCTGGTCACTCATCCTTATTTCAGTTCTTTGTTTGAAATATAACAGCTGGGAACTCTCTGCTGATCCAGAGAAAATCAGGAAGGCTCAATCCTAATATCTATGGAGTGAATAGCCCACCATGAGTGAGGCTTTACTCCTGCAAAGGATTTTTCTGGCTTGGGACAGATAAACTTTCCCATTGGTGTGTGCACATGTGTACATGCACATACATAGACCCAGCCAAAGCCTCAGGGACTTTTGCCACCACCCTGTTAATCATTACTGAAGCAGAGCTATATTCTTTGAGATCTCTGACCTGTTTTGCAGCCCTGAAGGGTTTATTGCAGCCAGCACAGCCTTGGCTAGTGTTTGGATTGCGTGCTGACAGACAGCCAACTGGCCGCAGTTCAGAGCTCAGTGATACGGCACGTTGTGGGACTGCCCATTTGTACTTCTTGGCCTCTTGGGAAAATGGAGCAACTCCTGCTTCTATCAGCCAAGTGGGAGTGGGTGGCCCAGGGGACGCGGGGTGAAGAGGAAGTAACCTGCTGAATTTTCCTTGGGTAAAAATACAGTCATATGGAAGTTGTGTTTGCAAGAACATGGATTCAGAACAGAAGAGCAGGCAAGTAAAACGACACGGTGCAACAAATGTGTCTATTTCTCTCTTCAGTGGACTAATATAAAAGTGCGTGAAGAGGTGTAACAGTGCCTGGTAATGTGCCCTGCATACACGTACTCTGTAGCTCATACCCACCTTAGCCCTTCTGCCCCATCATTGAAATTGCCAGGAGTATTACAGCTAATTTCAAAAAAAGAATGCAACTCTTGCTGCATCTGAACACATGAAGGCTCAAATCTTACAAGACTCAAGCACAAGACTGAATAGATTTCTCCTAGAGGTCCATTTATTTTCTTACTCTTTTCAGGACTCTGGAATCTTTTCCTGAAGCCTTTGATACTCAGCTGAAGCCTTGCATTTTGAACTTAAGTACCGTCCTATTTCCACTCTCCTAAATTCTAAATAATTTCAAATGAGAGGAATCAGAAGCATGCTATCAATCATTTTGATTAGCAAGTGTCTTACTGGCTCCTGCATATCCTTTCTGGTGAGTGACTCTCCGGGTATACTCTCCACCTTCAAATCCCATGGAAGTGAAACAAGGAAAAAAATTTAAAGAAGTGGAGTTAGGAACTCAAAAACTTTGCTTGGCAAAGAAGCCTGTGACACAAGAGCAGGACCGTGCAGCCATTCAAAGAAGTTCCTCTTTGGAACACGTTCTCAGGAGGACATTAATAAAGAAAATGATTCCTTCTTTTCACTACTGAAAAGTCATGAAAATCACCCTCTGCACAAATCCTTAATGTGTAGTATTACACAGAAGGAATCTCTGTGGTGTCAAAAGGAGTGTGTAGAGTCAGCTATTTCCAACATGGGAGAGGCTACAGAAGAGCATGTTCCCTCTACTCTGATAAATGGTAGGCAGTGATCTTTCAATTTGAGCTTTTACGTTTATCAAGAGGTGTTAAGAAATGGACATGTGCTTATTTTCCACCACCACTCCAGTAAAGTTTCTGAGATTCTGTCTTATCTCCATATATCCAGATTTTATGGTCCATTGACTTACTTGCTGCCTACATAATTCACAGAGTTATGGGTAAGCATGAATGAGTAGTAATGGACAGTAAACCCAGTGTCAACACCAAGCATATCGTTTAGTTAGACTCAGCAAACTTGCTTTCTGCTCATGTTAATTAGACTCCTGTAGGAGCTTCCAGAGAGCACAAGGTGTTGCACAGTCCATGAAATGCTGGTTCTGCTAAGGTTAATAGTGAAAACTCCCATTATCTTCAGTAAGGCAGAAACTTGTTAAAGGGGTTTATCTGTTTCCAGGAGGCTAAACCATTGCAGAAAAGTATGTGCTATAATCAGGATGCTATCTACTGTAATCCTTCTTTCTTCAAAACACAGAAGATGTGACGTTTTCATGAGAGCAGGTAAGGGTTCTGTTGAATTTATGCATCTGTGAAACAGTAGGAGAATCCCTGGTGTCTCACCAATTCCAATCCCAGTGCTTACAGAATTGACAATTGTGTGGCGTATGAAACCACGTGGAACTAACTGGTACAAGGAACACACAGCACACTTTTGAGAAAAGCCTCTTCATCAGTTACAGCCAGCTGTCTGGAAGCATAGTCGGAAACCCTTTGAAAGTTTGGGGGATGAAGCACTTCAGTTGCATTTATCTATAAGCTTCTTCCGCATTACTCAGGAGTTTGCAACAAGCAAACCTCACTCATTAGGGATAATGAACATAGTTAGCTTGTAGTTCCACTTCTTTTCACCAACTACCTAGGCAGTTATCCTTAAGATATACAGTATATATGTTCAGTAAAGGCTTATTTTACTACAGTGAATAGTGTATGAATGCACCACGTGCCCAGGAGAGAACAATTCAGGCAAATTAAAAGCTGTTTCATGAAGAACACTCCAGAACATAAAAAAAGCCCACTTCCAGCATCTCTCTGGTGCCTAAGAAAAGGCAACATGTCCAGTGGAGACACAACAGGTAGAAAACTTTGCCCCACCTATCACTGAAGCCTTCCCTAGGTCTTGAAAATGGAGCTGTCCCATGAGTGGACAGTAGTGTGTTAGTGTGCACCAAAGGCGTTCAACTGCCATGCACTTCTCTGTGAGTTGTCATGATCTGAGGTCTTCCTAAAGGCTAGAAACCCTCCTCTCTGAAGGAAAATGTCCAGTCCACCCCTATGGGACAGGAGACATGAAGTCCCTGTGAAAATATCTCTGTGAGGACTGTTCCCCTCTTCTGACTGGAGGAGAGGGCTGGGGTTTTTTTCCAGTAACACCAAGTCCTGGGTTAGACCTGATCTCCTAATCCTCATCCTGTGCAACAGCAGAACAAAAGTGCTAGTGTTTGGCTGAACAACATACCACACTGATTCCTGATACCTTAACCTTGCCTTTAGCTTTTGCTAGGATTTGGCACAGAGTCCCTCCCAGCACAAAGCAAAGCAGAAAAGGATCTGCACTGTACTAAAACTTCCGAGGGCATGGGAAAATCAGATTTGCTCCTCTCTTGGTATTGATCCATATGGACACAGTGATGCCACAGGTAAATTTTATTAGTGGAGGGGCTGGCCCAGGGTGCAAAAGAGAGGTTGCATACTGCTTTTCTGTGCCCCTCAGAAGAGAGCACTGCAGGTATATATATACCCTGGTACACGATGTATGGAGATGCACTCGTGTTGCCTCATGTATGTGCCCAGCTCAGTTATTGTGATCACAAAGGTGTCTAAGGTCAAGAGAGTGACAAGCAGCCCAGACTGCCCTCCAGGGCTGCCAGACATTGTTGCCTTCCTCACTCCATGGTGACACTTAAATGAAGGTCTTTGAACAGAAAGCCTAAATGTAGCCCACAGCATTTAGTGTAGAAAAATAAATTAGAGACAAGTATGAAGGATGTAGAGGGAGAAAATACGATAGCAGAGCTAAAGGCTTGTCAAGACAATGCAAGATCATAAAGAGAAGCAGAAGAGCATGAATTAGTAGCGGAAAAGTCTAGAAGCCAATGAAAGATACGGAGGAAGGCATAAGGGAAACTTCAGTAGCAGTTTTCTTTAAACTGGGAGAGAGGAGAAGAGATGAAAAGACTAACGAAATGACTAATAGATAGCATAGGTTCCCCTCCTCTGGTTTATAGGACTCCTATAAATGCTTACTCACATAGCACTTTCATTTTCTAAAACTGCCTGGTCATAATGCAGAAAACACCCATACCATCATTGCCCAGTCCTAGGTAAGAGTCCTTCTTGTTGCAGTTGCTGTGCACAGAGCTCCCTTGGATGCATCAGCAGTCCCCGGACTACAGCCTTAGCACCACCCATTTCTGCAGTATTCAGAAGACATGCTGTAGGGATGTGCAGTGAAGAATTTGTACCTACTTTTTTGTACCTACCTAATTTTTCTAGACATCCTGCTCTTGATGCAGCTCATTATGCATATCTCCTCATTACTGTACACAGGATGTTTCATGCAGATAATTTACCTCCCCATTTGTCCCCCATGCTACAGTTCCCCAATGGAAGCGGAAGCACCTGCTTGCAGTGGATTTGTTGGAGTCGTGCTATTCAGAGTGGGAGGTTCCTGTCCTCGTCCTTAAATTAGTTAATGCAAACCCTTCTTTCTCCTCCGAGAGCAAGCCCTGGAACCGAAACAACTGGGTGCATGCAGAGCCCTTTGCTCTTGGCTTGTACAGAGGAAGATATTGTTCATTTGGATAGGGGAAAAAGGGCTTCAGGGATTACGAAGGCCTTTCCTTATATGAGGCTTGGTAGTCACTGCAGAGCTGCTCAGCTACGATTTCATGACCTGGGGCCCCCTTCAGACCACTGAGGGTCACTAGAAGGTTGCTCATGCTGGAAGGTGGACATTAGACTTTGCAATTGTGTGGACCAAATGCCACGTTTGTGATATTTTTGGTAAACCAACACACGACAAAATAAGTGCGTTGCTTGTATCCCTCCAAGTGGTGTTAGATAACATGTGAACATTCAAAGGACGACCTTTTTTTTTCAGTAAAGTAACATAATCTGATACAGGGACAGTCACACAAGTAATTATGTACAACAAAGTGACAGCGTTTGATCAGTTAACTGACCAATTGCATCCAATGGCAGCAAGCAGAGACTCTTCTGTCCTGAGTTTACCTGCAACAAAGCAAGGAAGAAAACTGGGTCACCTAAATAATGTGATGCACAGGATAGCCACCACCATCAGTCACTTCAGGCAATCACCATAGCTAACAGGAAAATAATGACCGCTCTGTGGTACCAGCCGAACTTTTATTCAAAATGTTGCATGTAAAGTAAAATTTTAGATTAGAAGCATTTTTTTATTTTATATATTTCTAAAAAATATTTGCTATTTTATCACCTGATCAAACATATAGTAACATTTTATTACCAAATCTGAAACTTATTACAGTTTTCTTTTGTGGTTATACACAAGGGTTGAATTAGTACTTTATTGCTACAAGCAACTGATAACATATACCTAATTAAGGTATCTTTGTATCTACTTCTGTTGTTTGGAATTCTTCCCACACCAATTTCTTGTTATTATTAGTGCTTTTAATCATCTGAAATAAAACTGAATTTACAGGGGCAGAAAATGTGGTTGTACCACCAAATTTCTGAGTAGTTTAATAGGTAAATAATACAGTGATACCAGTCAGAAAATCACAGCTGTTTATCTCATGGAGATCACACAATAAAATAAATATGTAGCTGTAAATACATTTTGTTATGGTAGGGTGTAGTCTATATGATTTAAGCTTCTTTATGAAATCAAATATCAGAAACGATAGTGACTTGCACCCTAAATTCACGAATATTTCATCACACAAACCAAAAACAAACAAAAAAGCATGTAGGTTAGGTGATTTACCAGCTATTTACACCATTATTATGTGTATCTGAGTTCCAAGTAATATTTCTTGTCTTTGTTGAAAAAACCCCCAAAGATAGCCAGAATACACGATGGAAGTGTGGCCTCATGACGTTAAAGGGAGAAAGGCTTGATCTTGGTGCTAACTGGAAGTGGGTGTTTGAATTGCGAATGTAGGCTATCTTTTGTCATCTCAGTTCCCCTGCATTCAGGAAAGCAAGGTTTTGAATCTCCCGTGTAAGTAACAGTACAGCAGCACATACATGCCATTTTCTATCAGCAGTTTCCCTTTCTAACTGGGAACTACCTCTAAAATCACAACTTTTTCATCTGACCTCAAATCAAAAAAGCTAAAAATATTACTCTCCCTAATGTGCCCTTGACACTTTGATACATCCTTTTTTTATGTGTATCCATTTCTTTTTATGTGCTATTATGTTAAACTGATACCTAGAAATGATTTCGCTGTGATATATTTCATTTTTTACTGGTTATACGCCATTATTCATGGGGCATTGCTGCAGATAACAAGCTAGGCTTCCAAGTGTAAAACCAGGACAGGGTTTCAACTCCTCATATGCTAGTTTAATTCAGATTCGCTTATGGCTTTCTGGGAGAGCATAGCCCTAAAGCGGCTGCTCTCATTTCTCTCAGATACACCTTCTGAAAATGTAAGTGAGTTTGGATTTACTACAGCTGCTCTGCCTCACTAAAAGATTTTCTTATCTGTGATGACAGAAAGAGTGGCTTTATTGACAGATGAAGGACAAGTGGCTGGAGTAAGTCAGCTGGAGTCGTAATTCTGGTGTTAATCCAGACGGCAGTGTATGTGCTCAGATTTAGTCCATACTGAAATCTATAAGATGAAAACCTTTCCTTTCATTCCTAGAAAATGCGGACAAAAACAATGCGAATTCTCCATATGCTATTGAGATGTAAATGAAACAGAATTTTTAAAGAGGTGTAATAGAAATTTGGTTCTTAAAAGAATAAAGTTTCTTATCTGAGCCAGTAGAGGACTGAAGATACACTGACCAGAGTGTTATTCCTTTTTAATATAAGTTGTGGCTAAAATAGGGGAAGCTAGAACTTATTTCTCTCAGAGCAGGAGAAATTGATCCAGGTGCTTCACGGAATCACAGAATCACAGGATAGTTGAGGTTGGAAGGCATCTCTGGAGATCACGCAGTTCACCCCCCCTGCTCAAGGAGGGTCAACTAGGACAGGTTACTCAGGACCCTGTCCAGATGGCTTCTGTATATCTCCAGGGATGGAGACTCCACAGCCTCTCTAGGCAACCTGTTACCCTCACAGTTAAGAGGTTTTTCCTTAGCTTCAGATGAACTTCCCAAGTTTCAGTTTGTACCTATTGCCTCTCGTCCTGTCAGTGGGCACCACTGAGGAGTCTGCCCCATCCTCTCTACACTTGCCCTTCAGATACTTATACATACTGATCAGATTCCCCCTGAGCCTTCTCTTCTCCAGGCTGAAGAAGCGCAGCTCTCTTAGCCTTTCCTTATATGAGAGATGCTCCAGCCCCTTAGTAGCCCTCCGCTGGACTCAGTCCAGTAACTCCATGTCTCTCTTATACTGGGAGCCCAGAACTATTTCTGTTGAGACATACCTCCCAGTGCCAGGAAAACAAAGTTCATTAGAATTCTTCACTAATGTCAACTTAGGTCAATGGAAAGGCAATGTTAAGGATCTCTTTGTGTTCTTTGCTTCTGTTTTGACTCTGTCTATCTATCTGGCTCTATCTAGTCTATCTGATTATCATTTCAGCAATCTTTTTCCTTAAGAAAAGTAATTAGTTATTCTAACCATCTGAAAAGAAGGTTGAAGGGGTTTCTTATCCATTTCTATGAGGATCAGCACAACGCAGAACAGGGTTTATCTTTTCTTCTGTGTCTGTGTCTGTTAACCTTTCATGGCCACCAGGAAAAAAGAAAGGATATAGTAACAGGATGTTACTGTTACTTGTGTTATAGGCATGTCTGGAATTCCAGTTGCAGACTACCTGCACTGTGCTAGGCACTACCTGCACTGTGCTAGGCACTGCATTAGGCACTGCATTAGCACAGAGCAGTCTGTACCAAGGTGAGAAAAAGTGAATGGACAAATAATACAAGGTGGCAATGAAAAAGTGCTGAGCAACGATTTAAAATGTTATAGTTCTTCAGAGGAAAATGAGTTGAATGTTTATAGGGAGCTAACCCCAAGCAAAAAGGGAGGGGTTGTGGAAGTAGTTTTCTGAGGCTGTTAAGTTTTTGAGTGTTTGAATTATTCTCAGGGCAGAGTCAGGACTGATAGGTAAGAAGCATTTTAGGAGCAATTAGCTAAGTCCAAACAGGCTTTAGATGTGAATACGAGCAGCTCATGTTTGCCATGAGAACTGTCAGCAGAAAGATGGAGAAGATGTGGGTGAATGAGCAAGCTGGGAGAGACACTCCCTGCAGCAGCAATTTGACTGCATGTAAGTAGGACAATGCTGGCTTTTATTGAATGAAGAAGAAATTGTGAGAACCTAACCTCAACTTAGCGAGCGCATGGATGAATAGCATATCTGTGTGGAGGTAAAGGAATGGCTAGATCTTACAGAAACAATACAGGAAGAAATGGTGGGATTTAAACACAGACTGATCTAGAAAGATCTGAGTAGATGATGCTCAGGGTACCGACTCAATGAACACATAGGCAAAGGATGTGTCCAATAACAGAGAAAGGAGGGTACAGAGTAGAGCTGGGGTGACAGAGGAACAGCTTCGTATGGGCCATGCTGGGGTTAAGCTCAGCCTGAATATCCTTTCCCTGAACATCCCTACACATCATGAGCCACATAACCTTTGGTACGTAAAGTTTCCAGGCACTTAAGGTTCAGTTGCTGAATATGCCCAGAAACCCTCTACTCTGGCTGTGGTGATACACAGCCACGTGGGAGGCAGGAGCCTATTGAGGCAACAGGCCAAGAGGTGCTCTCCAGCCCACCCCTTGCACCCACTGGCAGGGCCAGCTGTGCACAGTGTGCATGAGCAGCTGCTGTTTCCTCCTCAAAATCCAGCTGGAGAAGGAGTGGCCCCATCCCTGGCTTCATACTAGCATCTGGTGAAAGCTGTATGAGCACAATTTTCCCTGGTCTCCTGGACCTGACAGCCACTATATAGCTTCTTTTTTCCCTCCACAATCTCTCTCAAACCACCCAGATCTGGGCTATGCTGGAGAAGAAGCAAGGAGGAAAAAAGGCACTCTTCCTGCTTCCTTTTGAAACCATGTCGCCAATAATTAATTGGGTCAGAAATAAAGGGCACATCATGGTCTAACTGTAGCCTAGCATTAGATCACGGAGGTCATCAGTGCCCTGGTGAATTAAGATGGCCTGGAGCTGTTCTGGCACTGAGGCCAGCTGGCATGCAGTGGCCCTGGCTAGTAAACTCTCTGAGTCTCCAGAAGAGCGTGGCCACAGTACACTGCCCGTGGGATATGTTCTCTGACCAGGAGACCTGTGTTTGGGAAAGTGTTAGTTCTCCCAGGCTGGGAAAGTGTTGGTTCTCCCAGGCTAATACTGTTCCAAGGAACATGAAATAATAACCCAGTGGCTAATCAAGGGTGGCAGCAAGAGTGGTAAATCTACTTTGTGTAGTGGCTCAGGTAGATTGTTGTATGAATGAGGGCATCCTGCTTTTGAGATATGTCCCATGTTGTTGAAGCAGGTGGAAATTATTACACAGCACCAACGGCAGTATGACCATATTCTTGAGGTTTATATGCCTCAGGAGGGACTCTTGGGGCACAGAGTAGAGCTGGGGTGACAGAGGTAGAGCTGTGCCACCAGCTCTACGCTTGGGGCACCTAAATTTCTCTTAGGGATTTAGTCGCTAAAGAAGATGAATGCAAGAAGGCATAGGCACAGGGATCCATAGAAGGCAGGTCAACTTAGTTTCTGTCTCAAGAAACTAAGGCAGAGGGAAGGGCTGTGACTTGTCCAGTCATCATTCCAGTAACGGGCAAAGGTGGGAACAGCAGCTAAATTTCATTATTTTCTGTCCGAGGCTCTGCCACTGAACCAAAGCCAGAGAATCTCATAAAATTCATCAAGTCTAAGAATAAAACAAAAAAAAATTTCAGCTCCAAGTTCCATTTCTTCCTCATTTTGAACACAGTCCCACTGTCCATTTGTAGATAACTTTCTCTTTCCTCCTTCAGTTAGAATTTTATTCATTTATCTCTTTTTTCCCTCTTCTCCCTCCTTCTTTAGCATAGGCAAGTCAGAAAGGCAAATGGTGCAAGCTGGTACATTCCAGACAAGTTCAGCAGTCACTAGGGCTGGTGAAAATTCCCTGCTCCCGGCTTTTATGGCAGGGTGCAATTGGTGGCTTGTGTTAGCTATTTAAACAAAGGAGCCTTGGAGTTGGAGGAGGATTCTTCCCCAAGAAGCTGCTGACTCCAGAAACCCAGCGTCCTGCTCCTTATCAGGCCTGTTTATTACAGGTTTCATAAATGTTTTATGAGACCCTGATGACTGCATCGCTGAGTGGGGTGGTGGCAGCTGTCTCCAACTTTGTGCATTGTTGACAAAGGATCAAAGACCAGATTTACCACTCCGATAAGATCTGGTGGATAAGAATCCTGAACTGACTTTTTCCCTGTTTCCTGCACTAAGCACATTGCAGGAATTATTGACAGAGCAATTCTATGACTGGGGGCTCAATCCTGAAGATCTTACTTGGACCTTCTGCCAATTTCTACACCCCTTCCCCCTAGGCCTTATGGAGATTCGTTGAACAGTAAAGTTTGGGATTGTTACTGGTTTAGGGCAAGTCACCACTTTGAAATCCCTCCTTCAGAGACTCCCCTGGACAGAGGAGCACTGAGGGGATCATTGGTAGGGTTGGATTAATAGGACCTGCTTTGGAGTTGCAGACTTCCCAACTTTTTAAAGCTCTGGTGCACAAGCCCTCCCTCCAGCCACTACTGAACACCAGCTTGCTTCCATCTGCAGACAGGTGTCTGAGGAGAGAGCCTCTCTGGAGGCGTCCAGCAGCCGCAGGTGCTGGCAGAAGCTCTCTCTGGGCAACCCTCCTCCAGGGCCCTCCTTGGCATCTCGCTCCCACCATGGCTCACTCCACCAGAGAGCGACAGGATCCTGCGGTCCGAGGGTCAAAGCAGACCCAGGCCCACTCACCCTGGACCACCTAAGAGCAGTTGTGCAAGGGGGCAGCTTGGCACTGTCGGGACAGCATTATAGGTACCATGAGTACATATAATGCACATGATAACATAGGACGAAGAAGCAAGTTAAAGAAAACAGACTATGGCAGGGCCATAGTATGTGTCAAACCTAGCTAGAAGTCAGAGGACTGGAGTTCTGTTAGCAATTTTGCTGTAAGCTTTCTGGGAAAATTATCAAAGATTTTTATGTCTCTTTTCCATGCCTGACAAGAGAAATATTTTTAGTTTCTTTCCAGAGAATTATTTCATTTTCGGTAAAAAACATTTTGAGACAGCTAAAAATAAGATATAGTAGAAACACTTGGCTCAGTTATTCAATTTGTTGATTTTCTAAACAGCTCATGACCAGAGCAACCATATTTCAACAGCATAGGGCAGGTCTGAATTCAGAAGTTTGTTTCATGGGAAGACTAACTGCTTGGTCTAAAAATGTCACATAAAATGCATTAATAAGACCATAACAGCTCTAAAACTCCATACAGAAGTGTTTGACCAGCAGAAATGATGGCTCAAAGCAATACGTTAGCCCACAGCACCCTGAATACAGGCAACAGTATGAAATCAAGAAGGTAAAATGGAAACTAAATTTCCAACACTAAGTTCTCAGGTGCAGTGCCTGCAGCAGATTTCAGCAAATCTATTTCTTCACTGCAAGCCATACCTGCTGATAGATGAGACTGATGTTGCTCTGCTTAGAGAACAGAGAAAGAGAATCTGAGCTAATTATGAAAGATTGAGCTGCTGAGTGTCAAATAATACTTGGCCAAACAATTGACCAAACAAGTGACTCCAGCTGGGCTTGAAGTATGCCAGTTTGCCAGAAGTTTGCTGGGAGCTGTTGGCTGTTTTTTAAGTTACATTTTCTTCAGTTACACTGGAAACTGCAGATAAAAACAAGCTGGAAATTTAAACATTTTTCTGCTGTCCCGGATTCCAAAAGCTTGCTTCTCTGTAGCTCAAAGCAAGACACCTTTGTGGAAAGGCAGGGCTCAGCAGCCATAAAACAGTCTATCAGACGGAAATGGTTGAGTTTTATACCTGCTTTGTGCAGGTATAAGTAACTCCACAAAGTAATGGAGAGTAAAAAAATCAAATCTATCGACCTGAAGTACCTGAGGGACTTGGTTTTTAAAAACAGCTCACAGAAAATTAACATGCGTAATCTATCATCGTTCTGCATGAACTAATAAGGACAAATATCCCATTATACACTTAGCATTTGGCATCCAATTACTTAATCCAATTACTTAGCTTGTTTGCTGCTACTGGAAATCGAGGTAAGGACCTGCATAGTGCGGTTGCCACCCATGTGTGGCTGAGTGGCACGGGCAGAACCATGGGTGCTTCCCCTCCCCACCAGAGCAAGGGGCCTCCACCAGCCCCTGCTCCTGCTTCTGGCCTGCCCCAAGGACCAGTCAGAAATGATACTGGCAGAGTAGTTCAGGCCAGTCTCTGCTTTGTCGCACAGTCCTTTCAGCAATGCTACACAAGCTGCCAAAATCAGCAGCCTGTCCAAATTAGCAGAAAGCTCTCGGAGGAACGATAGCCTGATTTCCCTGACATATGAGGTTTCTTGTTGCTGATGGGCCCCAAAAGACTCTGGGGGCTGGGACTCTCTATTCCCATTTGTTTGCAGCAGGTCTTGGGCATTACCAAGATCTTACGTACTGGTGATAATACATGAGCCCTGATACCATTTGGGCCTGAGTCTCCTCATGTGCAGTGTAAAAGAGGATTATTCCCAGTGAAGCCAGCTGAGTTACACAAGGAGAAGCACAGGGTGAACCAGCACCGTTTTGGGCAGGTGTTTGTGAGGCTGGAGGCAGGCAGCAAAAGCCTCTGCAGGGAAAGCCAGCATGGCCTTTTATAGCAAGTGCAGGCAGGTGGATGTGGATCTTTATCTTCTCTGAACTTGTTTTCTAAACATTATCAACTCAGATTACTGTCTACAAATTTCACTCCAAAACTTGAGAGTAATAGGCTTTTACAATGCAGTAAAAAAGATATTAACTGGTTCTGGGATTGACTAGACAACCATTTACACCTCTCTTTTATCAATATTGCCATAATTTGACATTGCTGGATGGAGGAGGATTGTAAAGCGCCTGCAGACCCTGTAAAACATGTCAAATGGAGATTAGTCTTACTGCTTAGTTTAAGCCTAGTAAAAGATAATTAAATTGACTGATGCAGCTGTAAATCTCACTTTTATCAAATCCTCGCTCTCTTTGTCCTTATGATTTTACAACATCATTAATGTTGTTGTGACAATATCATTAATCTCCTCCTGCTGCTCAGAGAATGAAAGAGAACTAGTAGACACTATATAAATCTGGTCTCCTCTCACTGGCATTATCTTTTCTCACTTCTTGACTCTCATAAAAATTAGACAAACATTTCATTCATGAGGTGATTTCATAAGCTGAAAATTAATTATAAATATAACATACCGTTTGTTTTATTGCTGCTTTTATGAAAATGTTTTATTAGAAATTTTTGTGGAGGAAAAGGGATTTAGGAATATCTATTCAGTGTTCTTCAGTATTCACTTTGTCATTAAATTTAACCTTTGAAATCAGTGGTATGACATAACAGACTGTTAGGCCTGCAACCCTCCAGACGTACAGTAGTGTTTTTGAAATACTGGGAACTCCAGCTTAAATCAGCAATGGCATATTTTCCTAGATATTCAAGCCAAATAATCCTCAATTTGAAGTCATAGCCCAGCTTTGTGTAAGTCATATACCCTCCCTCTGCCTCATGCCAGGGCTGTGAAAAGCCACTTTAATACATCTCTGACATGGGGGTAGTACTAGAGGACTGTGAGGCAGCAAGATATCCTCTGGTGGCAGGTAGATGCAACTTAGTGCTATTCTGAATTGTAATTCGCAAGATGGCTAAAATGAACCCTTAAACCAAGACTTGTCTCCTGTTGCCTGGCCACCTGCAGCCCCAAGTTTAGCTGAAGCCCAGGAAGCTGTAGAGCATTGGAGGCAGGGAACTTACCCTGTGGGTCACCACGGGAAAGCGCTTCATTTTGTGAGTTTGATGATTCGCAAACAAGGCTCCAGTTCTGCCTTTCCATTCTAGGAAGACTACTGTGGTAAATGGGTTATTGATTAGATCCTGTGTCCTGTTATCTCTTATCTCACCTGCTTATGGGCCTGCTGAGCTGCAAATCTGTGCTCACACAACTGATGATTCCCAGGAGAGAACTGTCTAGCAGTACTGGCTGGCCTAAACGTTTTGTTCTTTGCCCGATTCATATCTGTTTGCCCTCTTTACTTAAGTAATTAGCTGTGTTGCCACTGGTATACCTGCTGGCCACATCATTCAGCCTAGGAATGCATACGTGGCTTGTCCAATTTGTGCTTATTAGTGTTCAGTCTGACCTGACAGCTGATGATACTCTTCTTTTTTGTGATACCTGTGGCCAACTTACTGTCATGTTTTCATCTGTGAAATGAAGGGGGTCCAGTTATAGCAGTATTCATTTGACAGAGGTTCACCTTAAAAGGCAAAGCAAACTGAAACGGCTGGGTGGTTCCCTTCATCTGCCCTGGCCTTGGGTGAATAACGGGCCATATTCACTGCCATGCAGCTAACCCCATTCTGGCCAAACCATTCCAGTAGTTCCCTGTCCGGGCACAACTTCAGACAACGGCCGAAAAAGTTGTAGCAGATCTAAGTACAGCTCTGAGCATGCAGAAGAGTGAAAGTAGATGCAGGGTTTAGAGCCTAACACTTTTCTGGTGGCTGGGGACCACCAGTTTACACATGTTTACTACTGGAGAAGGAAGAATTTGCTAGGCAAGAGTTGCTTTTTCTATTTTTTTTTTTTCCTGAGTGGGGCAAATTAGACAGAGATGGCTGCCTTTTTTCTATTTCTGGTCTTCAAGTGAAGACTGGGACTAAGCCAGGCATGGGGAGGGACTGATCAGTCTCCATGGGGAAGCTATAGCCCCGTAACTCCAAGTAAGAGTTTCCAGTGTATTAACTTGTCATGTGGATTGTCTCAGCAAGCAGAAGAGAAGCTTCCTCCTCTAGTGCAAAATGGGTGTTGGGACTGTTAACTCACACCTCTGCTTGTTATGCATGAACTTCCTTGTGTGAACGAGTCCTGTGATACCTCTGGTTCTCACAGTGTCTTTTCTGCTCCAAGATAATTAAATGGTCATGCAAAGTGACTGAAAACCAGACTCTCAAAATCAGATTCCGTAAATATTTGCTTTTGAATATTAAGACATCCTGGGGAGAACACAGGCCTTTGAGCAGGAGCTGCAGAAGCAGCCATGCTTTTGATTTCTTTATGGACCACTTGGATTACATTTTCATGTTCTCCTCTATGACCAGAAGACTAAAAATATCATGTAATCCCTTGCCACCATGAGCTGGGGCATTAGGAGGAATACCTGGTGTCTCAAGGCTTCCAAAAGCAGCTTGTGGGGAACGGGCTGAAATAGGTGTGCATGGCTCCATCCGCCTGGGAGAAGGGAAAAAATCAGCATGCTGGAAGTCTGGGGCAGATGTGTCTTTCCCTTTCCACTGGGTGATAGCCAGTGACAGAGTTGCTGCATAGACTAAGTCTGTACTAGTGAGCTAAATAGGCCCACGGCTTGAGTACAAAGCCAACAAATGTCCATACTGTGTGACTGCCCACCATCACCCTCCCAGAGAGCACCCAAGCAAGGTTCAAGACACAGTGTGGCCCAGGGACAATTCCCAGTAGGCACTGTGGATGTGACAGCTGTATTTGGAGGGCAGCAAGAGAGTTCAGCTGTATGGACTCAGGGCAGGCCATGATACTTGCTCTCAGGGTCAGAGAACTCGCCATGGGCCATCTGATATACTAGTATAGATGGATCCAGTGCGTCTCCCAGGAACAGGGTCACCGAGAAGGTTGCTCTTCTGCTGGGCTTACCTGTGGACAGCTGGGATAGAGAGAAGCATGGGATGCTGTTAATCTCCAAATTCCTGTGATGGAGGGAAGAGTCAACAGGCTTTTAAGAGGCGACTGCTAAATAGTCATCATAGAATTGCCTAAAATAGCTATTCTGCTCTTTGGTAGCACTCATAGAGCCTTCAGGAGGATCCCTGAGGCATGAATCATATAATCCCAGAATGGCCAAGGTTCAAAGGGACCTCTGGAGATCATGTAGTCCAACTCCCCTGCTCAAGCAGGATCATCTACAGCACGTTGCACAGGATCGTGTCCAGGTGGGTTTTGAATATCTCCAGGGAAGGAGACTCCACAACCTCTCTGGGCAACCTGTGCCAGTGCTCTGTCACCCTCATAGGAAAGAAGTTTTTTCTCATGTTCAGACAGAACTTCCTGTGTTTCAGTTTGTGCTCAGTGCCTCTTGTCCTGTCCCTAGGCATCACTGAGAAGACTCTTGACACCCTCCATTTAGATATTTGTATACACTGATGAGATCCCCTCTGAGTCTTCTCTTCTGCAGTCTAAACAGGCCCAGCTCTCTCAGCCTTTCTTCAGAGGAGAGCTGCTCTAGTGCCCTAACCAACTTTGTAGCCCTTCGGAAGCCTCTGTGAGCTCCTGGGAGGGCTCACGCTGCCTCCCCAACTACCTCTCAGCTCAGCTTCTGCCCAAAATGATCCCAGCTTTCTTTCCTCTGTATACTTCTCCATCTTCATAATTGTATATGAACCTTAATCATACAGCCTCGATCATACAACAATTTACATCTCTAAAACACTTTGTTATACAGAAGTGGGTTGCTTGCCTTTCCAAATTTAGCTGTGGACAGTGGGTCATGCACCTTAGATTGACTGGGGAACACAGAATCCCATCTCTCAGTTTAAGGTGGACAATATAATCCCACATCAAATAACAGAGGACTTGAGATAAGTGAAGTTCAGACAATCACAACGTCTGACTTCCTCAAGGTCAGCTGGCTCAGCAGGGCTTTATCCACATTGTTTTACCTAAAATATTTACTTGAGACCCAGGACTAAATCCCTTCAAAGCTGGATTTCCACTGAGGCACTTCACCTTGGGTGGTGTGTCTCACATGACTGAAATTTTGTGGGGTCTTGCTGGAAAAAAACCCCAACGACCTGAAAGCTAATTGAAGCCAAATGGTTCTTCATAAATAGAAAAATCAGTAGGCAAGCCATGAAGTTTACAGCTAGGATATTCTCACTGGCCAGTTTCTTTGACTATTTGTATTCCCCTGGTGAATTCTAGTTTTCAGGCTACCCCCTAAGAGTAACATACAATCAAAATTGTTCTGTATTTTGTTGAAGTCAATGCAGCAAATAAGGTATCTAAACTCTCTGTTTTGTGGGGGTGGATGGAGTTTGCATAAAAAAATATTTCGGAGTTCATAAGCCAGTGTTTAAACTACAGTGAAGCCTAAATATAGTACTTTAATCATCAGCAGCTATAATTTCACTCCAGTATTTCTTTAAGCTGGGTGGTTTGAAAGTCCAAAAGATAAGAAGCATTTCTCAGCAATGCAAATAGATGCAGAGCATAGAGTTCACTCAAAGGACATTGCTTCCAACAAGTGCTGCTTGCCTTTTGAATTTGCAGATAACTAGAAGGAAGAAAACAGGGAGCTCCCTCTTACCTCAGCTTTTTCAAATACCCTGGGTGGACAAGATTTGCCCTTCAGCAAAGCTCCAGGACTGCAACAACATCTCTTTTCTGTCTAGCCCCCCTAGATAAGCAGCAAATGAGATTCAGAAGTGGCCCATAAGCTCTGCAAAGGGAAGGAACTTATGGCACGAGTACAGCAAGTAGGAATGATTTGTGGTAAAGGGGTGGTGTGAAGAAATGTATGATGTTTAGTTTGGGTATGCTGCATTGCTAGACTTAGATATCTTCTTATACAGGAGTATTTGTAAAGAGGGCCAAAAGAGAGAATTTATTTCTAGGACCTGTATAGTTCATGTCTGTCAGGTAGTGTTCTCCACAGGTAAGGAAGATTGATCTCATTAGATGGCTAACTTTAGTCAAATAAAATATAGGTGTTTAGCCTTAAGCTAGTCATCTGAGTGCTCTGAGAAAGGCAGGCATCTCCTGAGGGCAAATCCTGTGAGACCAGGTTTAATAACCCCCTGGAGGAACCTATCTCTCTCCATTGACTATGCAGGGAGGTTAGACATCTAGCTTGGACTAGACATGTGACTTAGCGTGGATCCTGTCTGCTAATGAAACGACCAGGACAGAGAAAACAGGATGAGCAAAATGCAAGGATGACTGTACGCAGCCATGACAAGGGCTGCCCCCTTCCTTGTGTGATGTTTGAGGGAATCGACCTGGTCCGGTGGATCCTGTGCGGAGACATTGGAACCCGCTGCACATGGCAAGGTGGGAAGGGGTCCTGTGCAGTGCCAGGTCAGAGGGCCAGGAGATGGGGAGCTGCGTGGGATCCTCCAACTGAGGGCTGGGGGGGGGGGTCCTCATGATGCTTTTGCCCACAACAGAGCAGCCTTCCAAAGCATGGGGGATGCACTAGCAGAGCTCTGCTTCTGATTTATTTCACAGACCTTGTGACCCGGAAAATCCTCTTCACCAGGTCGGCAATGGCAGCAGTGCAAAAGTCCACGGGCAGGATTTTGCCAAAGTTAGTTCCTTTATGGAGCACAAAGGTCTGCTGCCGCTGCCAGGTGGCGGTGGTGAAAGCTGCCCGCCGCCCCCAGGCTCTCCTGCACCCCTCTGTGCAGGTGGCTGGATACAGTCGTCTCCGCACTGGGAAGGATTTACACTCAGAGCAATGCGTTCTTACAAATGTGTTATAAAACAAAGCCTACGCACCTCCACGCCACAGCTCCGGGGCTGGCAATGCTTCTCCATGGAAAAGACTGTCTCCAGAGGCACAGCCTTGCCAGAGCCCGAGGGAGTCCAGCTACATGCTTTTCACAGGATCTGGTCCTAAACTAATGACTCACATTATCTGGAAGTGTAAATACCAGAAGGTTTTGCTGTCTGTTTGCTTGTTGCTACTCCTCAATAAAACGTGCACATTATTTGGTTCAAATTGTATTTAGTTCAAGTTGTTTCCTAATGATTAGTGTTTGATAGAGATGTCAATAGTCTTCACTTTCTTTAAATTAACGGTGATAGGCTTTTATAGCAGAGCATAAAGATATCAGCTGGGAAATCTACGGCCATCAATGGCTTTATTTTTTCCTTTATCTATCGATATAGCCCTAATTTGACACTTGCCTGTTGAGGAAGCTTGTAAAGAGGCTGTCGACCCTGCAATGCAAGTTAAATTTAGATTAGTCTTACAGCTCACTTAAAGCCCAGTAAAGTGATAATTAAATTTACTGGTGTGGCTGTAAACACAAGTATCTGGAATTAGCTCTATTCGTGCTTCTGACAATATGACTTCATCAGGTTTTATGCTGTCCCCTGCCCCGGGGCCCACCTGGACCAGAGTGAGAGTGAGGTCTGTCAGACCCGGCTGCCCGGGTAATACAGCCTCATCTGTCCTTGTGAAATGCTGCATCACTGCTGCCACTAGCTGGTTTTGAGCTTTGGCGCAGTGCTAATATGACCATACTTACCTCTAAGTTCAAACCAGAGGTTATAATACAGGTCAAAAACATTCTGCATATCAGAGAAAAGATAGCCCTGCACCGCTGCTCAGGCAGGCAATGAATAATATTCCATTGTCCTGTCTCGGCACCTACTTTTAGGCAGCATTAGCCATTTGAGAAATGAAGCTGCGCGCTCCGGCCCCTGAGCTAAAGGAAGCTGGGGGAGAACGTGGCCACCGCAGCCGTCCCCAGGACAGGGAGCCACCACACTGGCCCTGCCAAGGGCTCACATCTCTCAGGGGCAGGCTGCCCTTTGCTCCCAGTAACTGAATTCATATGCGATTTCTTTCTAGCTCTATATCACTGCCATCAGGTTAGGAAAACTGGAGCAATGCAGCTAGCTCAGAGACAGGTATAAGAGTGTTCTCCCAGCAGAACCTTGCTTTATATTACGTGATTGGAAAGAGCATCTATAGAGCCGGAGGTTTTGGCCTGGCTCAGCTTTCAAGGGCACGAAGCAGAAGAGGAAGGAAGAGAGCAAACAGGTGAGTGCCAAGGGCCAGCACCAGCGGCACTCCCTGCCCTGCTCAGGGGCTGCTGGCTGAGTCTGTTGGTGGCAGAGAAATCATTGCATCCCCCTGCCTTGCACGGGGGCTGCTGGAAATGCCCAAAGCCCTGAGTGCACGGACGGGGGAACATTGCACAGGGAACTTCTGCACTAATGCCTTGCTGTGTCTCATAATACTGCCCTCTATGCACAGTGAAGCCTTTATAAATCTTTGTTATTACAATAACAAATCATATCTCCCCTTCACCTACTTCAGAGGGAATCATTTGTTTCTAGCTGCTCCTCACTGGCTAGTTACAGGGACTAACAAGTGCTCTGAGCTGTGCTCTGCCCTCTGGAAGGGAGCGTTGCAGTGACATACCAATGAGTACAATACAGTAGGGAAATACTGCAGTTTTTATGTAGCGGATTTGATAAACTGACGATAATTGTTCTCTATTTTCTGTTACCAGTGTACGAGGCACCCTCCGAAGAAACACAACCCCCCCAGCCTAGATTAAGATGCTTATGCTCCAGGCCTAGATGCAAATAAAGTAGTGGGCCAGTGTACAAGGCCCATCTGAAGCAGAGACACAGGAATCAGACAAAAACTGTTATGGAAGAACGAGGGAGAGATTAGAAAGAGGGAGGATAAGTCTGCTGGTGGCCCAGCTTTGGCCCAGCTTTCCCCTAAATCAGTCCATGGTCTTAGGAAGCAGCACAGTAATACCGCAAACCATTACAATCTACATGTAATTTGTGGTTTGCAGCTACCATTTTTGGAATTATCTGGCTTGTCTCTTCAGTAGGCAAGGGGGTCTAAAATGCCTCAAAAGTGTTTCGCAAATACAAAGAGGAAAGAATGACATTCAAAGTCAGTCATGCAAATGAGAACAGATTTCAATTTTGATCACCGTGACTCAACAGGTAGCTTATGATAAAAAAGCTGAAGCATGTTCAGTGCCCTTTGCTATGTCATTTCAAATTTTCTCTGATATCCTGTTTGAATTTCAATGATTATGATAATTAAATTTTCAAGGAAGCATCAGATCCCATTTTCTAAGAACAGCTACCTATTACTTCTACTATTTTCTTGGCATTCATCGTTCTCTGTGATCCTTTAAACATAACATTGTGCACACTTTGTCATTGAAATACATATAATATTAAAAAATATCAACGAGCAGCAATGACAGAGAACCATGCAGCACAAAACAGAGTAGCCACCAGAAGCAGGTGCCTTTTTTGAGCCCTAAATTCAGTAAGGATGGGATCCATCTCACCTGGTTTTGTATGTGCCAAATGGAAACCTCTGCATCTGAGTTATCACCTTATTTTGGGTGACAACTTGAATTTTTAACATTCAGATCAGACAAGTCATCCTGTGAAAGTGCCTAGTGCTTCCCCTTGGCTCTTGCAGGAAGCTGTGGAATAGCTCAAACTAGGACCAAAGAAATGATGAGACCTACCTCACCCTCATTCCCCAAGCTAAAATATAACAGAGGCTGGGAGAGGGCAGCGCTACGTTGCACTGGCCTGCTCTTAGTCTTCCCTGGGCATCTACCCCTTACAGTATCTGCTGGAGGCAGGAGGTGGCAGGATGGAGCCTTGGGCTGAGCCTCTATGACCCTTCTCCCGCTCTCATATTCTGAATTAATTAGGAAACCTGGCTGAGTAGCGCCCACTTTCGGTTCAATGCTAACCTGGCAGCACCGTGTTGTCTTCTCTCAGCTCTGTACCATCCCTAGTGGCTGGGGAGCTGCTGGGTTCCTGCAGCTGGACTTTGCCTATCTGCCTGGTGCAGGCTTACCTGTGAAAGAAAAAAGCTTTGCCTGGTATTTTACGTCATGTGTGGCACCAGGGATAGCAGCTCCTAGGAAAGACCTGCACACCGTGCATCAAGTGCGGGAGCATCCCTGCCCAACCCTGCCCTGCTTGGATGTAAAAAACATGACACAACCCTGTCCTGAGATAGCCTCATGGGAGGAGGGGGTCAATTTACACTTAAATCCCCTAATTTTAGCTGTCTGCCTACAGGTTGCTACAGGCAAACTAAGTCTGTAAGCTCCCCTTATAGTCAGTGGAGGAAGGCAGCCCACCCCAAAGTGAGCAGGCTAGTACCTGAACCGCTCACTCAGCTCAGCTGCTTGGTGTAGCTAGAGCTGTGCTGACTGTGGGGTACATTAAACAGTGCATGGGGAGACACCTAAAGGTAAATGTCTTCATCTCAAGACAAATGCTCTTACTGTCAAAAAGGGACAACTCACTTAAGCGTTAGCCAACATGAAAGCTTTGGGAGTCTGAGCCTTGCGCCAAATGCTTTGCAATCCAGCAGCTCTACCATGTGAGCCAGTAAGAGAGATTTATAGTGTTTAGACAAGGACAATGGCATATTTGATGTTATTTCTATAACATCATTGGAAGTTACTGAAATTCACTGTAGCACAAAATAAATGCAGGTGTAATAAAAAAAAAAGCATAACAACGAAGGGAACATTAATGCCAGTCAGAGCCTGCAATTAGCTCTTGACTGCATAAAAAGGAAGCCTTTTCCAGTTGTTTGCCCTGAATTTTAACATGCAGAATACTACAGTAGCTGACAGCTGAACTACACAGTCCCTTTTTGCAGAGCGCTTTAAATTGTGCTCTATCAGTAGATGACAAAACATGCAGGTGAAATCTTTTTTTTTTCCCCCTAATAAAACATTTACCTTTGAAGGAAAAACAGAGATTAAAGAGCAGTGGCAGTGAGATCGTTTCTGGCGGAGCGATGCTCGGTGCCTGATGCTCACGGGCGGGCGGATGCTGCCATCCTGCGGAGAGAGCCGCCCCGCTGGGGCTCCGCAGAGCGGCTCCCCCGGGGCCACGCCAGCACCTCCAGCTCTGCCCTCCTCCTTTCTGCCACCTTCGTGCACAAAGGGCCACCGCACACCTTTCAAGTGCAAACCCAGCCAGCTTGCTCACTCGGGTTTTTCAGTATTATACCCCTTTAAAGCAGGCACAGTGCTGAAACGCACCGCAGGGCCGTGGCTGTGCAGAGCGCACAGCACCTTGGCGCCTGGTAGCCCGCAGAGATTGGTTAGGCGAAAGAGCTTGCCCTAAGACTTAATCACATCATTTTGTGAATTTCGGGTAGTTGGAGGGGTGCTTTTTGTTTTTTTATTTTTGAAGCTGCTGGCCTGATGTGCAAGGAGTGCAAGGAGGAGAGAGCGTTTCCCAGGCTTCTTGACAGCTCACATCAAGCCCGGGGCAAGGCGCTGGGCTGCTTTCCACGGAAGGGGAAACATCTCGTCCGTGCAGAGCCCTGCCTCTCGGCCATGCTGCTACTGCTCCTCTCGGCTTTAACGCATACAGGCACTTCTTCTTCCTCCGACCTGAGTCTACCCAGCTGGGGTTCACAAGCAGAGACAGATCTGGAAAGAGGGGCAGGACTGGCTCTGTTAGGGCAGCTGACGTGCCAGAGAGGTAGGGGAGAGTGAAGAAGAGATGAGAGACAGAGAGGCATGAAAACGAGTGATACTCAACTGGCCCAAAAGGAAGGGAGTGCAGATGGGACACCACCATGGGCTGCAGCAAATGGAGGAAACAGGGTGGTGATGGAAGATAGCCAGTTCAGATACCCTGAGCTCAGGCAAAAGCAGAGGATGTGAAACACCCCAAAGAGGGATGTTTCAATGAGAGGAAAGAATATAGCAAGATACAAGTGGCTACAATAACGAGTGCTCTCTTAAAGTAACCCAGAATTAGACACTGGCCCATGCTATTTGAAGTCATAAAAAAAATTTAATGCCTTAGCCTTTCAAGAGTTACGAGTGCATCTCCCCCTGGCTACCTTCAGAAGCACTTTTTAAATATTAAAAACCCCACTGAGACTTAACTATACAACTTTAATGGAGACAGATTCTCTGAGCCTACTGAAAGGATTTCTCTGCAGCATATATTGCTGAATTTTGCTTAATTTACTGGGCTTCTTTCTCCCTGGCACCTTTCTTTTCAGCATCTTTCTTCTTTTTCTCAAGTGATAGTTGTGGTCTTTGTTTCATTTTTCATTTCCTCTTTCTCTTTCTATCCAGCATTAATCTTTTTTTTAACTTTTTGGTTTTAGGCTAGGTATTTTCTACCCTTTCCCCTTTGACTTTTATTTCACATCTTCTCTTTCCTGTGGCTTTAGATGATCTCTTTTTCTCCTATGCCTCTTTCTGGGCTTCCATATTCTTTCTGAAAATCTAGTTTGCAACTGAATGGACTAAAATGACCAGGACAAACCATCCTCTGGCAGATTACTGGAGTTCAGGGAAATCTCTGACTGCTTAATAAGACTTGGTCAACACAGGATGAACTGTGGATTATAAGAAAAGTCTTCCAGGGTACCTAAGATGTTGATAACCTCCCTGGCTCCCTCTAAGTGTTGCTTTTCCTGTCATCAGTCAGACATCTCACCTGAATTTAGGTGGCTGCAATTAGGCATTTTGAGTTACCTGTCTAATACCCTTTACAGCCAAAGGTGAGGAATAGGCACTCCGGGACACGGCTCATTGGGCAGATTTAAATGTCTTCTTTGGTGCTTGACGTCTCCACAGGAATATTTCTTTCTCTCCACAATGGGGCACCTCAGGGTGACGAGGATGAAAGTAGCTGGTCTGCCCCAGCCAGATAAATCTCACCCACAATCTGGGACTCCACTCCCCTAACTGCAGGCTCTACAGCATGGATCGTCACAGATGAGCAGGTCCTGGTGGTCTGTATTCAAGGCAATTACCATATGTGGTCAATCTCTGCCTTTCTCTTTGCTATTCCATTGCTGCGTTTCTACAGCACAACTGCTTTCGGGTTGTGACTGATCTGCAGCAGTGTCCACTATGGCACTTTCTCTAGGGCATGCTCTTTTTCTGCTTTACTTCCTGCCTATTCCACAGAGCCTTAAACTGTAACTATTCAGGTTTTCTTGCTGTGATCATTTACTACTTCTTGTGATATTTTCTTTGAGTCCTCTCAGATTATTTGGTATCTTTTTTGACTTGTATATGTTGGACCTGAACATAATATCCAAATAGCACTTATACCATGTATGTTCATGTGTGGCTGGTCCCATGACTGGGCAATATTGTGGTGTGATGGATGGGAAACTTGTCACTAGAAAAGTGGAGAGGCTGCAGCATGCGGACCTCGGATGCCTTCCTCAAAGGCCCAGCATCCTGCAGCACTTGAGCGGTTGGGCACAGACAATTTAGATCAGGAAAAGCAGTCCAGTTAACAATAACAAATCTTTTATTCTTAAAATGTGATTATAAAGAAAAGAAAAAAAAAAGAACAAAACCATGCAGTAGTTCAACATCAGTATCTTCTGTTGTGTCCTCCTTGAGGAGAGCTACCAGGAAAAAAGACTACCTTAGGTGAAATGAAGCAGAAATTACCTATTGCCCATATTTGGTCTCCGATAGCATGATGTTAGATGGGGATTCAGCTAGGGCCAGTTAACACACTTTACTTTTGCGAGGCCCATTCCTGACCACCCTCACTAACACTGTTACCGACTACGGGGATTAGGAGCCAGTAGGAGGATCAGCATGTAGGTGCCTTCACTGACCCAATTCTCTGAGCTCCCTCAACAGCCCCTGGAGATCAGAGGCTCAGCTCACATGTGGAGACCTCTAGGCCTCCAGATACTGCTCCTGAAGAGCTTGGGTCTCTGTAAGTCCTGTCCCACATCTGCCCACCCCAAACAAATGTCTTGGCAACCCTCAGAGGCAAAGGAATCAATCCCATGATGGTAATCGGCACTTAGATGCCCAGCTACAAACTGACACACACATGGAGACGTGTGTATTTCCTTGCATACTGATTCGCATGCAGAGATACCTATGCAGCATCCAAGGGGCAAACCATTCTTGGTGCAAATCCACAGCAGTCTTGTCTGCCGGAAGGTACCTGGCAGGAGGAAGCTGGCAGAGTGCCTAGAAACATCACCCAAGGGAGAGTTTCAGTGAATTAATTTTGGACTCAGCCACACCTTTCAGATCCTATTCTCAATAACTTGCACACTCATTTCTAAGCATTTCTTAACTATGCTGGTTAATATATTAAGCTATAATTTTTGCTAGTGTCTATTATCATTTTATCAAGGATATATTGTATTACAAACTAACCTTCCACTTCGTTATTGAACAGATAAGAACGCTTTTCAACAACCTAGTTATTCATACTCAACCATGCGTGAAGATTATCATGTCTTTGTTTTTGCTGTCTAGTTGACAGATAAAGTTACTGTCACCTTTCCGGACAAGAGCTTAACTTTCATATATCAACATAATCAAGTTCAGTTCACAGATACCAAATACATCTCTTGGTCACAAATTTTCCCTGACGGTAGTTCTACAAAGCTAAGAATGGTTTATGCAGGGTCAAAATCTTGATCTTTTTTTGGTGGATAAAGCTGTTTCAGAGGTATGGTTTAGTTGCTGTAATGGCTCTAAGCATTATTAGACTGGACAATTGATCTTGCTCAAGCAACTGTGAAGGCACAGAATAATTCCTCCTCCTCCTTGTCCTCCTCAGCCAATACAGGTCCTGATCTGAAGCAGTTGCTGCTACTTCCATCCTGAAACCACTTCATAGATTTGTCAAGGTGCTTAAGGGCTGCCATGCAGCTTCACTTCTCGCTGACTGGTTGGAGTCAGTAGGACGGGCGTAGGCCATTTAAAAGGAGGGGCTACAATTAAGGGAACCAAGAAATTAAAAGAAGTAGCTAGAGCTCCTTGTTTGTCTCTTTTACAGTGGTCTGTAGATTTAAGACAAAATATCCACACTCCTTCTGGTATTTGTTTCCTTGTCATAAAGAGAGCTTGGAAGGGAGAGGCCCAACGACATGAGGAAGGAAATCTGCTTCTGTAGGAAAAAAATGAAGGCTGAAAGCACAGAAAAGGTTCCTGGAGCAAGAGGAACAGATGGATTTAAAAGACACAGAATGCCATCTGAATACTTTTGCTGTTGATTCAAACTAATACCTCAAGAAAAGATCAGTGACAAACTGGTAGGGCAGACCTTTATTCCATCTACCTCCCATTTTCACAGTCCAAGCACTAACACTGTAAGACATTTCTTCACTCTCACAAATTCCTCTTTGTCCCCAGGCATGTTGGGAAAGAAGGTTGGGGAAATTACAGGGAGAAAGAGCTCAGAGGAAGTACAGGAATTTTATCTAGATAAGAGTCACTTCACCTAATTTTAGCCATCTGAAAGATGGTGATTTGAACCAGCATGTTTGCCTGGGTGCCTCCTCTGTCACTGGAGTGATTCCAGTACACATACAAGGGAGCTGGCCGAGACAGCAGGATGGAAATCCAAGATGCCTCTTTCGTTCCCTTCACTGAGGAGGGAACCCAGAGCTTGAACTAGGCAATTTGCTTTTAGAAGCCAGAGCTGGAGAGGTGGATTTTGACCTCTGTGTTAATATAGCCAGAAAGCTAAACTGTGTTGCAAAAGCATCTCTGTAAATAGCTTCTTTTAATAAAGAAATGGATTTGGATTGTTCGGTAACTATGTTGTTTTTCATTGTGTCACATATAAAATAACGGCCAGAAAATCTTTTCCCTTTAGACCACTCCCTTGCTTTCCTACGTGTAGGAAGATGCAAGAAAAACTTTTCAGTGGACTTGCTTTTTCTCCTGCAAAGTTCCCTGAATTATAGTATCTTAAATGTCAGTGAGGATTACTGATCCCTGAGTGAAACATGAGTGAAAGTCATCTGACAAAATTCTTGCACCTAAAAAAGTACATCTGATGAATCATGCCTTATAAATGCTTGTTTTTCTCCAGGACTGCACAGGTGACCAGCTCACTTCAAAGGTGAGATAATCTTGCCCCGAGGTCTATTTTTGTTCACAGCTTTCGCAAGGCAGCATTTTACCCTGATCTCCAAAGGAGGCTTCCCGTTTCTGCTCAGCCAGTGCCCAAGACCATTTGATACCTTTATCCTATTCCAGCCAAATTTCACATTGAGTTAGAGACCTCAAAGGTGTTTAGTTCCCATAGATTTAGTGACAGTCAGTGAATGGCAACTGGAAAGACTGGAAATGGGAACGGGAAAGGGTGTGTGCATGGAGGGAAATGTATGGGGAATTCAGCCCTAATCTGTCCCAAGCTGCAGCAGCTGCCAGCCAAGCCGTATCTTCCCACTGGCTGCTCCATCTGCAGAGACACTGCTCCAAACTAGCCTCCCCGTGTGCTGCCTCTTGCCGTGTGGGTAGGACATAGAGGGTAATGAGGACTACATGGACAGCATCATGTAGGAAGCTGGGATCATTGTGGAGAGGGGCCTCATCCAGGGAAACCAGGCTTTATTACTTCCACCGCTCATGGAAAACCCTATCTAACTGTTAAGGCTTTGCTATGTGTAAATGCTCGTATTAATTCTCCATCTCCTCATCGCAGTAATAAACCTTTGAGGATTATTTGCAGATCTGGTTTGTGCCAGACCGCTGTGTCTGGATTGTCTCTAGGACTGACTGCGTAATATGGAAATGGATATATAAGAAGCCAGCTAGAAATACACAGCTATCAAACAGCAATTAAAACATAAATGAGCAATCCAGAGCCTCCCTCAAGGGATATATGGGAATGCCAGATGCCTTTCCCTGCATCTTTATTATCTTGAAGGATTTTGATATAAAAATGATGATAATAATAGGCAAGAAAGCTACTGACTGCAGAATATAAAACTGGTAATAATATTCTGATCTCTGAGATAAATAACTTTGTTAATAAGGCAAAAACATTGCCAGAGCTAATTCCAAAAAAAGCCCTTCATATTTTTTTTAAAAAGCAGGTTAACCATGCAGATTATGCAGCCTCTTCACGTGTTCCTCAGAGACACTAGCTCTTTCCGATTTCCCTACAGCAATCAGCACCGTTCACAACTGCATTTGAGAAAGTGTATGCAGCTGAGCAAACTGTGCGGAGGACCAGGCCAGGTAGCTCCATTACTACATACAAAAGCAACAGGCTAAAATGCTGGCATTACTGTAGCTGAGTGAGACACGAGGTGATAGTATAAGCAAAGGAGTCCTGTGCTGCCTGACACAGAGACCAAAAGTATGTCCAAACTTCCATCGTTCTTATTGGGAAAGGTGAGTGGGAGGTGGTGGCTCTGGGGCACATACTGGTTGGACATGCCCTCCCCCTGCTGCGCTGGGGGGAGACACAGGCCTCACAAATTCACAGATAGGGAGTGAGACGAACGTGGTGGCATGGGCACTGGTGGCATAGGGCACTGCGATGCTGCCTGCACTGGGCTTGTCCACACGCTGCAACGGGTGATGGGACGAGGGAAAAGAAAAGCGCTGTTTTCTGTGGGAGGGTGAATAGCAAAGGTAACTTGGAGAAAGGAAACCGAAAATGAACATTCCTTCCCTTCACTGTGACTAGTTCAAAAGGATTCATCTAACTGTACCCACCTACCCTGGAGCCATTCTGCCTCTGGGTCTCCCAAGAAGCAGCAGAGCCCAACTTCTCCTGGACCTCCATCATGCTCATCCCCGTGGACTAGTGTGCACCTTATGGTCTTGAGCCTTAGATGTGTCCTTAGGGTAGAGCCATATTCATAAAAATCATCTCACACTGCATACAAGAAAGTTATGCTAAAAAGGCAGCTAAGGTTAAAATGTCAGTTGTTCAGAAGTTAGAAAATGCCAGAATTAAGATTGTCTGAATGGATTTCAGTCTGTGCCTGATATGGTACAGCTGGATCAGAGGAGTCTTTTAGACTGGGGAAATGGGTTGGGGATCGTCCTATTATAGAGGATAATTATTAAAAAGAGCTTAAAGGCTTAAGGTAGATTAAAAATTACTTAAATACCTTTTTTAGTTTTTTAAAAAATATGATTTTCACATTCATTATCAGATCTTAAATAATAGATGACCTTACTTCTAACAAAAACCACTGGAGGTCGAGACCTGGCTACAAATGATCTTCTGCACCCTGAAAAACAGTGCCACTCTGGACCAGTGCAACCCTGAAAAGCTGTCCCCAGGACATGAGCACCACAAACCTCTCCTGGGCTTGTGTTTCAGACAGAAGAACAGATTTGCTTTTTTCACAACCCCCTGCATGACCTCCACAGGCCAAGGCGGCTGTTTTGCTTTCTACAGCATTTTATGAGCATGTAACTGAAAACCGAACAACCTTTTTATTCTTTTATTTTCTCCCTGCAGTTTTATAACATTTAAAGAGGAAAACAGAATATCCCTCACTCTCAAGAAATGCTCAAGAAATGCTGTGATTTCCATTTGTTCTTGTACCTACACCTTTCTGATAAAGTCTTTAATTTCACTCAAACGGCCACTGAAGCAAGCTGAAAAAGTTTTGAGCAAAACCAGAAATTCCCCTCGTCGTGCCCCAGATGCCCGGGCAGCTAAACGGGAAGGGTGGATGGTGGGGTCACCGAAGGTGAAGCCTGGAGAAAAGCCATTCTGCGTGACAATATGAGGTGTGAGTCCTGGGCTGTAGCAGCAAGAATATCAGGGGCTTAGTAGGCTGAGCGCAGCTCTCCAAATGTCAATGCCCGCATTAATCGCTTTTTGCAAGCATTTATCCCTGCCTGCCATTTCAAGCTCTGACTGATGGTCACGCATGTGTGAAAAGAGAGATAGATGCAAATCTCTTGATTAGCCCAGGAGAGTGCAGGTGCTTAACTGACAGCCAAGGGTTTTAGCGCAGGATTGGCTTTTTGCTAAACTGCCTTTTTTTTTTCCAGACACTTCAAAGCCTCTGCCACTAGGTGTAGCAAAAGCTCTCTTAAAACCTGTGGCTGAAGTCCTTAGCAGCATTCCTCTTTCAAAGAAGGAAACAGGCTAAATCTCAACAAGCAGGATAAGGATGACCTTAAATAGAGAGTATAAGCATCCAGAAGAAATAGTGCTGGTAGCAGGCTTGTTATGTAACGCACAAAACTCTCTCCATAAAAAACAGATGCAAATGAGGTTAGGCCATCACATTTGAATGCTCCTTGTTTGAGAAATTCTCTACGCATCAAACTCTGCTCAGCTGTCTCCTAAGTAGTCCTAGGTGTTTCAGAAAGCCTGCATATGGGAGATAATAAAGAGCAATTCTACACCCACTCTGGACAGTAGCTGAAATGCCAGTGAAATTGGGTTAGTTCATGACCTATTATTGACATACGCTAGTTCTTCCATGAATTCTGGCTTGCTCCAGAAATAGGTATTTTTAGAAGGAAAACACAATTGAATTGAACTGTGGAACTGAACACAATAAAACATAAAATAATATGCTTTATTGTATTTACCTGTAGGACTAAACAGACTCTGAATACTGCTAAGAAGACCCACAGAAATTATCTTCATTAAAAATAAGTGTTGAAAAGAATCTATAAAGTGTTTTTTTCTGTAAAAAGAGGGTTGTTTAGGCATTCTCATTGTCATAGAAAATGAATCTAGAAGAATAAAGCATCGAAGGCTAATAGTACAGTTGAGGCAACTACGTGAGGTATTTCAACATGTGAATCCAATATTTCATGAAGTAATTTATGATATGGTGGTGACAGTTTAAAAAAACAACTTTGCAATATTACCAACAAATGTAATTTATCATATTTAATCGAATAGAGCTTACTGCGAATGATAAAGAGGTCTGGAATCCAGAGCTGGGAATTTAGATGGTGGAAATTCAAACCAGAAGTTGTCTTTAAAAGGTAGGTATGGGACACATTGGGTAGGATTCCTCCAATCACGCATATATGCGTACATCTGAGCTAGTCACCATAAGTTTCTGTTACAGTTAGCAGACTCTGTGGTGTGATTTATCCCACCCTAAAGTAGATATCACCGTTCGATCTGAAAAATCACATTCCAAAATTGGCAATTTCTCATTGACTGTAGAAGACACCTGGGCGGAACAATTCAACTGTAGCTGTCTCCGTTGTAGATATCTGAAAGGACTGGGGAAACAAATCCTATCCTTTCTGTCTATTTAAAGGAAAACTGGTGGCACTGAAGCGAGTACGTAGAAACTTTAACAGATGCATGGTATCCAGGAATACCTGGAGCCAAAGCTATAAGAGTGCAATTCACACTGGCTCCCACAGACTGGAGGTGGGCCACAGAGATGGGAGAAGCTGGACGTTGCTGGTGACCCATGTTGCTACCTGCACATGCTAACCTAGCTCTTCTCACTGCTTCACCAATTCATTCTCATTTCTTCCGTTAGTCTTACAATAGTTTTTTCCCAAAGCAAACTATATTTGAACCGTGAAAGAACTTGCCGAGTTTTATGTGCTTCAATTTGGTGAGATTTCATTCAAAAGAAAATCATCCCTAGCAAGAAGGAAAACGCAATGAAGAGCTGGATCTCATTCTTACCCTGTTAAGCAAGGCCTGACTCTGTGGTCCTTGCTCACCCTGAGACACACAGTGCTCCGCAGCCTGCTATGTTGATTAAAACAGGGGAACAAGCTGCTTCTCAACTGCTTCCAAGGTGGGCAGTTTTAAAGGCAATCTCAGAAGTCAGCATGAGGAAAAACCATCATTGCTGTCCATATGATTTACACCATGGTAGGAGAGGGAATCACCTCAGTGGGGGAGTGAAAAAATACATTTCCTCCATCCTATCACGACAGCAGTTACTTGATAGGATGGTAAAAAAAGACTGCTGAGTAAACATAAATGAGGCAGCTACATATAATTTTTTTCCTAAACTCAGAAATGAGGGATGTCTTGCTTCAGAATACTAAAAGGTCTAGATCTACAGACAGGGAAAGGGGAAAAAGTAAGCACTTTCTTCTCTCCTGGCAAAGCTGAAATGCTGCAGGTCCCTGCTGCATACGATGTAAGAGGAGCTTCAAACCCTGCTGCCTCAAGGCCTTCTGGGAGGCGAGTCAGGACTTTGTGGGTCTCTCCGTTAGCTACAGTAGCCAAGAAAACATCTTTGAGAAGCCTCTGTTCTTACTGTGGTTTTCCCATTATAGTGTACTCTAAAAGAACAGCCTAACCCAGGCTAGACATAATCATTAGGAAACAGATGGGCACCATGCGGGAGAGCAGCTCGTGTGCTGCCGGAGCGAGGCGTATCAGACTGGTGGGAGCACCTTGACTAGAACAGAGGCTTCAAGATTTGCAAGTGAGGCCAGAACAGCTTGTACTTAGGAAATCCTCAGTACGTCAGCAGCATTACGCAGTATCTCAAGGGGATCAGGCACACAAATATATATCACTTGGATGATTTTCTTTGGGTCATTTTCACTGTTGTCAAAACTCAAATTGCACAATTTCCCTAATGAACAGAGGAAAAAAGCAGTCTGGTGGCAAACAAGATGACTTTGCCTTATTAATCAAAGCATGATCTGTACCTATTAAAGCATCTTCTTGGTCTGGACACAGACACTGGCCCAGACAACAGGAAATGCTCAGACTACAGGAGAGTTGATGTAAAGGGGAGTAAAAGTATGCTTTCCTGCTCTAGCTGGCCTCTTCCACGTAAGGAAATACATCTCAGAAACGTGATGAGGCAGGAAGCACATGATTTCTTTCTGATGTAGAACAGCTGACCTCAGCCTGGCTTGGTGCAGGCCTCAGTCCAAGGGCCAGAGAGAAGCAGGGAGGAAAGCTTCAGCAAGGGAGATAACAGCCAAGGACAAGCAGCTTTCCACCCAGGATCACGTTCAGAGCAGTAACACTGGGCTGAACCATGCAGACCCTATAGCTCAGCAGCCATTTCCTTTCAAGAACAGGTCATCTTCACCTTGTACCTGCTCAGAGTAACTCCACAAGCCTCACTGACGGGGACCTGCACAAGTTATAGAATGTTTTTAGCCTGATTTCTCATCAGTGTTAAGCTGACCTCCACCTGTGCAGCATATCATGCCTTCACAGTGCCACAGCATGAACTGGGAAGGAACAAGGTGTTACAAGATATTGAACTCATTTAAAACTACATAGTAGAAAGCTTATCAGAAAGTAAGATTTACTATGGATTACACTGCTCATCATCTCACATGTTACTCTGGAAATTAATCCAAAAGTTGTCTGCAGAAAGACAGTCTTTCAGAGAAGACAGGTAACTAGACATCAGTACACGCGTGGGAGAGGGCAGGCACTCAGCCACTGCCTTTACAGCTCTAAGTTAAGATATCAGGCCTGGATCAACCAGTTGACAAAGGCACCTAGATCGGGGTCTTAGAGGCAGAGGCACAGGATCTACCTAGGCTTCGTGGATTCAGTAGGGAGAAATCAGCAAGGAAGTGGTGAGTCAGACAGGGATCCTATGGTCCTGCATCAGCTGTGCAAGAAACTGTGACCATCTCCCCAGTGCAGTGCTGGCAGCTCGGCAGCTGGGCAGCTCAGCACCCCGGCCCTGTTCATTCCAGTTTCTGGTGCCCAGCCCGGGCGCTGGTCCCCCTCCACCCTGAGGTATTGTTTCCCTTCCAGGGAAAGCAGAGTGCAGGAGGGACAAAGGCAAGATGGGATGTACCAGCTCAGGTGTCTCCTCCAAAGCAGAAAGCCTAACTCTCCCCCTGCTTGTCAGCCTGCTCCTCTCCCAGACTAGGTGGCCTTCCCCTGTCAGCCACTACAGCACTTCTTATGTTCATATATTCTTGTGATGCAGCACAACGAATTTTCTTGGGGGGCATCTGTCTCCCTCCATTGATTACGGGGGCCAGGAACACTCATGCAGCTGGGTAAGAGCAGGGAGGATGAAGTGGGTTTCAAGTCACCCGAAACACCTAATAGTGCCTTCTTAGCAAGGCAATGCTAATAACCAGCTATAGAGTTACTTAGTCTTCCTATGCCAAATTCCTAGCTAAAATATGGGAATATTCATATTTTCCTCCTTCCTACATGTTAAATTACATTGTGTCTTTAACAGGATATAAACCCATGACCTTGGTGGAAGTCAAGATTTATGTAAATTATTACCAAAACAAAAACTGCCTTTTTATGTGTCTAAAAAATCCAACAGAAAGAAAGGCACATAAAAACACAAATGAAACGCAAAGTCTTTTTTTTTCTGTCGTAATGACGTATCACGATTCCTGCCACAAACACTGTAGGAGATCATAAAAATCTGTTAACCCATGCAAGCAAATGAAAAACAGAATGGCTTGGCGCAGTACTAAAATGATGCCAACCTCTCTGACTGTTCAACCCTTATTAAGCAAGGACTCCTTGCAATAATATGAAATAGCACATGGATGTTGTTAATAATATGCCACAGAGTTGGTTGTTAATATGATTTGCAAATGACTGGCATTTTAAGCAAAGGGTTTTAACCACTCAAGGGCAATTTTTAATTATAGAACTGTCAGTATCTCCGGTTCATCTTTCCTCCTACAACTAATCAGTGTGTGTCTGGGGTAGTAAGGCTGCACTAGAAGTTGCTGTGTGCGGAGTCATTCCTAGCCTAGCTATGATGGAGGTATCTCATGTTAACGTTGCTCACTAACTAGTTCATCTCCACCCGTGTGAAATATCAAGCAGCTTTCAAATACTCACTTCTGCAGAAGAACGTGCATAGACTTACCAGATCATTAGTTACTGCACTCATTAAGGTTAACAGCCCATAAAGGTTCTTCACCTTCCGTCCTCCCCATTAATCAACAGGGATGTTTGACCTATTGAAAACTGGGAGGGAGAAGAGAGGAAGTCAAAAAGTAAAACGGTGCTTGGGACAATAAAACAGTACCAGTACCACCCCTGAAGTCAAGCAGTGATGCATAACACAAAAGGCAGAAGGCACTGAAGACTCACATTTAGCAATGTTGTGCTTGGTGAATCAACCCGCATGTGTCTGAAATCTGTCTCTGCCTGCTATCTGCTCTCCCCATAAGCTATTTTCTTTTATTTCCCTCTCCCTTTTGCAATTCTCCCGCATACCGCAGCACCTGCTGTCAGCAGCAGAGCAGCCGTGTCGCACCTTCTGGCAAAAGGACTCTGGCGAAAGGAGCCTCGTGTGTCCCGGGTAGGGAGGTGCACGGCCCCACACCAGACCCCCACGGGCAGCCACTGCGTAGAGGGGCTGGGAAATTGCCATGCCAAAAATTTGTCCACGGGCTGCAACAAACATGCAGTACAACACTGGGATAGGTGGAACGAAGCTAGTCTGTGAAGCAGATTTGCAAAATGCTGGAAATCGTACAAGGTTGGTAATGAAAGGTATTGCAAGCATTCAAGTTATAAACTTTATTGTTTATGCAAATATTTGAATCTTTTGGGGCTAACAGTGGTTGTTGTGCTCATGCTGCAAGTTCAGAAGAACACCACATCCTCTTGGAGTATTTCCCCTTCGCTAGCTTTCAGGTAAATTTGCATTAGTTATTTCTCCCACTCCTCTCTTAAAAAGTCAGCTTGTGATTTCCTTATGCTCCTCATTTTATGCTTGCTGTTCTAGTGTATTTCTCAAAATCAACTTATTTGTTACAAAGACCTTAGCTTTCTTGGCTCTGTAGTTTGATTATAATTATAAGCCCTTGCCACCAATTCTGAAACCTACACAACAACAACCCCCACTAATTCTCTCTGTGTTTTTTAACCTTACTAATCACAGACCTGTGATTTCCACTGAGAGCATACCAACACAGGTATGATGTAGGACTTATTCAGTAGGTACCGCAGGCACAGGTGACGTCCTGGCCAAGGTCCCCCTTGCTGCCAGGGCTCTGCACCGCCGTACAAGGCTGTGCGTTAACCCTGCGAGAATCCCACCAGCACAGCCCAGGGCAGCAGGAACAGCTGTGGGACCACCAGAAACACCTAAAACCTCCACAGCCGCCGGGAAGCGAGCACAGGTCTGCAGGATTGCAATGCAGCATGGTGAAATGAGGAGGAAAGATATCGGCATTGATCCTTCCCAAACCAGATGAGGTACCCAGAACGGAAGGGTTGCGTTAGCACTTTGCTAAATCATCTGCTGATGTTTCCTGCCTGAAGGAACAATGAGAAGCAAGGTATTTAGTTGGTCGCAGTTGTCGTAAACTGTTTCCTCAGACCAAAAGTCAGAGTCCACAAGAATGTTTACTCACCTATTTTGTTCTGGTTACTACTAGCAATTTGTACCCTGAAGGCTTTTAAGCACTACCTATCGTGTCATTCACTAATGTAACCCTGCTCCAGCAGTCCCTTTGCATCCAAGACATTTCCATTAACCTAGGCAACTACTACAGGAAAATACCAGCACAATCAACCCAAGAGAAAAATGTCCACCGGTGTGTAGAGGATAATGAAGTTCCGCTTCAAGGTCTGCCATGACAGTAATATCAGAAAAGCTACATTTTGTTCAGGTTAATTTCACATTAACAACTTGATGGAGGTCTACAGACAGATATTATAAGGACAGCATGGATAACTAATTCTTAATGCAAAGTGCAGAAAGTAAAGAAAATGGTCTTTTTTTCTTTCAAATTTAAAAATAGATATTCTCTACTACAGATTTATGGGGGGTAGGGGCTGAGGGCGGAAAGATAGGAAAGAATCTTTAATTCACAAATAGGATGTATGGTGCTATGAATGTTACTCAGTTCTTTCTTATATCTAGCTAGCTCTCCTTTAAACCAAAAGACCTAAATGCAAATACTTGCAGTTAAGTAATGATGGCAAGCCAGTGTCTAGAGACAGGATGTACAATCAATTTGAAAAGTTAGTTATGAAAAACCCACTGAAACCATCTAGTTTTTCCCCTCCAGATGGAGAGGTTAGACCTCTGCAACAGCGATCTAATATTACATTTGTCATTATTGACTTTCTGTGTCAACTCAGTTCTGTAGGGACGTAGGCTATTAATCCTAAGAATGAAATTTTATCAGTCAGTAAACTGTGTAGTAAAATATTTTATCCTTAACATCTTTATTATTCTCAAGAATAAAAAGAAATATGCTAACTTCCCCACAGAAATGTATTTAACAGCAGTGCCTTTTTCTGCCTTCTATGTGGACAGAACACAAATATGCAGGCTGGCAATAGCGTAGCAATAAAAGAGGATAGCAAAGACAAGGGAAATGGCAAGCAGACCATGCTGTTACTCACTGAGGCCTGTCTCAACTATTCCATTCAGCCAGCGGATTTGTCTTCTCCATCTGACTCCTGTTAAGCTACATCACTACCTTAATAAAAGGGGAAGGGACTGGATTCAGGAAAAAGGATTATATGGGGAGCTTACGTTCCAAACTGTATCCTCAAAATTCCTCTGAAGTTGCTGACTAACACGCAAACATATTTCTTTCACTTAACCATACACATCTGGACAGCTGGCCTTGGGCTGCCCTGGTGCAGCCAATGGAAATAACCACTAACAGGGCGATTCTTCCCACTTGTCTTAGGGTAAAACTAATCTCCTCTGGAAGTGCCTATTTCTCTTCACTGACATTAGAAATAGGTTGGAGTGACTAGCTTAGACTTAGACAACTAATTTTTAGGCTCTGAGTTAGGTAAAACGATGCCTATCCCATGTGAATTTATGTTCCTACCAGGTAAATTTATGTTCGTGCTAGCATATTTTGCTGTATGCCTGCTGTCCTGCCTTTGATGTGCTCAGGAGCAGTTCAGCCTGAGCAGTGAAATGCCTATCATGTGCCTGAGCCCTATAAGAAATCAAAAGTCCTGTGCTTGATCCCATAGGTGTTAGGCCCTCCATAAAACATGACTGCTGAGCAAGATTTTTCTAGTGGCATAAATCAGGATTATGAATTCCACAGTAGGCACTGGACCCCTGTACAATAGTTGCTGTAGCATACTGCATCACAACAGCTCATGTCTTTTGTGGATATAGTCCTCCACGTTCCTGAGTATTTCTTCTCTAATCCAATATCAAAAAGCTGCATGTCAAATAAAATGTACTTGTTGGCATAGAAAGAGACGTTAAAAGGTCCTTCCTTTGACTAAGAGAAATAATTTAACATATTTCATAAAATTTCGTACAGTTGACAAGATGAACCTATCCCAATACTTCATGTGGATTAGAGCATGCCTTGTGCAATCAAGCATCCCAGTCTCACGCAGTCTTGAGGAAGTCTATTAGCGCAAATTTCCGATCTCAGACACAGGAAAATGGGACTACAAAGGATCTCCTGAGGCATCAAGTCCAATGTCTCTGTCTCGGTCTGTCTTTGGCAACTATATCATCCTATCTCTCTCATTAACTGATCAAGTTCCTCCTAAAGCCAAGGAGGTTTTGTGCATCACTTTCCACTCCAGCCTTGCTCTTAGGAAGCTGCCCCAGGACTCCAGTGCTTTAATAGTCAGAAATTTTCTGCTAAATTCAATTTGGTCAGTTTATACCTAGTCCATCCGTGTCTAATTACGAAGCTCTTCTTCTCTATGTTTACTCTTAGATGTATTCACAGAGGGTAAAAATATCTCCCTAGGCTTCCATCAGGCAACGCTGGACAGCCCAAGCTGCTCAGTCTCTTGAAAAGGGGCACCCAGAACTACACCCAGTGTGGTCCTGCCTCCTAATGTGTCTTTAACTTTCCAATTATATGCTCCCAAAAGATCTGAGGTCACATCTGCCCGTTTTGCCCTTGTATTATTTTCAACTATGACCAGTGTATAGAGGAGACGTTTTGACTGCCAGTGCAGTAGGCTTGTTCTTCAACACTATTTCTCCTTCTGTATTTGGCCTCTTCTTTTCCTGGCCGTTTCCTACCTCAAACAACCACCCTTATCCGGGGTGCAGCATTCCAGGTCCTCTTACTCGGATCTGCCAGTGCTGGCTTCTCCATGCAGTCTGCCTTCATTGCTATAGCTCTGCTCACATACCACTGTCCTATCCCAGTCGCATTTCCAGACCTCTGAAATCATTCTCCCTGAGCTTCAGTGAGTGACACTTCATCCTGAAATAACAACCAGTAGATACATACTTAAGGGTGATGGAGGTGTCCACAATGAAGACTGTTCTCAGTAAAGCTTCCTCACCTTTAACAGCTGAAGCAATGTCAATGGCAAGTTTCCCAACAATTAATATGAAACAATAATGGAGCCGGTTTGCCTTATAAATCATTACAAATTCTAACAACGACGGTCACACACTTCACCAGATTCATCTTACTTACCTTTAGCTGCATACAGTGTACACCTGTACATCTGAGATAGTCACACTGGGCTCCCTGTGTGCAGTGAAATGAAGAGAATTTTTTGCGTGTGACTGTGTGATGTGATTAATTGCATCCTAAGGTAGACATCTCAAGGTGATCAGGCAAGTTGTCTATTTGTTCCCACTGATCACAACGGAAACCTAAAGTCATACCGTGGATATCTACATTTAGCAGTGTAGAAATGAGACTATTCATACATTTTTGCATGTCTGTATATGCAACTCGTGTGTGTGTCTATATGTAGTAGTAGTGGAGAAATTAAAAACTATTTCCTTTAGATAATAATTCTTGATTAAACATATGAAAACTGAAGATTTGCAAAACCTAACCTTAAATTCTAGGCCCTTGGCTGATTTTACTTTAAAATGCATTTTCTAGTATATTCAGGGAAAAATAATGGCACAGCAAGTGATAGGTAGCATCTGTGACTAATTGCAAACAATCATAACATGAAATTATATTTTCAAGTCTTCAATTAGCTGAGGAATGAGTCCCTTGATTATTTCTGGTATGCTACTGTACTGCCTGACCTAGTAGACAAAAGCCACTGTTTTCTTTCAAGGTCATTATAACATATATTCCTCTACTGATCCCACATACTGCAAAACTGCAAGTCATCTCTCTGTTTTTCAGCCTGTCTATTAAAAGTTAAAATTGACATTAAAAAGTCCTCTTCTCTGCTCAAGAAAAGTGGAAAATTGTGGAGTGTAGAGTGTACAGTTACTGTATACTATACAATAACAGATCCTTACATGCGTTGCAGACTTGGCCTCAGAGGTTGTGTTGGACTGTTACCTTTCGCTTCTTGCTGCAAATCTTGATGCTGCCTTCTGTGAATAAGGCTTTAGGAACAGCTACTGAAAATTATAGACATTATAATAGTGGCATGCCATAGCTGGGAAAGATTTTATTGTGCATGTTGTCCCAGTAGGTAATTCTCTTAAAGCAGCAGCTGCAGCTACAGAAAATGTTTAAGAAGCAAAACAAGATTGCTGCTGCAAAGGGCTGGGCTGCTGATGGCTGTGTCTCCTGACTCTTCATAGTTATACCCGTGCCAACAGGGTTAGTCCTGCAACACACCAGAGCTTTGTACTGGTTCTGAAGACAACTGAGAAAAAGTGGGCAAGACTGGATTATTTCAACATCCATGCTGAGAGCAACAGATGTGTCATTGTACTGGGTGTCTAGTAGACCATAGCCCTGATCACCTTGGGATGTTTTTCTGAAGATGACCAGCAGCAGCAGTGAGGGTATCTGAAGAAGGAGGCTCCCCCAGCAGGCTCAGGCTGGTTTCTGAAGGGATGCAGAATAGGGTTTCGTCTTAGCTACAGCTGAAGCTACATTATCTCCAAACTGGTTCAGCAACATTGTTCACTGAGACCTATTTTCCAAAATAGGGGAGTGTGTTCTGAATATTGCTGTGCTATTTCTAACCTGGGAGATCTAGAAAAGTTTCCAGTCTTTCAGGTCTTAGTAAGCACGTTTTATAGGACACACGGCCTTGGTCCATTAGACCACATGGCTGCTGCTGGACATATTAGGAGGTTCATTGTGTTTGTTCACGTCTCCAGCAAGGATAAAGAGCTAAACACATGTCAGCCTCTAACATGTGTGGGCAGTAGATGTTCCACAGCAACATGGTGTAGGCTGTTTTCTGAATATAAATCAGATGTCCCTAGTCTACTATTAAAAATCCAGCATGATTAATTTATTACTATTAAATGCCACAGCATTGCTGTTGATACTTTTTGCCATATCCTCCCTTCACCACCCTTCATTTGTCCTTTTGAGAGGTACTAGGTTACTTATAAGCTACATACGCTACTTGGCAAGCTGACAACTGCCAGGCATGAAGGAGTGCATTGGTGTGCACAGTATAACTTTTGAATATATTGGTTAGCTACAGCTTAATTTGATTGTGGGCTAAAAGGCTGGGTAGAATTACGTCCTTGAAGATATTGCAAAAATAGTAAGAGATCCAAAGGACAGCTACCCTTTAAGTGTCCTTTATGAAAGAAAAGCAGCAGGTGAGTCCACACCTTGCTAGAGACCAGACATGCCACCCTGGAAAGTAACCTTGGCTCTGAAGAAGCTGCAGTCAAAGCTGGGAGCATCTGAGGCATCCGGGAATCCACAGAGAGTGACTTCCCATGACTAGAGTCAGCAGTCACCCAGGTTTCCTCAGACATGTTATCTTTTTCCACCTGAAAACCCTGGGCAGGTAAAATCTGAAGACTTCAGGCACTGAGTGGAATATGTGGGCATCTTGCAGATAAGCTCTATGGCACATGTGCCGCCCCGGCAGCCCATGCGGGCACAGCAAATGTCCCAAGTTCTTGATGTGCTGGACTTACTCACCTGCAAAGATTAATAGCTCAGAGCACATATAGCAGGGATGAGAACCCCAGACTGTGCCGGACACTACACTAAACCACTAGATGGTTAGGAGACACACTTTAGGGCAAGTTTAATGTGACTTCACTGATCAGTTGCAAAGCCCTTACAAGGCAATCAGGGACCTCCGGCCTTCTGCAGACCACAAAGTCTTGGACCAGCTTCACTGTCTGGGACTCAGGGGGCATAGCAGCATTGCAAAAGAGCATCAAATCTGCTGCTGCTACAACAGATCAAAATTAACTAGCAGAATAATTATCTGCTTATATTTCAAAGCTAAAGGAAAACAGCTGAAGTGAGGCTCTGTGCAGCTGTCATTATATCTGTATCTGCATAAAGACACATGAAAGGATATGGACATACCGCAAAGAAAAGGAAACAATGCTACCGACCTAAAATCTAACTCCTGCGATACAATGCGGCAGACCACAGAGCGACATTACATAAAGCCAGCACTGCTTTTGGACACACCGTGTCCAAGCTTCCATCTGCATCCAAAACAGTGTATAAACCCTCTAAAAAAGTCAGGAGCCTTTGGTAGTATTCACGAGGGGTCAGATTCCAAACTCAAAAGATTCCAGGAGTCTGATGTGCTGTTTTTTTTCTAAACAATTAATCCTTTAGAGATTTTTCAGGAGAAGGCAGCGACCTGCCTTGGGCAGTACACCATATCTCATGTTTCAGAAGCAGCCTGGACCCAATGCCAATAGTTGTGCATTTCACACTGCTGGTGACCCCAGTGACAAGCGAGTACGTAATACTGCTGGATCAGAGCTGCTTTTTGCACCCCTGTAAAGGGCTACTGACTGTCTGAACCACATCAGTCCCTTTTGCGACCACCTTCTCTGATGACCCACATCCAGGGCAGTGCTGGGTCAGCCTTGTGTTTATTTTATGGACACTCTTTCCTGGCAATTACTCTCCCCTTCCATATGTGTCTTCAGCAGCTCTCTGCACCTACTAGGACATCTCACAGGCCTTCCAGGGGGAAACCAGAAAGCTTCTAATGAGCTTGATGCATAATTTCATATCAGTTTTACACCACCAAGAAAGGGAATGGATTGGTCAATATTTTAAGCTGAGAGAGGTGATTATTCTGGTCGTTAAGGTGTGTAGCCTGACTTGGAGCATCCGTATACACAGAAAGCTGGGGGTCCTAAGCTGGAGCTAGTTCCAACGAGTAACCATTATCCATCACAAAATCAACTTGTTGCCTTTAGTTAGTATCCATCGGTACTCTTTAATATCCCAGGTGACCTTAGGCAAGATGGTGCATTAGTAATATTGTTAAAATGGAACCAATAATGTCTTTGTTGTCTGTTTCATCCTTTTTACCCTGTGAATCCTGTGGCTATGGTGAAATACCATAGCACAGAGAAGATCTCAGTCTCAGACAGCTCCTTTAAGCTTCCTTGTTCTACAGTTATCAAAGAGTCACTATTTACTGTTTAAATTCACAACTAGTATGGTTTCCATGCGTTAGTGTCACTGCCAGACAGTGATTAATTACCTCCACAAGAAGATGCTTTCTTTGGTGGGGGAGCTCACTTAACCCTCTTCCAAACCCTATCAGACACCTCTTTGAGAAGGCTGGCGGGGAGGCTGACAAGAGAAGCAATGTGAAGTGTCCTGAAGCCAGGATCTCATTCAAAATGCTATCTCCCACATCGGCTTTGACTCAAGGTACATATTCTGCATGTGCTCCATGGCTCTCCTTCAATGCTGTGGTGCACGAAGCTAACAGGGGTAGGCAGCTCCGTTTACACCTCACATGCTCTCCAAAGAGCAATAGGACCTGGAGATACGCTCTGAGCAGAAGAACCCTTCAAAGTGACACCCAGCATTTACCATATAATGATATACAGTGCAAGGTAGTGACTTGCAGCAGCAGTGAGAGAGGAAGACAGGATATCTTGAGGCTCAGCCTCTCAGTTAGCAAGCTGGCTCTAAGCCAAATACAGAAAACACACAGTCTAGTTTTGTAAGGATTGTATTAATGGGAGGGTCTCTCTACATTTGTGTGTGTGGCATGCGCTGGGTGTTGAAATGGCTGTTGAGACTCTTGGCGCGCCTTTAGCACATGGCATATTTGTTCACTAAACCCTGCCACCAAGGCACCAGTGTTTGTATTGCTGGTCTAATGGCATTTGTCTGGAGGAAAACGAAGCGGTATATTCCTCACCAGGTTTTCCTATATGGGTTCAGTTTCTGGAGACCATCAAGGCTGAAGCGAGGGCTGGGACAGCTCCTTCTCCTAGGAAGACTCTATGGGGTTGCTGGGCATGCCGTAGACACATTCAGGTTTATTATTATCTATATACCTATTTTTTCATATTTTAAATTATTGTTATTGAATTGCTTTTCATTTTGGGGGAGCTTCTTCTTTTGCAGCCACACATTTCCTATTCTGAAAGAGATTGACAAGACCAGTCTGGGTCTGGATATGAGAGATATGAACTGTGGATGTCTCTGCAGGCACCAGAGCTGCCCTGCCCAAGCTCTCATTTCCCTTCTTGCACATCCAGGGGCAGAACATTATTCTAGGGGGGACCAAGTCAGGGGACATTCACAGTATGGGCAATTCTTTTCTCTTTCATTTTCCTGGTAAACATAGGAAGGGGCCACATTTTTCAACGTTAGGAGCATGAAGATCCCAGTCTTATCTTGAAAGGAACCGAGGGGTGAGTCAGAGACCTACTGAGAAACTTATTTCGTGCATTTTATAAAATATAATGACTCATTCATAAAGTCAACAGTGAAATAATTACAATTTTTCACCAGACAGATTCTAAAGATATCAAAAGACAAGGCTGAAAATAATCTGCAACCTAGAATATGAAACAGGGACAATTGGCAGTCCTGAATATAGCTAGCTGGCAACCCATTCAAGATGTTTGCTTTCTAATAATAGAAAGCTGAAAGAGGCATATGGAGAAATTGAGCTCAAAGACTTTTATTTCCTATGCATAAGTACACTAAAGTCACAGATGTCTCTGCAACCTCAATCTGCCAAGACCAAATGCAAGCAACAAACCCAAAATGAAAGACACAGAGAAATGTAGAATAGTGAACTCTCTATATTGAGGGATTTGTTGCCTTTCCAACTGATGGGAGTTTAAAAAAACTCCATCAACTAATCTGAAATAAATGGATTGATCTATAAAAAAGTCAGGTTTTCTCCGCATTATCTTTTTCCATTAAACCAGTGCTTTGGTGCCTGTATTACTAAACTGTGTGTTGCTAGATGCACACGTTTTGATCACCACTCAAGGTCCTGAAAATACTGTCAACTCTGCCAAAAACCTCTCTAAGAGGTTTAAAACACTGTGAAAACACCTGTTAGGTAGGTAAAATCTGTTTTACGTGTAGCTGGTACCTGCTACACATATCAGATTCCTAAATTGTTAACAGCCTTTGAGTTCTAAAGGATAAAAATGGATTTTTCTTGCATATCCTGTAACAGAAATAGTTAAAATTCATGGCACTTACAGCCTCCAGCACTGCAAGTGGAACATTTACACACCAGACCAGCTGGTAACCTGTAAGTCTTATGAGATAATGCCTGTGATTGATGCTCATAAAATCTGCAAGGGGAGCCTGTAAGTCCCAGGAGAGCAATAGACTGTCTACAGTTTTTACAAGTTCTGCTGTAGCAGGAGGCTGAAATTGTAATTGCCAGGAGAGAAATATTTATGGGTCATGAACCTTCAGACTGTGCCAGGAGAGCCTTCAGCTATTGTCAGTAGCATATATAAACTCTGCTTTTATGCTACTCAGTTGTCTACCCATGGGCAAATTGAATTCATGCCAGCGCTGCCAATATCTGCTGAACAGGTTGTATTTTTTTTTTCATTTCTTTATGATGCATCAGGCAGAGTGTGATAGATTTATTATTAAAGTCGTATAGGAGGCAAAAAGACTTTGCTTACTTTTATTAGAGGAATCAAAGCCTTGCACAGTCTGGAATGCCCAGTGGACAAATGGGGAAAAGCAAGGGACCAGGAAAGTGAAAGGTGGTCAGACTAAGTGAGGAAGTATTTTTTACTGAACTTCCTAGTTTCTTTTTAAACTTTATGTGAATTTGCAAGGAGAGAGAGAGAGACTCTCTCTTTTCTCCAAGTGTTAGTATTGCATTCTTTCCATTGCTGGGAGACAAAACAGTCACCCAATGTCCCTTATTTCTTTGTCCAGTTGTTCTCTTCAATAGAAAGGACCGAAAAACCCAATAATTTCAAGGAGACAAATTAAATTAGAAAAATTACTTTCCTAAAAGAAGATCAAAAACCAGACTTCATACTCAAGGTCTTAAAAAATGTCTTGATCCCTTCTGTAAATCTTTCAGTAATTTATTAAGCTTTTTGAGATCGTTTGTGTTACATTGCAACAGAAATGGAAGCTATTACAGAATCACAGAATGGTTTAGGTTGGAAGGGACCTCTGGAGATCATCTAGTCCAACCTCCCTGCTCAAGCAGGGGCCTCTAGAGCATATTGCCCAGGATCGCATCCAGACGGCTTTTGAATATCTCCAGCGAAGGAGACTCCACCACCTCTCTGGGCAACCTGTCCCAGTGCTCTGTCACCCTCACAGTGAAGAAGTTTTTCCTCAGGTTCAGATGGAACTTCCTGTGGTTCAGTTTGTGCCCGTTGCCTCTTGTCCTGTCGCTGGGCACCACGGAGAAGAGGCTGGCCTCATCCTCTTGACACCCCCCTTCAGATACTTGTACACGTTGATGAGATCACCTCTCAATCTTCTCTTCTCCAGGGTGAACAGGCCCAGCTCCCTCAGCCTTTCTTCAGAGGAGAGGTGCTCCAGCCCTCTAATCATCTTTGTAGCCCTCCGCTGGACTCTCTCCAGGAGGTCCACGTCTCTCTTAACATGTCTCTCTTTATTATGACAGCAAGTGTCGTTTGGTGCAAAGGAACATATCTAATCAGCCATGAAACACCTTGCTGCTAAAATAAGTCAGTACTCAATTAAAGAGCAAGACTAGTGTCATCTCTGTGTCTATTTATAAGACACCAATTACCATTACAAGTAATGGCATAATTCAAACCAACTTCCAGAGTGCTTTGAACAGATCCCTTTCAAACTGTAAGTACGTATTTATTAATAAATAAATTTCCCATGGTATAGCAGCAATGTTGTAGCTGTGAGAAGGGCTTGGCCATTTTTTCCAACTATATCTGTTTCTCTAATAAAAAATATTAGCTCCTGCTCCAAGCTTTGCCTTTCCGAAACCATTCCTAGAATTTAAACACATTATTTTTAGCTAAGAAGCAGCAAACGTCACATCAACCTCCCCCCACATTTTGCTGTTTTTCCGACACTTCAGCTTGGCAGGAGCCTCCTTTTAAATTTCTTCTTCAGCTTGCTAAAATGCCAGGATAAAAAACAGGTCTGTCTTGTCCAGAGCCCCAGCCTGACATATGTAAAACATCATTTTCCCTCCAACAGGAGCCTCTGCAGATCCTTCCTTTCTCCAGTGACTGAGGCCTCTGGAAAGCCTTTTCTCGGCAGTGCAAAGAGATGGGGATCTTCAAGCTGCAGCAGGAGGGACGGGCCATGAAAATGCCTGTGTCACAGTGCCCCTGTGCCACAATGGGCAGTTCTCACCCAAAGGAAATTAAAAAAATTAAAAAAAAAATTTTTTAAGCTCTATAGGGAAGGTACTATCTTCAAGCAGGCTAGCAAGAAGACACCGAGTGAAGCTGTCCTCTCTCCAGCATCCCGTGAAACAAGCACGAACAAGAGCCTTTGGGCTGCTGGGAGTCTGGGGGCGGTACGGCAGTGTCACCCCAGGGAGATGGGCCACAGGAGCCGGGGGCTCCCTTGGCTTCTCCTTGCCCCGCCAGCTCGGGAGCAGCCATGCCGCGGTTCGGGTGACCCCCTCAGCAGCCCCTGGGGTGCCACTTCGCTGGAGAGGTTATTGAGGCTCGACACGTTCAGGTTTGCTTGCTAACCTGAAATCTGCCTCTCCCGAAGAGGTTAAATATACTTTTTTCCATGCCTCCAGATCAGCCAACTACTGCACTTGCTGTTAATTCTACCCAAATAGCTATCGGAATTAGCATTATGAAATGTGCAAAAGCAATTATTATTATTATTACTTATTTTGGAGCGGTTTTATGCCGAATAGCTTGGAGCCCCTGCTTTTGTGCTAGGAAATGTTGTAGCGCTCATCTTTTCTTCCTGCCCATTGCCTTATGCCCTGTGAACTGAGCTCTGCCACGGGCTCCTGCCTGCGGTGCATGGCCGTGCAGAGGCCTGGGGCACGCAGAGAGGCCCAGCTCCTTCCCCTCGTTTCTGCCAACTGCATTTCGGGTGCCGGTTACAGCTATGAACAGATGCCTGCTTCCAGCACAGGCAGAAGTCATCTCCTTGCATGTGTCAGCTGTGGGTTTTCTTCCTCCTTGCAATGCAGCTGCAAAAACCCCTCAGCCTCCTCAGAGGAGAAGCAAGTTGCTTTAAGCGTTTGGGAAAATCCTATCTTCGTGGCCATAATTTAATAAGCAAGTGTGAGAGCGGGGGATGACTTTAAGCCAGTCTCTGCAGTCCTCCAACTTGCTGCTGAGCGGCGCGTGCCAGGGCTCTGGTTCCCGCCGTAACGCCGGACGGGCATCACTGCTGCCTTTCCAGGGACACGCCAGGCAGAGCACACCTACACCTCAGCCCGCAGCCGCGGGGACGGAAACCCTGATGCTTCCCCCAAACAGGCGTGTGCGCGTGCTGGGCAACGCATTCGGTGCCACGTCGTGATTTTTGCGCAGCAACGGTATGAGTTGAAATGAGCCCATAACTTTTTATTCCGTCTCAAATCAAAACACGGAGATGTTGGCAAAGCAGTTCTGCCCAAAACACGCCTGGGAATTGAGCAAAGAGCCCTCTGGGCAGTCAGAAAGGGAAGGGACGAATCATTCTTTGGTGCAGACTGATTTTTAATGATGTGTTACAAGAGGCAACATCACTCCGGAGTTCACCAGAGCTAGAAGAGAAGTTTCTCTGTGGTGTCATGAGCTGATTGAGGAAGGAAAGGTCATTATAGCGTGTCTGTGCTCATTAGGAGATAATTACAAGAATGGGATATATTTCTAGCTTTGTCAGATCGTAGCAGTTACTTAGCCCATTGTCCGTCTGTGATCCTGCTGAGTTTGATTCTGAAAAGCCCGGAAAAATATGCTCAGCTTTAAGACTATGAGGAGAGTCTGCAGTCAGCGATCAGCAGCTGCAAACCCTCTGCACCAGCGCTGGCTGGGTTCACCCGCCGCCCATAAACAGCTATATTGCACCCATTCATCATTCAGCAGCACATGGAAGTCAGCGAGGAGGATGGCAGAACGTGAATCGAAAAAAAAAAAACGTTTGGACAGCATCCAGATAGTGAATTTTGCATCTAATTGTGGTCTCATTTTGGACTCAGTTTGTCAATAAAATCTTTATTCAAATCAGCTTTGGTTCATCTGGAATTACTGCATAAACAAGCCCTTTTTCCCTTTGCAGAACAGTCTCGCATAGCATAAAAAAACTGGCAACTCTGAAAAGCACACACATTAGCAACCACCTCCAAATCAATGTCCTTTTAAATATATATTTCTGTGTGTAGTGCATGTATGTATGTATATATACATATGTATGTAATTTCTGTGACAAGAAAATAAGGTGTTTTCAAATTCTAGACCCTCTGATATGGGAAAAGATTTCCTATTCTTTCTCATTCTCCGTAACCGAAAGCATGAAAACACAGGCCACCTCATGAGAGCGATCTGAGCCAACCAGGTCTCCTTTGCTTCAGGCCTGCCACTTGCACATAATTCAAGCTAAGAGTTTCCCAACCAGAAACACAAAAAAGCTGTTTCCACTCACCGCATCACCTTGCCGTGCTGAAAACCGCATGCAAAAAATTAACTTCAGGTCAGCTAAAAGCCTTGCCAGCCCCTAAGGTGCAAAAATCAATCTGATTTTCCCTTATTCTAGGCTCCCCCACTGGAAAAACATGAAGCTTTACTAGGAATTACGAGGGTTTGAAGATACAAAACCTGAAAGTGGAGCAGGGGTATAGGAGGGAGCAAGCAGTCCAGAGAGCAGGAGCCAGGGAAATCCTGGGGAGGGGAGGGGGGAGACGTGTTCCTGCCGCACCGCCAGCTTGCTGCTAAAAAATAATCTGCACAGAGCGAATGCCTCAGAAACGGCCAGGAACGGCCTGAGGACGTGTAGAGGAGCCCTTTCAGGTGGGTCCTGGTCAGGGAGGGAGCTGGCGGGGAGGACAGGAATGGCAGAGGCAGTGCGGTGGCAGCCCCGGGAGCAGGGTGACCAGGGGCCCGCGCCACACCAGGGTACAGAAACCATTTATCACAGGGACATCTGTGTATAGTGACTTGGCAACCTCCGAAGGACTTCTTATTAGGGCAGATGCTAGATTATGTGATTAATATTTGCATGAGGAGCTGAAAACCTTAGCCAGCTCCTCCACAGTTAAGTCTTCTCTGAGGAGATGAAATCCATAATCCGTGTGAAATCACTAAGACATTAAGTGGAAACCCACTTATTATTACAATGAAATCCCATAAATATTCCTAAGGTTAGACTTTGGTACGAAGTTCAAGGGCAGGTCCTTCTGAAGGAGTGCCCATGAGCATCCCCCTGGCTTATGCAATATTAATTAGTGCTGGGCAGTTTCACGCTTCATCTTCCTCCCAGATGTTGCCAAGTAGATTACTTATTGAACATGGCCACTCTCCAATGACTGATAGAAGTAATAAAGAAAAGGGCTTTCAAGGAGCATGTCTCATAACATGTAAAGAAAATCACACGCAGGTGAAAGGGTGCTGCTAGAAACCGCATTAATGCAAAAGCCCATATTTAACACTGACGTTAATTGCATCATCTGTTTAGGTACCTTTTGATACTTGCTGTAAAGCATATTTTTTCCAATAATGTGACACGCAATATTGGAAAGCACAGGTACTGTTGATTCATTCTGCTCCTTTTTCTCTAGGTAGGCTTTATTAGGATTATTGTTCAGTAGTATAGTAAGTAAATGTAAGAAATTCATTTACTTTCATAATGCATAAATAAAAGAGGGCCCCCCCACAAACACATGATTTTCTTTCAGAACTGTAGAATAATTTACGACGAATGGGACTTGTGGAGGTCATTTGGTCCAATCCCTACTCAAACCTGGACTCAAACACTTCAGCAGAGCTTTCTAACTTTTCATCCTGACAAGATGTGTTTTCCCTACTGTGTAACTTGGACAAAACCAGTGGTTTCTAGTACTCAGCCATTCCCAGAAACTGTACAGGGAGAAAAGGGAGAGTCATCACACATATCAATTCCTAAACTATCTAGAAAAGGGTGAAAAATTTCCCAACAATCTTCAGAGTAGTAAATACAAAAGCAGATGGTGAAGGGTAATAAAATGGAAGGTGAAAATTGATGTAGAGAAGCGAAAGTAATGCACATGGATAAAAACAGCCCCTTCCTTTGCAGACACAGTGATAGACTCTGACCCCGCTGTTCGGGAAAGAGAAGTTGGAGTGACAATAGATAGTTTTGGGAGAGCATCAGCTCAGTGCTCAGGAGAGCTCAAACAGGAGGTTAGAAGAGGAATCACGAAACGGACAGCACAGGACGTCACGCCTGCATCTGGCGTGCTGCATGTGGTACTGCTCTCTTCCTCTCAAAAGGCTGAAGTGGACCTGGAAATGATGCAAAAAGAGGAGATGAGGATGATCAAAGGCTTCAGTGCAAAGCAGGCTTTAACTGGCTCGGATTCTTCAGCCTGCAAAAGAGATAGCTGAGAAAGCAAATGAGGCAGGTCTTCAAAATTACGAAAAGTGTGGAGACTTCAACAGGAAATGGTGTTCACTGCTTCACTGATAAAAGCACTGCAAGTCATCTAACAAAATTACCGGTTGGCAGGTTCGAAACATTTAGGAGGGGTTTCTTTATGCAATGCATCGATAAGTCGTGTAACTCCTTGCTGCAGGGCATTGTAGATGGTGAGATTTTGCATAGCTCCAAGAAAGCCTGGACAAATGCAAAGAAAAATTATTTCAAGGAGTAATAAATAGGAGCTGTAGACTCCTAAAGAGAGAAGAGATGCTCAGAAATGTGGTTTAGCAATGCTTGGGCTTTCGTAACATGGCATCAGTCCTCTGACAGACAAACCAAAACTTCAGACTATGTTCAGCAATCGCTAATCCTAAACCTATATGCTACCAAATCACCGGAGAGGACAGATCTGAACTAGGTAAGGCACTAGACCATCATGACGTGCCTGTCAAATTAGTTTGAGCCTGCAGTACCAGCTTATGCCAGTCTTACGCAGGCACTGTGCTGCATGAAGGCACAGAAATGTGCAGAATGGCACAGAAATGGCATAAAGCTCGTGGGTATAAATTAACCCAACCGAGTTTCTATGAAGACCTCTGAAAAAGCAGAGTGCCTAGAGCATGACATTGCTCTGGCTTTTTTCATTCAGTGCTAGAAGCACTCTAGCAAAATTTACTGTATCCTTGAACTGCAGCCTGGGTTGTGCTGGTTAAACCAGATCTGTGAAGTGAGCTGCCTGAACAAAATATTTGTAAAGGCAAAAAACAGAATCCATTTTCTGAAAATGGATGATTCAAGGCATGAAGATACAGAAGAAGCAAACCAGCCCAATTTGGGGAGAGGGAAAATCTGGGGAAGGATGAAATTCCTTCATACACAGAAATCTCTTAACTGCCTTGCTGCCCAAAGATGTGTGATGGGGAATGGTCCCTGATATTACAACCCCTTTCTCTTTTTTGGTCTGCACCGATGTATTTTCCACGCTGCTTGCTAGATCCTCAAGGCCCAGGAACACATCTGGGTGTTTTGTTGCTCAAAGCCTGGAAAATGAGCCAGAGGAAGGCAAAATTTCTTTTATTGAACCGGCTGCTATGGCTTTGATTGAAAAATGTAACACACTGATACGAGTTATTGGCTCAATTGCCACCCATGAAACGTGTGTTATTGGTGATACAGTTCTGTGTATTTGAGCATGTGTTTTTTTATAGCTTTCATATGCAGTTACGTTTGCAGGTCCTCTACCTTCTGTCTGTGTGTGGTGCAGACTGCTCCTGGCTGCCAGCTTCTCGCAGGCTGCAGCACACCTAGTGAAACTCCATTTGATATACTTTTAATTTACATCTGAAATTTACATTTAAGTTACAATTTTAGTGATGCAGTTTATTGATTGGTTTGAGAGCACTGGTGCTGCGCAAATGAAGCAAACCTTTAAGACAGCCCACACCGTTCACCGAGTCACTGCAGTAACACCATATCACTCACTGAGCACAGAAGGCTGCAGTGACACTATTAGATTTCATATAAAGATCACTCATGGGGGAGCCTGGCAATTTTCTGCATGGAGCTCTATATTTCAAACACCTGAAAGAGAAAATGGAATTGAATATCATTCATTATGTTTAACTCATCTGATTTTTAAAAGAAGAAATTCGGTTTGAAAAGGCCTGTGGCTTTAAAGTTCTCCCCCTCTGCAGGTCTGGGCATTTCAGCTGCCTGAGGCGGGGAAGGAAGGGTGTGCTGTTTGCCTACTGGTCTTCGGTTTCCATTTTATTTCTAAAGGATGAAATGCAATTAAAAACATCTCCATGTGAAGACAGGTCCGCAGCTGTGAGGGTCCCGGTGTCAGGCTGCATATTAGAGCTCTCAGGAGCAAGAATTTTCCCTCATTTACTGCAAACCAAAAGAAAGGCTGTGCATTGAAAACAAGGCTCACAATTTGCTTTTCTCGCACTCATCCTCCTAGGTAGCATACCAGCAGATAGACTAGTAAGCATTAGTATTTTTTAACAGCACCATGCAGAGCACTATGAGCTGTGGTTTAATAACCTAATCCCTGGGCATTTAGTCCTGAATTATAGCTTCATCACTGCTGTGCAAAGAAGGTAAGAAGACAGAGCATGCCTCTATATTTGGCATGGTACCTTTTTATTAGTAGGCCACTGACAAATAGCTCAGGAGTGCCAAGACCCACTCGTCACCCTCCCACAATGGAAATATCAGGCCGTGCAAGCTAATGGCACCACCGGGAAAAGTCCAGCTTCTCCAAGCTGCCTCCACATTTTGTTCATCAGCCATCAGAGTGCAGACCCTGGCTGCAGTTTTGCCCCATCATGATGATGTTCAGTGCATGATTTGTAAGCATCACTGGATGTGAGGATGCAGTGCGCATCTGGGCATGGAAATGCTGCAGGCGCAGACCAGCTCAGGTCCCTCTGAACCGTGTCCACAGGCTACTGCTCTTTGTACAGGCAGCTGGAGAAAGGAGCCTTGCCCTGGCATCCCTTCATAAAGCAAGGTCACAAAAATCCCAGACTCAGTTTACACTCCTGCTCTTTCACACAGACTCCACCATGGCATCAGGATGAGCCCTGATCCCAGCAGTCAGCCACGGAAAGGGTGGCCAGCAAAGAGCCATCATCAGCTCTTTAATTTCACAGTAAGAAAATAGATGGTAAGGATGCCTCAGAGCCAACTGCATCTGTAAAGAACTCAGTAAAAGGACTCTTACAGTCCCATGAATGGCCATCAGAGCTCATCGGAGGATCCAGCAGGCAAGGAAAGGGGACTCGCAGTCCTAATAACCGCACAGCTCCAGCCCCCCTACACAAGGCTTTCCTTCGGTCACCTCTGAACCGAGAATGGACATGCCATCTCACTTCAGGTACCTGCCGACTGCTGCAGGATGAGCTGTGCCGCCCCTCAGAGGCACTGCTTCTCTCTGTTGGGAACCTGTAATGACTAGTTTACATGTCAGCTTCTACTCAGTGGACATCTACCTATGGAAATCCATGCTAAAAGACAAATCAAGGCATCCCAAAGTGTCACACTGTTCCCGGATATTGTGGTTTAGCCTTGTCTGCATCAATCCCAACCCCTTTAAAATGAAGGTTTTCCAGCCTGCTCCTGTTTCTCACTGGCACCCCCTTCTCATCCAGGAGGCGTCAGGGGCCTCTCATCTCCAGCCTGGGCCTCTCCTGATTGCTTCCCTGCTTAAAAATCGGAAATCTTATACACCATTACCTGTAGGAAGGGTAGAGAGGAACATCTCTCCTGAACAGTTACCACCTCCTGCTGAATCCTATTGATGGTATCTGCTCCTGTCTTATTCCAGGTTATTGGCAGAAATCAGGCCTGTAGCCCTTGTGGAACTCAACAGACCCGGCCACTGGAAGGCAAAATACTCCCAAAACGGGGCCAGTCTGTTCTCCAGCTAAAATCCTTCTCCTGCCCCACCACCACAACAGCAGCTAAGTCCAGCACAGAACACAAACCTCTTTGGTCTTGTCTTGCCTCACTCCAGCAAGCTCTGTAGAAGTCTTCACCTGCTCAGCTGAGCATATGCCTTAACTGGGAAGGCTGGATTTCAACCTAAGAATCTGGTTCCTGGCAAAATCTTAAAAGTTTGGGATTTCTGCGAAAGGCTTTGCTTTACTATCTCTACTGCATCAGAGCAATTTACTGCATTTACTGCAATAGCCTGCCATGAAGGCTGTGTCTTAGAGCTGATATATCTCAAATAGCTGGGTAAGTAATATATTTTGCAGAGGTGTCATTAATTGCACCTTCTGGGGAAGGGAACCTAAGCAGCTATTTCAAATTCTAATTTATTTTAAAGCAAATAGAGCTAGTTGCCTGTCCATGACAAACGGAAAAGAAATATGTACTTTGGAAGACTGCCACAGGTCTCCAATCAATATAAATTTAATGTGCTTCTGTGTATCTCACCATAAAATTGCATTTTAAGACTTTATTCAGTATTCTAGGAATTCCTTGACAGCATACTGCTAGGAAATTAGGTCACTCTCAAGTGCCCACGGAAGGTGTGGAAAGGCCAAATTCAGTGGGATCAGAAGGTTTCAGTTCACAATATTAGAGCAGAAGGAATTATTTTTTCTTGGGTTTATAAAGAATAGGATAAAATAGAAAATAAACATCACACATATTGTATAAATCTTTATTAAGACATAATTAATATTATAACCTTTATTATATTCATCTATGTGCAGAAAAAAAATTGCATACAATTTTTCAAATCTCAACCTTTCCTCATGGCACCGAGATTCTTTTTCAGGAAGGAGAAAAAACACTCAGTTGAGTTGGAACTGGAAGGTCAGGTCCAATTTATGTGTTTTAAGAGCCTTTTGGTGGGGGGAAATGGTAGCTAATCTCCTGTTGGTTTCAGTTTCAATTGCAGAAAACTGGTAACTGATTTTGGGTGGTTACAGGAGAATGGCCAAATGCTCTGAACTGAACTTGTCAAAACCTTTTTAACTTGGAAATCTCATGCGTTCTGGCTTCTGACAAGACTTTTCATTACTCCCTTGTTTTAACTGAACTGAAAATAGCCTTAGAAAAGGAGATCTTCTGATTCTCTGTGATTGTGGTCTCAGTCGAAGCCAGGATGTTCAGAGGGAGTCTGAAAGGTATTGAAAGAGGAGAGGCTTTTTGTTTTGGCTCAAAATGTATTTAATTTGAACATTTGTCACTTCTGAGACAAAATGTTATTGTATTACAATACAGCTATGTTAAGAAGCCCTACTTGCTTAAGCAGTATAAGGATGTACCATAAAGACTGGTGTAACATTTGCATAGGATATACATCAGCAAACAGGGAAAATGAACAGCGCGTGCCCCAGCATTTTGGGTGGAGCTTGGCTTCTGCACCATGCAGAAGCTCAAGCTGTGAAGGTTGGCCCCGCTTATCGAACTTCTGCCCTTAAATGAATGCACACAAGATAGAGCAGGAAGGGTGAGCCAAAGGCCAGGAAGTATTCTGGGACTTTCAACCTACTTTCCATTCCTGGGAAAGTATATTGCCTGCACTCTGTTTTAGTGCCTCATTTGTAAAGCATAAACCTTGGTTCTTTAATTGCCTAGTGAGTTAGTCCCAGATATTTGTGTCCCATCATAAACAACATGGCATATCCATGCAGGTGTTCAGCCTCCTCTGAACCCAGGGATGAGGCGTGTGCACAGCCTGATACCGGTCCTCTAAGAATTAAATCCACTAAAGACCATGAAAATACCTAACTGAGGGCATGAAGACAGACAAACCCACTTAACATCCTTCAAGCTGCCTGCATGAAAAGATCACTTTCTCCTAAATGCAGATTTTTTTTTCCATTTCATAAAGGTGAGTCTGATTATAAAAGAAGGAAGAGGTTGTTCCTAATTCTGAATTATGTTTTCCCAGTTCAGCTTTTTGAAGTTGAATTAAGCTGCATGGATAAAACCAGGAGGGGAAAGACTATCCGGTTGAAACCAAATACCTCCATTACCCAAGGAATAAGCTCTTATTATAGCATTGGTGTCCATAATTAATTGGAATCCATCTGACTAGTCCATTTAAATATTTCTATTTTTATCATTCAGTAATTAATCTGCTTTTAGTGTTACGGTGCTTAATGTAAACAGAAACCACTCCTCTATCTGTTCTCAATCCTGGTCAGACAGACAACAATCTAAAAAAATAGATGAGGTGTGTTGTATATTTGCTTTTTAGCATTTGAGAAGACTACAAGGAAAAGCAGGGCTGTGACACAGATAAATCCTCCTAGCCACCTGAAATTCATGGTTTTATATTCATTTATATGCCTATATCAGTAAATAAATGACATTGGGGAAATTTTTTGCATATCATGAATTGTTACTTAGGTTCTGTATTGCATAGTACATAACACAGGGACTTAAGTTCATTTCTGGGTTTCTGAAGTAGAAATGTTATGCCAGAGGTAATTATAGCAATTATTATTATTGGAAACATAAAAGAATAACAGTGAAAGCACAAAAAGTAGTCTTACTAATACACACTCCTCTGCCACAAAGCACAATCAGAAACAAGATTGTCTCCCACTGAATTCTCCGTCCCGTCAGAAAAAGTGGGTCGATTCACCTTATTTGGCACTGTCCCAACTACACTCAGGTCAACCTGATTCTTTGTCCTGCACAGATTTCTTTGGGATTTCATCTGAACAGATTTGGGGTGGGGAGATGTGTGCTTCCATACGTACTAGTGACAGCAGTCTCAATCTTTTTGACTTGTTCAGCAGTGTTCCCCGATGAGGTCTGATGTGCAGCACTCCTGATAACACCTCTTTCACGTTTCACTGGTCCACAGGAGTGGCAGCAAGACTTACTGGAGCTCTTGAGAAGAACTAGGATGCTCTGAAGTTGTCACAGCAGATCTCAGACCTTACACTTTTTTTAATCTGTCTCTGTGCCTGTGTCAGCAATATCTACTATCTCGAAATATGTAAGATTTGACTAAAATTGTAACTTACTCCAGTAGCTCTTCTGTATGTAGGACGCCACCTAATTGATCAGGTATCAAAAGGTTCACATGTAAAACTTGCAGCACTAATTGGCTAACACAAACCGCTTCTATAAAGCCCAAGCTTTTTTCATTTAGAATGGCAGTGGAACAGATTTGATTATCAGGTTTAAAATAATATCTCCTATTTGTGCTAGCTCCCTGCAAGAGCTGTTTTGGGAGCAGTTTTTCTTCCAAATTTTCAACAGTTTCTCAAGCGTCTCAGATACTGATGTTGTAGTTGTTAATTGCACGGGAAGCATCACCACTTGATAAATAGGGTGTGCTTGTCACCTGCTTAACAGGGCCCGGAGACAATGGGACGAATGGACTGAGCAGTGTTGGCCGGACGAGGAGACCTTGTTTCATGTCCTGCATCAGGATGCACTCTGGCCACAGCTGATGGACTGGCCCAGTCCACCCCAGCTCCGGATGCCAACTTTGCTTTGCCAGACCCACGCACCCCTCACAGACATATCCCGCTTGAGCTCAGCCACAGCTCTGGGATTGCTGCATAAGAAGCAAAAGCTTGCCATGACTGGCCTGTGACGGGAATTCAGGCACAAAGGGGTTTTGAGCTCACCAGTGTTCAACACTAAACCCAGGCACTTCACCTAGAGAGACAGGTAAAGGGCATATTTTAAAGGATTGACTTTTTTCCAGGCAAGAACAGTCCCCTGTAGGCAGTTTTCATGTGACCATCCTGTTTTGGAAACTAATAGAATTTACCAGGACGATTTCCAGGTTGATCCAAGTTCCAGAAGATGGTCTCCGACATATTTAGTTTATGGGCATAGGTGAAGCCAAAATGCTCTGCTGGATTCTCACTTCCATGAACCATGGCCATGTAAAACCTTGGGAAGTCTCTTGCTTTCACTTTTACAGTTCTTTTATTATTTTGCATTCTAAATATACCTTTGAGCTGGCAGGCGCCTTTTTCTGTTTCTCCTTTTTTTATTTTTAGGTCTCAGATTCCTTCTCTGTGGATGCCATTAGCTTTGTACTGAGAAATACAATGAGGAATTCTTCAGTGACAGCAAGGTGCAGCACTAGCTGGAAAGCTATATTCTGAGTAAATGATACCATTCAAAGGACAGAGCAGAGCATGAATAGCACTGATTTCCAGAACAGCTTTTTCAGTGCTTAGCAAGGGTTGGTCAGACTGCCCTGCTTCACTGGCTGATCAGTTAAGAGCCTGTGTCCCACCCTGGCAGACAGTAATACAGCCCGAGTTATATGCAACTTCCTCACCTCCTGCTTGGGTGCCAGTGTTACATTAATGCCTGGGCTCGTCTCCCTGGGAAGCTCCACCTGGTGCAGAATGCTGCAGCATCCCAGGCCAGCACTGTGGGCCATGCGTGAGCTTCCAACCCGTGCTTTACGCTCTGTGGTGGCTCTCCATATGGAGCAGGCTTTTGTCATCAAAGCACTTTGTGACTTGATTCAAGGGCATCTGAAAGCACTAGGGGTTCGAGCATGACAGCTGAGACCCTCCAAGAGTGAAAATGGGCAGGAGGAGACTTTTCAGAGCTAGGCGGAGACCATGAGACAAACTCTTCCAGGACCTCAAAACAAGAGCAGAGCATCGCTTCCAGAGACTGGCGCATTTCACCTACCTCTAGATAAGGCAAATCACATCTTCAAAGTGCTGTCCTCTCTGCTTTGGCTGTCAGTGGAGCCCAGAGGAACAGCTCAGGGGTGAACGGTTATATGAGTATATTTTAAAAGGTGACTCTTTCCCCAACCAATAGTTGTGTTATGCCTGCCCACACAAATGGCCATATTTAAATCAAGAGGCTTGCAGGAATAACTTGTGATTTTATTTAACTTTTCAGGCTGAGCTATATTAAAGAGAAGCAACCATGTAGTTTTATGGGACTTATTTTTCGCTATTTCTTTTTCATGGATGATTTGGAAAGAGAAAATGACATATTGTTTGTCCAGCTCCACTACTGTATAAAATCTATCCTTTTTATGACTTTTGAAGTATTTTCCTTTGTAATGGCTTACTTTCACCCACAGATACCTCCAAAACATGATATTTTCAACCTTTTTCTGGTTCGGAAGGTTTTTTGAAAATAACTTTCAATCTTTTTAGAAACACAGGCATGTGAATGAGATGTTATATCATCAGAATGTCCTTTATCCACCTGAATAACTCAGTATTGGCAGCATTTCAGAGTACAAATCTTGGCACAGAAATAGCTTGGCTGTATACCCAAAACTCGTACTGAGCATACTTTCTGTGGCGTGCTAACCTTGCAGGCTTTGAAAGCGCACACATATTTTAAGGTTAAAACATTCCAGTTATTTTGTAAATGATTTCGTTTCACCAATTACCACAATGTTAACCTGAGTTTAGGTGTCACAGGTCTTAAGCAGCTGCTGCTAAGTTAGAAAAGGGAGTATGATTTAACCAAGGCTTGCAGCAACCAGGAGGATCTACGGAGCCGTTGAGGGAGTCAGAGGCCCCTTACCACCACCGCTAGAGGCAGCAGGTGGACCTGAGATCAGATAATAAAGTCTCAGCCTTGCCACCACCTAGTAGAAACACCCCCCATTGTAGCTGTGGAGCACAGTAGTGGCAGTCTTGGATCTTTTTTTTTTATTTGCAATTGCAATGGTGAGTTTGCTGGTTTCTTTATATTATGGGGGAAACATTCCCAAATGAAATACTTCAAACTTTTAAATTACTGATGTGTGCCATCCTCTTGATCCCTTCTTAACATGGTCCTGTTGTTAAGAATTTCTTTTTAATTATTACACCGAAAAAGAATGCTAGCAGGACAGCATGGACTGGATACGACATTTTCTATTTTCATTGCCAGTACCAGGCAGCTTGGAAAGCCCTACCTCATTCACTGCACTCTGAATCAGTGTGAGGCAATCACAAGATAATATGAATTAAAATGTATTTTGCCTCATTAGAGGAACTCAAAGCAGTCAGGTAGTCCTGGTGGTCTATCCCTTAATTTGCAAGTGTTTTGGTTACTTAGGAGCAGAAAAAAACAATAATACAGTCTTACTACTTTTTAAATTTAAGTTTTAGCATACTTATTGGACATGAACCTGGGAATCTCTGCTGCTACCAATGATAGAAACAGAAATTCAGACATTTTTAAAGTTGCAAGTCCTTCAAGCAGAGCTGTGGAAAGGTTATGTCACAGACAGGAGCAGGGCCAGCAGAGAGGACCATGACAGGGACTGATTTTTGCAAAGCCCCAGTTATCAGCCATGCAGATTCACTCAGGCACCTTCATCCTTCTCAAATCATGCCACCCTTGCTTTTCTGTCATTAGTGACTTTCCTGAGCTGTACTTACCAGCAGCACCGGCCCAAAAGTGCATGGACTTCTTTAACACCTTTCCCCACGAGCTTCAGATATGGAAAGCTTTAATATAAATCGGCTGTAAAATTATGGGTTCCTGCCTCTCTCTCCTCCTGAGCAGATCTGTGAGAACACCTCCTCTCTTCATGACCCACCCCATCTCACCACTCCCGGTTTGTAAGATATGTCAGCCCTCAGTAGGCACAAATGCAGGTTTTTTTGGTAATAGTGGGGACCAGAGTGGCTCCATTCACTGAGCTCCTATTTATGCCTCCCACCATATCCAACACGTTGTCCCTTCTTCCCTGCTCTCCCACTGCCCCTCTCAGCTGCTTCTCGGGTGTGCACCATACCCTCTCTCCAGCACAGACCCCTGTCTGGAGAAAACCCTTCGCCTCTTGCACACCACCCTCTGCTGATGTTTCACGTGTAGCCCTACTGCACCATCCATCGCCCAGCGTTTTCCCTGCCTCACCCCATGAGCCCACCACACCAACTGCTGCACCTCTCTGCTCACCCACCTACCTCTTCAACCAACTGAGGACTCAGCAAATGCAACAGAAGGCCAGCAAAGTTCAGGTTGCCTTGTCAAATCACAAAATTTCCAATTCCAGCTCATTCTTCTAAGCAGAAACAAACAAACAAAAAAATGGAGAAGCATGAAAATGCCTTCACAACGGTTGAGTGTTGGCATCTAGTTTCTTGGCATGATGAATTGCATGAAGCTGTGTCTCAAGAATCTTTCAAGAAAAAGATACTGCAAGTAGCTGGGTAAACGGCAAGACATCGTGGCCATAGCCATTACCTTCTTCAGGTAATATTTTTTGTCAAAGGCTTCTCTTCTGTATGTGTGGGGTACAGAACCAGCCACTGAGCAGGCAAATTACAGGCCATTTCTTCAAATATAAAATAAATCCTGAGTCCATCAATGTTTGTATGGAAATGAAAGCCTTTTTAGGACAGATGTAGAAGAAGAAAGCCCTTCAAGTGTCTACTTCAGTGTCTGCAGTTCTTTCCTACATTTCTCTCTCTCAGCCCCTTTAGCCTCTACTATACCTGCAATTCCAACAACAGGAACAAGGAAATAATGCTAACAAATTGGCTTAGCACCATGTGTAAATTCTTATTTACAAGGTACAGACAGCAGCATTTTTCCTTCTGGCTCAGCTGTAGCTGAGCTGCAGCAAACAGATCTGAAATCAACCTCACATCCCAATCCTGGAAGTAGGGCACCCAAATAGGAAGGAGTCTGAGGTCCCCATTCCCACTCCTCAGGCTGCTGATGCTTCTCTGTATAACATGGAGAAGGGCAGGAGCAGAAGCTCTGGTCTTGTCTTTCCCCTGTCTTATTTGCACACCTCCAATTCTTTTTTTTTTTCCTCTCTGCTGCATTTATGTATAGCGGGTTATGCATATCACCATAGAGAATTCAATGTTCTGGGTTTTGTTACCTAGCTGATATTACTTACGGCGTTTTCCCCACAACTCCTGTGGACTGTGGGAGGGAGGAGATTCCACAAAATCTGTCATCCTTTCTCATAGGCTTTCAGCAGCATATCCAAGGAGGCAATAAGTCATGTTTCAGATCTGTGCATTCTGGCAACGTTTTCACTGGACGAATTTAAAATAGATAAGGAGATAACGATATATTTATGATTTCTTTTTTCAGAGTATTGGAAAAAGCACAGAAACTCCTTTCCAGAACGACTCATTTATTCCTTTTTTTTCCTTTTTTCCCACAAATATTCCCTATTTATTCCTTTTTCTTCATTCTCCATCATTTGTCCTTGCTGTTATCCCAAAACACTTAGAGCTGTTGCAATATCATTTCTCAGTATACTAATATATAATTTATCCGTCACTATCACAAAGTGCAAGAGATCACGTGAAGTGATTTATTTTTCTACTTGAATCTGGGAAGGAGCATAAGAATAAACTATAAATAATACTCGCTGTGGTGCACCTAATAAACATAAGCAAAAAAAAAAAAAACTGAGACATGGTCTGACAAACTTAAGAGCTTTCACATGAAAGACTAAAAGCCTCAGAAATTAAATGTGCACACACATACACACATACCAAAAAAAAAAAGAGAAGAAGAAGAGGAGATGAAGGGTATCATTATTAGGTTTCTGCAGGACCAGGGAATCTGCTAAGCAAAAGAGCTGAGGTGACCCTATAAAAGACCATAACCCACAAATAAATTTGATAGTGCTTGCTAGTCTGACCTAGAAAAAAACTCCTTCATGATCTTAAATGTGCAGACTGGATCTAGGACTGTCACTGATAAAGATGTGGGTTATGTGAAATATTTTAAGCGTATCTATCTAGATTTCAACCCTTTCCACAAAATGGTATATTTTGGGATAAAGATTTTGTTTCTAATGTAAATCCAGGACGTGGTTCTACCTTACCCAAGGAAAGCTTGTCTCTCTTCATTTCAACTAAATAAACTTAGAAGTGTGACTAAGCTGAGGCTCCTGAATACATTTCATTATCTGTGTGATAGTCATTATTAGCATGCAGACATCCTAGGGCTAGTCTGTTAAAAATGGTACAGCTTTACCAGAGAAAGACAGCCCCTGCCTTATGATGTGCATATGAGGCGCAAAAGGTGGGTTTGGCTCACAGAGAAGTCAAGAAAATAACAGAGAGACACCAGTCAGCCCTGGGACCAGTCACAACCCAACCACTGTATAACCATCACTGATATTTTTGAAAATGTCACACCAGGGAAGATTTTAGAGGCGAATCTGAATGCAAACAGTGAGATAACTTTGCCACTATGTATCTGGAGCTCTTCCACATTTGCAGGAAGACATCCAACATGTCTTCCATAGCTAACTCCATAACTTATCTTACCCCTTCTCTTAAGCCAGGGGAGAAAAAGTGAAGTTACTTGCTGGAAGATTTTGCAAGCAGTTTATCCAAGCTATTTGAGTAACAGAATCAAGAGCTGATGGAGAAAACTCTAGTTTGGCAAGATCAAGGGGCTTTGCAGAAATGTATTTATTTCTAGGAATCCTGCGAGAGGTCCAAGCAAGGGTGGATGTTGTAATAAAAGCCAGAGAGAAAGACCTCGTCCGACCTTCAAAATCTGAATGCTGCTTGTTCACTGGGTGTGTTAAGAGCTGAAATGGCCTGTAGACACTGTTTCAGAGAGGGCTCAGCCCTCAGCCCAGAATAACCAATAATCCACATGGCTGTCACGCAAAGCCCAGGTTCCAGCTTTGTTTATGCCTAAATCAGTGAAGCAGTGACACCTATAGGTGCTGTATCCCAAGAGAGCCTTCTTGCCACTACACATCTAATCTTCCTTGGCGAACATATTTTGAAAAGTTTTCAATTTCATTTCAAAATGGAATGAAACCAGATTTTGGAACTGCAAAAATTCTTTGTGAGATACAGTTCCTGTTTTCCTGCCTGACCGAGCCTTAAGATCTAGTTTTCAATGCTTACCGTAAATAAGTTGGCATAGGAACACTGAAAGGCCTAAATGTATTCTGAGTGTGGATATTACAAACAAAAAGTATGTTTTATGCTTATTGAATTCATTTCCTTTCCCATAAATCCAAACTTCATAGAAAGTAAAGCAGAAATCGAAATCAACCCTCTCCAAACCTCCCCTTGTCTGTTTAAATTATGCTAAAATGCGTAGAAAGCATGCCCTTTAGAAATAACAGATGATTAAACAGTCAACTTTACCTGTAAACAAGCATGGAACTTGGCATGTCAGAAATGTTATTTGATTTGTGCCTGTTAGTCAAGCTCAAGTTTTGTGACTTTTTATTTAGCAGAGAGACTCCAGCTCTTTTTCTTTCAAATAAATGCCAAATGCCAAATTCCTTTTGATTCTAGTGAATGGCAGGATATGGAAACCAAACTGTTGTCTACACCCCTAAGCTTTCTGCATCTGCATCTGCAAACCGAGCACAAAACTCTTAACATTATTATTCCAACTCAATGTGAAAAACTGCAAGATACAAACTTAAAACCCATTTCCACTCCTGCTAATGTGCATGCAACATAAGAATCAAAGAGAAACATTCAGGGAGCTGTGAATATTTATGTCCTGTACTTAGCTTTGCTGTGTTCGGAGGTTTGGTATACCTTTGACTGCGTTTCTCTCCTCCTACATAATCAACAAAGGAAACCGTTTTCTTTGTGGCAATCACATCCTAAAATCACCAAGACAGAAGAAACATGACAAAGATACACAAAATATAAAAAGAGGTTTCCTGGTGTTTTCTGAATTTCAATGGGCTATTTAAAGAAACAGAAAAGTTTTACTGATTGCAGAACTCACTTTTAAGAATTAGCAGCTTTCAAATGTGTTAACCAGCTCTCTTATGCTTCCCAGACAAAATTGGGGCGAGGTGTCAATAGACTCCAAAAATCTCTCTGATATCTCAGTGACTATTCTTCACCTAAAGCCATTTGGAAAATCATGCAGATCTATGGCATGCTTTTGTCTAATTCAGTCTCTGAAGACCTAGGAAAAAGCTTTCTGAACCACCCTGTTAGCCAAACGGTACCTGGTAAATCCAAGATATTTCTCAGATGTATCACAAGTTACCGTGCAATACAGTGACTTGTGAAATTAATGGAAAGTGGAGAGAAACAGAGAAATTGGCATACCCTTGACAGACCATATCGTATGGTTTGCCTCTCCCTTGACTCTTAAATATTAAAGGTAAAAATTCACTATTGTATCCTAGAGCATAATTGCTGGTAAATCACAAAGAGCAAGCTGCAGAAGATGCATAGTAATGGCATGGAACAAATAAACTAGCAAAAATATAATCTCAACCATAAAAATTGATTGCGTACAGCAATACATGATTGCCTTTATTAAATTGTTACAGTACTGTCAAAACTAATGGTTGCAACAGCATCTGACGAAGAGCTCTGCAGTCACTGATAACTAATTCATAAGGCGCCATCATAAAGCACTATGCACTAAAGAAAGTCAGGTAAAATAACAACAATTAGAAAACTCAATGTACTCTGAAACGCAGAGAATTAATGCAGAAATGAATTAAGAGAGAAAAGGCTGTGCTTTAGCAGCTATGTTCTTTCTCTCAGATTGTGATTTACATGCTGTCTTGTAGGACACAAGTGTCTAGACAGTGCCGGTTAATGCGCATCTGATACAATTAAAGGAAATAGTTGTGACACACATGATTTCCCCAGTGTCTGCCTGACCATGAATCTTTGGTGACAGTGACTAAGGTACTAGTCATTATATTGCACTTTATCACCATCAAGCACTTCTGTGATTCTTTTTGTCTTTGTGATTCTACTGGATTCATGAAAACAACAGGAAGGTTTTCCAAGCAGAAGCCAATGTGACCACAGGAGCTTTTTTTCCATCTCCATTTGGCTCCGTGGCTGTAATTCTTTTCTTGATTGTTCTCTCCAGACTGGCTCACAGCTGTACACTCTACGTAGATGTGTGGGGTCTGTTTTCCCAAGGTATTGGCAAGGTCCCTGTAACCATGTTACCCAAATGGTTCATAAATTAACATATTTTAACCATTTTAATCTGTTTGACCTCATGATGCCCTACAGAGGAGGAATTAAGGCACGAAGAGACTAATCCCTAGATCTAAAAAAGGACACCAGCAATAACTTGCCATTAAGTGCCATTGCAATTCCTCACTTTTTGGGTCATGGCCATCAGAGTGGTATCTGGAGCTCTGTGGCTCTGGCTGCTCGGGCACCTTGTACTGGGATACACAATCGGCTGTGTGGAGGTAGCTGAGTGGAGTTAGTGAATAGCAACTTCTTTCAAATTTGGCTTCTTTTAGGGCTTCAGAGAGGCATTTCCAGGCTCCCCAGAAGATGATGACTAATATAAACGAAGAGCTACTGACATCTCAGTAGTGGTAAATTGGGTAGATGAACAGTCTTCTTCAGAGAGCTGTAGAGAGCAGTGCCCTGCCAGGTCCACTGACCTGGTCACATGACAGGAAGTGTTGTGCTCAGGTAATCTTGTGTGTCATTTGCTTGGTGACATTATCCCTTAATACCTTAGGAGAAAGGGAGTCCTCTAAGGAGCTAAAACAATCTGTCTCTTGACTATGCAGCTAAACTCAGACCTTTACACAGGTACTTGCTACCAGATTTTGTAAATTAACCTCAACATTTTGTCATTGTAAGCAGAAATAGATATTAGGGAAGAAGGAACCATTAGATGTCCCAATATGCATTCCCTGGTCTATCACAAGCTCACATTTTTTCACAGTTACCACTGCAACTAGCCCAAGACTTCGTGTTTGTTTAAAGGAAATTTTAGGACCTGGACAAACTGTCAGGGAGACAAGAACAGCCATACCTGCTCAGACCAATGGTCCATCTGGCCCAGCATCTTGTCTCCAGTCTCCGTGAAGGGCCAATAGCAGATGACCAAGGGCGTATGAGAATGGGGCAGGCATCCATCAGCACATGCCCTGATTACGCTCCCAGTCGCCTGCAATTTGTACCTCAGGACCTCCTGAACCAGACACAGGTAAACTTATATAGGTAAAGTGATATAGATCAATATCAGGTCATTATTCAGGATTAATTGAAGATGCCGTTTCTGTTTTTCACTGTAAGGCATTTACCTCAGCATATGGCTCTTTTTTGCAACCTCTGAATTTTTTTGTTTTCAAGCATCAATGCATAAACTGGATGCAGTACTCCAGCTCTAATTCGGCTCTGTACTAATAATGCTAAGTACAGAACCAAATTCCCTTTCTATTCAGTGGTCTTCTATTTACATATCTCATGGCCATTTTTGTTATAACACCAAACTAGGAATTCGTTTTCAACCAGTCATCCATTATAATTGTAAAAACTTTATTAACATCGCTGTTCTCCTGTTGTGTTGTTCTATTTGGTTACACTTAAACACACTTTGTGCAACAACGTCAACCTACTGAGCACTCTAGATTGCTCTGCTCTACTGTCCCGTCACCTTTGCAGGCCATTCTACTAGTCTGTGTGGGAGCTGCAAGTTTTAGTCTCACTTTCAGTTCAGTACTAAAATATTTGAGTAGCACTGGGTCTTGCACAGAGCCTTGAAGTCTCTCATAAGAAGCATTTCCATCTGATGATGATTCCCTGTTAAAAACTTCTAGCTTAATGCAAATTTAAGACAATTTGTTTCTAGTAAAACTGCTCTAAAAATATATATTACATATTACAATCATATCTTGCTTTAGATGAGCAAGCCAAAGATTTCTGCTGGACTTAAAGGTGGCTGTCCAGAAAACAAAATGGACCAAAGGGGAATATGTATGGAAATAAAATGAATGAGATGATTGCAAATGGGGTGAGAGTAAAACCTTTTACAGAGGTAGTGAGTGCTAATTTAAAGATAACAGAAATCTGTGTCAGCATGAGGCAGAAGTTCGCAGCCCTATGCCCACCACAGAGCACCTGCAAGAAACACCAGATCTCAGTTGGTAGGAAGGTGGGTCAAAAGCGGTCGGAGCTATGTGGACAGAATAACTGCCAGGAACAGGAAAGGGGGCAAGGAGGGAGGTGGGGACACTGAGTCGGCGTCCTGCCCTGTGGGTATGGGGTGAGAGAAGACAATGGGAGACCTAAGGGGCTTCAAACCCACACGCAGAAAGGGTGTATGATATGGGAAGCATGGCTTTGAGGAAGTGGCACAGCAGGGGTGGGACCCCCTTACAGTCAAAGCTAATAGCTTTTTCTCCTGAATAGTTATGAATCAGTTTTTTCCCTTGTTTTGGGCATGATCTGCTATTTGAGTAAAGATGATACTTTTTAACCCCCATCAATTAACTGGATACTAATCTCCTTAACATTCACATTCTTGATAACAGGTAGGACAAATCTTGCAATCAAAATGTCAAGGGGCAAATAATACAAATACCTCCTAAAATCTAAAATATTGCACATGCTCCAGTCCCTTCACATGCAACATTTATAATCTCAGCAAAAATTAAACCAGATTTGCTTGATGAGATATAGCTTGAAATACTGAAATCCCATTTTGCCCTGGCTTACCAACCAAATAAATCACAAGCCGTTTCATATAGCCCCTCTCTGAGTATATAACCATGACAGAACAGCTTTGGCAACGCCTATCAAATCTCATTAAACACTTCCAATAATAACATAATAATATGCTAAATATTTTCTAGCTGTAACACTACACTCAGAATCAGAGAGCCCATTTCTTGCTTTTTGTGATGCTGTACTTTGCTTCCATAAAAAAGAAGGAAATCCTATAACAGTTTAATTTTAAAATATCAGCTCACCCAGTAGGCTGTACATTTTCAAAACTCAGCTTTTTCCACTCCTGTTTCTAGGACACACCACTCTTTAACCTTGGACTGCTCTCTTGACAAGGTGAAAACTCATTAACCACCTCTGTATAATTTAAACACACAGCTTTGTTACTATGTTGGCACCAGCCCACAGGGACAGCAGGGCTCCTGTAGGGATAGCTTATTCTCTTGGCAGGTATGTCCTCGATAGCTTGCTCTGGGTCAGAGGATATTAACCTTCCCACCAAAAGCACAGTACCAAAGAAAACCCCACGCAGATGCTGTATGAACCTATCTTAAGGCAAGATCCCCTCCTACAGGACTGCCACACAGAGGGAAAGAAAGGAGCTGTTCCTGGGGCTCCCTGTCCATGTTATACGACTTCCTTCCTTATCTCTCCCAATACCTGCTGATACGAGTGAGGGTGGCCCACACAAATCTTCCAGCTCTCATGTCAACCACATTTCTTCACTTAGTCGTCCTTTCAGAGGTCACCAGCTTTTCATAATTACCTGTTCTTAATAAAGAAATCAAAGGTAATTTCAGTGCTCATTTCTTCTAATAATCTGTATCACTGCTCCCCATTACAGCCAAAGAAATGCTAACATCACCTCAAAGACATCCTGTGAGCAGCAGCTGTGTCCACATGGCAGGGGACCAGCCACACCACTGGGGAGCCATCTTCATTAGTATCTTGGCTACAGTGAGCTCTTCAGCATACTTAACACTCAGTTGTGTTTGCTTCATCTGTGCCCCATGCTGTTCCCTTCCACTCCTCTCCCAACCTCCGAGAGGCTGTCCACAGCCTCATGTCACCAAGAAGAAAGGATCCTTTGGCAAGAATCCGTGATTCAAATTCAGATTGCAGGAGAGACTCTTAGACCTGCCCATTGCTCCAGTTGCTAGGTGGATCTAGGACTGCCAGACTTCTGAAGTCACCAAAGACCTGCCACCCTCCAAGAGCTTGCGACAGTGAAATCTGACAGCAAAATGAAGCATGTATCATTTAACTTACAATAGAGTTAGAGATGGGGAGGGAAGAACCTTAGCCTTGTAGCCCCCAAGTGAATGTGGCGAGCTAATGAAAGCCATTTGAATCCTTATGTCAGGCTTCCCCACATGCTTTTATTTCTAGGTTGAATGCTAAGCAGAAACTGTCTAGTTTCCAGTTTCAGTTTAGATGGTGCCAAAATCTTTTGAGCACAACCCAGGGAAGTCAAAGTGGAAGATATTCATTTCACTAAGGAAAAAAAATATTCCTAAAAGCTCTCCAGAGTACAATATGGGCCTGCATACAGAGAGCACTGAGCTGTGGTTTGGTATTCACATTGATAGAAAGCCTCCAGCATTTGGCTATTCCCACAATCAGCCACTTCCCGTGATGTTTCAGGTGCTACCCAAAGCTACTTGCCATCTACTCAGATGAATGTACAATGACTGTTCAGGGGCAGCAGCAAGAAAGCAAAGAGAAGAGCAAGAACTAACAATTTAGAATTTAAAGAGCTAAAGTCGCCAAGGTTTTCTCTATATTATTAGAATGATGGCCTAAGGTGATTCTGCAGGGATCAAACTATCTTTTTATACTGCTCCTTTTCCTCATTCTTTCAGCCTCCTTTATGCCCTTTCTCATCACTTTCCACCACTGAGCAATGAAGGCTTTGCTTATTCTTACGCTTACCCCAGAATCTTTTCTTCCCTTTCTTTTTTAACTGAACCCATGCAATACAGGAGCTGTCCATCTGCTTACGGGCTGTCCAAATCCAGGCAAGGGTTGCAATGCCTCCTAGGAACCTAATTTCTCACCACAGTTCACTAGGCGCAAAGCTTTGGGTGGGAACAAAATCATGGTATGGTATGCACTGCACATATATAGTGTATTGTATCCATTCCAAGGGCAACAGGGTAAGAAACCTGCCATGCACACCCAGCACAGAGCTGCCAGTGCTGGTCCAAACATCAGTGAAGTTAGTGGCAAAACTCTCATTGACCTGAATGAGGTTTGGATGAGAGCTCTGGTTAGAGAATTTCAGAGGTAATCTAAATGCAAGATTGCAAGTAAATGATTGCCAGTGATTGTTATGCTGATGAGCAGACAGGAAAGACTGTGGCAGGAAGAGCAACCAATCCACAGGGGTAAAGCAGAATAAGTTGAATACTAATAGGGTGATGTAAGGATAATTTCTTACAGTTGCCTTTATATAACCCTATCCTTGCAAATTTCATTCTTTTATTCACACATATTTTACACTGGCACCTACTTCACTTCCAAATTTGGCATAGTGGCATAGTACACTTCAAATTCCTGCAGTAAACATCTTTTCTAGCACAGTGAATACTAATAGAGATCGTCTCTCAGATTCCCTCCCATTTCACATTTCATAATTGTCCAGATCCTTCTGCCTTCCCTGGGGCTAAAAAGAACTATCTCTGTAGTCACTACTGCCTTTTTTTTTACTGTGAAAAAGTATCTTTAGGGAAGTGTTTAACATTGTTTATTTGGATGTAGCTTAGAAACCAGCATTTTTTAGAAAGGTGACCAAACCTCTAGGTAGAGAATGTCAGGAAGGCCTTTGCTAATTAGAACAAACCAACGCATGGAAACTGCTTCCAGGACTACTAGGAAACTGGTACTGGATTCATACTCACCTGACCTACCTTTAGGCACCTCATCGAAGAGGGACCTTAGGTGCCTTCTGTAGTCAGTGGAGTAGGAAAGAGAACTGAAAGACTGACTGGAGTCTTAGACAGGGCAAAGTCCTTTCTGCAGGTACCTGCCTCCCCCTACACACTACAGAGGAAGGCATGGAGAGTCTATAGCTAATTCTTACACTTTAGCCAAAAGCCAAAAGTTAGATAGTCCTTGGTGAGGGACTGCTGACAGTCCTCAGCCTCGGCCTTTGCCAAGATTTGTGCACCCTTGAACTAAACAAGGATTTTCCCACAAATTACAGTGAGAGCAGAGAGATAGATACAAATGTGGATTGGTCCTCTGAGTCTGCCTCCTCTGTATGATTTGTGCCTATCTTTTGCTCAGTCAGTTGATCCACACTTAGAAACAGGTGAAATCTAAAATACCAAAAGCAACTGTGGGGCAATTAGGGCAACAACAGAATGCTTAGATTTTGTGTTTCATTTAGGCTTACAGAGCAGAGCAGAAATATCCTTTGCCTGCTACAGATCCACATTCAGAACAGAACTTTTTGTTGTTTTCATTGCTCTCGTGAAATGGGCTGATTTCTCAGGTGACAGACGACTGAGCAAATTAAATCACGTGGACCGTATATCCTTTTCACCTCTAGTTCTGTGAAGGTGGAAGTCATTTATTTTGGCACCTGCTCATGCAGGCGAGTAGCGCTGACCTGCTGGGGGCAGCTGGGGTCATCCAAGAGTCCAGGTCTTCAGGCAAGTTCGTGGCGATGAGTCCAAGGACACACAGGGAAGTCAATCCACATGTCAGGGTGTGGGTCAGGCCTGGTGAGGGTAACCAGGTGATACATAGCCCTGCAGTGGCCAGACAGGACCATGGGGAAGGGGACAGGCTGAGGCCAGGACAGGTGGTTGCGTGGTGGATCTAGGAGGTCAGGGAGGGGATCGGGGCGGGAAGGACCTGTGGCTGGGCAGAGACAGGGCCATGGCAGGGCTGGAACCGGCACCGCCGCGGCCTCATGGGACAAGGACTGATAGTCCCACGCCGGGCTGATATGGGGGCCTGGGGCTGGGTGGGGGGGAGGTTCGAGGGGGTGGGTAGAGACAGGCAGGGTTGGTGGTGCCCTAATAGTGGGCTGGTTGTAAATATTTAGACACTCTAGTCTTGTCAGATTTCACTAAAACTAACAGGGTAGACTGATACTTTGCAATGTCTCTTGCCTTCCTTTTCTAAAAATTTCAAAGTCTCTTGCTGTAAGTAGATCCTTAAAAAACAGATACAAGAACGACTTGCTAGTCTTTAGACTACAACCCACAGTCCTGTAGGGTGCTGCAATTGCATAAATCTTTACCACTGTTGCAGATTACTTCCATTTATCAGTGTCCCCATCCTGTCCACCCATGATACTTCACTATCACTACCCCTGCATTTTTGAATATTACATATAGCTGCATTTCTTGCAGGAGGAATTCAGTAAAGAGCAACATGAAATTGGAAGAATTTTGCTTACAGACATCCTGAACAGTATTGCATCAGCATTCAATAGTCTCTGCTAATTTATTCTTGCTCTCTTGTGATAAGTATGCACATAGCACGCAAGCAGGGTCTGTAACAGAATGAATGATGCGGGGTTTGACTCTACCTTCCTCATGCACAATAGACAGGTTCTCACTCCAGAAATTGTTCCATTTGTAAATTATCAGGTAGGTTAATAGATTTTAGAGCCTGAGGGGACTTTTGGCACCATCTAGCCTGTATTACCTGTCGTGTAACCCAAGACAGAACTACAGGTAGTGATTCCTGACTGGGAAGCAATTGTTCTCCCTAACTTGTTACAGTGGGAGATCTTTGGTGGCAATACAATTCTGCTCACTATGAATGAAGTAAAGAGTATTTTGCCCTTAAAAATTACTTGCAAATGGAGATTTTCTAAGTATAAAGGTCAACAGCAGTTAAAGAGAGATTTCATGTATATTAAATGATAAATGTTATCAGTGATTTTAGGCTTCCCGCCACAAAGGTGTTTAAGAATGATTAGCTTTGAACTTGTGAATTGTTTAATCTATTTCCATGGGAATACTCCTGTGCTTACAACAGAGTCTGTGTTTAAGTGCTTAGCTGGCTTAAGAGTCTCAAAAGCTAACTAACTTTAAAGCAGCATCAAATAAGCTTAGGCTCTAAATAAGCTAAGGCTCTAAACCAGTGATAGCTGAAATGCAGTAAAATGGCTTCAAGGCAAGTCTGGAAACATTAGTGTCTGTATATAACACCAACTTTTCTTTGAATATGGTGATCACCTGTTCATAAAATCGCCTTGGTACATAACACTCCCACCTGAAAATCTTCATTTTTGTAATCAGTCACCACAAAATAATGCTCATTCCTTAAGCATGGGACAAGAAGTAGCTGGTATTGGTGTATGTAGCAGCTGCTGGAGCTGGAGTTTGCTCAGCCAAAGCTACTTTCATGTACCTTTCCTTAAAGACGACAGCATTGTCACAACAGCTGTGTCAAGTCATAAACTCAGTTTCAGATCAACATTAATTGGAATCCATGAGGAGCACCTTATACTTTCAGGAAAACACAAAATTATGTCAAAGCACATCAAGAAAAAAGTAAGTTACGTGTCAAGAAGATATCATAATAATATCAATATGGACAAATAAGAAAATAAAAGATGACATGTAACACAGACTATTGCTGTGAAACAACTGTACAGTGTCCAGATGACTGCAAAATTATTAACACGCCGGGAGAAGATCAACAAATTAGCTCTTCAGCAAGTTAGGCATGAGCTAGGAACCTAACTAAAATTAGCAAGACTGAATAAAAAGGCTTCAGGACAAATTTGCAAACATTACAGAGTCTATACAACAGTAAGCTGATTTCAGGACGTCTTCAGGTAGGCAATTATCCACTGTTTACCTTAAAGAATATCTTTTATTTCCTTGATTTGTTCCATGGGGATATCCCCACTGCTTATGGCAAAGATGTCCCTTATTTCATTTATTTATCATGTGAGGTCTGAATCTACTGATTAAGCCTCCAAAGAACATCACTAGGATTCTGCTTAGTCTTCATTTCCTTGCAGGCTTCAGCCTGAAAAAACTGCAATCCTTTAGCAATACCAATCACAAAGCTCATACCAAAAAAAAATGTTATTTTTCTTTTCTACTTTCCTAAGATGGTAATGAATGGAATACCTGAACTAAAAATTGTGGATATGACTTCTCAGGTAAGACTTTTGCAGTAAAACCTCTGGTTTTGCAGTTGTAAATTGAAGAAAGAAATTATGCAAGATGGAAAGCCTCTAGGAAGCTTTATTACTGGCTATGCAGATGATAAAGTGATGCCTGCACGTGAAATAGCATGAAGCAAAAGGAATGGAAACAGATGGTGCTAAAGACCTGATACCACTCTATGAGCAGTTCAGAGTCTCAGAATTAGCTCTAGCCAGGTCCCATGGATGCAGTAGGAGTGCACTAGGTGTGCTCCTGGAGGGCGTCTTTTGGTTTGCAGTTCCTTCTAAAGCAATCCAGCTTGTATGCTCCAAGACCTGTTTTTGATGAGATTCAAAGCATGCTAATGGGATAATTGTTTCAGAAGAACACTCCTGATCTGAACTAAGCCACTGATGTAGATGCATCTAAGTGTACACCATATGCAGGAGCTCTGCTGGGTTCAGAAACATGGTAGCAAGCCAATCCATCTGGCAGGACTTTGAAACTTGTAAGCAGAAGCTTTACTAGAGTTTTTTGGAAGTTCTAATGCTGATTCAATACCCCGTTACTAGAGGAAAAGATCAGCCCTTCAGATGCTTTACTCTAGCAAGCTCTTGTTGTGTCCTGAGTGCCAAGATGGTCACAGAAGACTTCAGCACCAGATAATGCAACCGGATATAGAAATTTATTTCCCTCAAGCTTAGGACAGAGACTGAAAGTTTCAGCTCAGTCTGTCTCATCTCTCTGTCTCATACCTAAATATGTGTCCACAAAATATCTCAGATAATCTGCATGTTGTCTGCTGTAAATAGAAAAGGGTTTGTGTCTATTGTTGAAGGCAGAAAGAGCTGCAAGAATAGCAAGTCAAATCTCAGAGGAGGGAGGGAGAACCGCTCCTCTCCCCTTCCCTGTCTCTACGATGTCCCAAGATTTCTAACCCTTCAGCTGAAGCCCAGCTATGCAATTAGTCCCTAGCTTGTAGCACAACTTGTGGAACTGAAATCTCTTGCTGGGGCAGAGAAACACAGTAGGAGGTGGAAACGGGAACAAGTGACCTTTTTTGACATGTGAACCCCAAAAAAGAGATCAGCAATACAGAACAGCAAGTCTTCCAGGAAGAGTAGGTCCTATATACAGGAGACTTCATTTCTGCCCTGCCCACATCTGTTTCCTGTTCTCCTTCTGTACATTTCTGCTTTGGTACTGAAGCATGATGACTGCTCAAGCAATGGTTTTTGTGTCCATGGTCTAGACTCTCAAGGAGCTAGAAACTTTGGGCTAGGGCATGGAGGAGGAAACAATAAAAATATACTATTTCTGCTGGGGGTTTTTTCCCTCCAGATAAATTACTAGCTGGTCTTAGAAGCCAAAATTAACATTAACTTCAGAGCAAAATTATTTTCTCAAAAATACAATGGCAACTTTAGGAGTTTTGTCCTGCTTGCTTGTGAGGGAATTTTTGTTTGGCATGAGAAAGACCAATCCACAGCCAGACTGGTGCTGCCGAGAGTGAAAAAGACAGCTGTAGGAAGTTACCCTGTTACACATGTGCTGTGTTCAGTGCAAACAGGGGATCTAGACATGTCAAAGTCTCATGCCTAACATATCACTCACGTCACTCACAACTTGCCGCCAGAAACTCTCCGTTCCTCTCCCTGAGCGAAGGTGCTGCCCCCGCAGTCCTGCTGCACTGAGCTACTGAAGGAGTCTGAACAGCAGGGATTTTCCCAGAGCCAGAGGCGCTTTATAACTCTCTCATTCCTGCTCCTTCCTAGAGACCAGGGCACCCAGGCATACCCAGGTGCCCTACACAGCCACGATCAGCATGGCAACTGCTGTTGCCCAGCATGTTCTTATACGGCTTTATATCCCTAGTTGGCTACCTGGTCCCTCGTTTCCTGTACCAGGACACACACACACATCCTTACACTCTCCCTGCAGCTCATTAACGGTAGGACAAAACAGGGAATTTATGAATTTATAGGAAAGTTTCCTAGCTGCAGTTCTTTGAGATACTGTGATGTCAGGGCATGTTTTCAGATTCAAATATTACACTTCTGCGCTGGCTGTTTGCAACTTTGCCTGTAGCTTAGCAACATGGCCAAAAATGAGAAGCTGCAGGCACACAGGTAAGTTACCGTAGGGTTACAAGTTATCAGGTGTTAGCTGCCATGTGATGGCTGTCTGCATGTATGTTGTTAAATATCTGCAGTGAAAGATTTGTGACTCCATAGACTTGGATTTTGCTACAGACTAAGAGCATGTATACAGTTACTCTACATCAGCAGATAGGAAGTAATTTTTACCCCACTTTCACCCTGTCTAAGCCCTTAGTTTTATGTTGATTGGTTTGACAGCCTGTGTGTAGACACAGCCTGTGGATGACTGGAACCACGTTTCTATAATTTTCCACTTTCCTCATATCTGAAGGACAGCTTGGCAGTGTTTCCGCAGACGTAGGCCTAGCAGACGCTGCTTGGCAGAGGGCCTATGGAAGCACCCTTGGAGTGGGAAGGAAATGCTGACTGTGATTTAGTGTTTAGGGAAAGCTGGGGAAAGACTGGGGCATGGAGAGAAAAATTACACAGACGCTGCTCAGTGCAGTGGGGACAATGAGCATTCACAGAGGATGCAAGATAATAGCTGATCTTGTGGTTGCCCTTTCTGAAGCATTGACCCAATACAAGAGAAAAAGAAGACATGTCAAACAAGACCTTCAGCTCATGCCTAGTAGAAGTGTGAAGATTTGGGAGAAAAAGGGAAAAAAAAATCCTATTTTTTCTGTTTTTTTTTCCTTTGAGGGTTGGTATTGTAAAACAGGAAATTTGGTAGCAAACTGAGAAGAAATTTCATGTGAAATATTTCCTCTGAGAAAAAACTGTGAAATAAATGTAAGACTGAAGTTCAGAATGATGTTACTGCTATACCTCAAAAGGCTTTCTACAACTATTCACTGTTTCAGATCAGTTTATTTCGAAGCTTATAGTATTATCCATACAGTTTCCATACACTCAGAGCCTACACACTGCATATATCTATTTTGTGCTTTCAGTTAGAAAGGAAATAAATTGTTTCAGCAAGAAAATAACTGTTACAGATATTCATATGCATATGAAAATGTTTAGGTCAGCAGAGAACTTCCCCTGAGGGGAGGAAATTAGACAGCTCAAATAAAAATAGAGACATAAGCAGAAACATGCATTACATCTGTATTTATCCTGGTAGCCAGCATGAGAGATTTCAACAGATCTGCACTGAACGACATCCCGCCCAAGATCCAGTATTTTGCATTTATTATTTAGCTCTTTAGATACAAGCTTTTTTTTTTTTCACTGCTATGTTTTGACTGATTCTGACATGCCTTTCACAGATTAAATTGTCCTCCATCCTTAAAAATGCTGTCCCTGGACCTTGCTGGCTGGCAGGTCACATGGATTTCAATGGAAATACCGGCATTGTCTTACTCAAGTTGGCTGCATGTGACAGCAGAGATTTGGATTCCTCCATGCAGACATTAAACTAAGCGAAGACCCATGAGGACAATAGACGGGGAAACACATACACTCCAAAATTCACTGGATTATTTATAAAACATGATGATTTTAAATAGGCTATTTCTATAACAGCTCATGAATCTTTTGCATTTCTGAGAATTAGGTTGTTTTCTTTTCTTTTCTTTTCTTTTGTCTTCTGGATTTCTCACAATATAAGCTGCACTTTTCTGTTTACTTTTTTTCCCCTAACACCAACAAAATCTCTGGAATTGGCACTGACGCTCTGGGTGCCTGAAGAAGCAATATTTCAAATTGAGCCATATACAATCTAATTTCTCTCAGGATCTTAATAATCACAATATCTCTCAAACATAAGGTACAAGCTTCTTTTCAAAAAGAAAGCTTCAGTTTTTACACATCTGCCTTATTCCCCTGCTAAAGAGGATTCACGTTCTCCAAGCAACAAAGGCAGAGGCAGTTACTTTGTCATCAGAATTTGTATATCATCATTCTTATTTATTTCGCAGTGGCATTATCTCATACACAATGCAATACAGATGAAGATAGTCCCATCTGCATCATATAACTTCTAGTCTTAACTACAGCCAACAAGCAAAAGGAAGGGGAAGATGATCTTGATCTCTCTGCCTCAGTTCACTCACCTTTAAAATGGCCATATTAGGGCTCAACATTTTGGAACATATATCTACCATGCAAATGAGTAAAAGCCACAGCTTTAAAAAAATCTCACCTTGGAGATTCCTAAGAGACTTCTCCAGAGACATAATTTCTGTCTGAAACAGGAACAGCACTCTGGGCTTCCACGCTGTACATAGAAACCCCAGCAAATATATTACAAATACAGGTTATATGTTCCTGTGAATCCTAATGGCTCAAAGACACAAAGGGAAAATAAGATCTCAACTTACTGTTAAATAAAATAATTTTAAAAGGACCCCGTAGCATGTAGACTAGTCTTTTGAGCTTTAGATGCATGAGTCATGGTTTTGAACACGTGGGGCAGCAGCTTTGCCTTCATATTTTGTTACTGCTGCCTCTGCAGCAGTCTGCATTGCTGGCAGTCCGACCACATAAATCAAATTACCACCTATCTTTCTTCATGTTATTTTGAAATGTGTGAAGAACTGCCATCCTTAAAAACTTATATTTAAAAGAATGAATCAGTAAACTTCTTACCTGTTTCTTTTTCTGTTAGAGAATGGCTAAAGAAACTACCAGTGTCACCTCTAAGAATAGACACCCAATGAATATTGTTCTGGTTGGTTTCTGGTTTACAGGCTTTTTTATCGGGCTCCCACCAGCAGGAGGCTCAGATATGCCAAGCGTAATTAAAAATGTTAGTTGCAAATGTAGTTCGCAGCTCATTTATGGTGGGAATTATTTGCTTCTTACCTCTCAGGAATTTTCTCTTACTTAGCTGAGCAAAAGAGGAATATTTCTTCATTTTAGGACTTGGATATAGGAAACGGATCCTGGCTTTTTTGTTGTTGTTGTTGGAATCCTCCTGTTCTCCCCACTTTTCTCTTTTTACATTTGCTACATAGTATGGTATGTTGCGGACTGCTGTTTGGCTAAGAGGAGATAAGCAAATTTCACTCCAGAGCCCAACATTGCTGCTCTATGAATCAGCCACAGAAGCACTAGCTAGGTCAAAACAGACCAAAAAAGAAGAGGAATTCCAGCTTAGAGTCAGGCTGTGCAATGAATCTCCATGTGAAACGTTAACATTAAATAATAACTGAAAGCTGCCACCTGTGCCATCAAGTCCCATCCCCAGGAAATCAAAGAGATTCAAGAGGCCAATAGCGTGTGAGGGTAACCCCCCTGATCACCTAAAGCAGAGGTTATCTTCACTGCCTCCTTACTACCCTAACACACCTCAAGAACGCCCAGGATAAAATCTGCCTGAAAGCTGAGCTCTCCCTCCTGTCAGTACTTTCTCAGATTCTGCCCTTCGGATGCGGCACAAGTTCTCCCTCACCAAACCACTATGACCTTATCCTCCTTGATATTGGGTCCTGTTGCATGGTCCAGCTGAGAATATCTAGTATAGAGCTACACGTGCCCAAGTAATTTTTATAAAAAAATGCTGTATTGTCCTCTTATCCCTTCTCACACTCACCACCTGTTTCCTGGCTCGTCTGTTTTTGGTTTTCTTCCCCTTCATCTGTTGGGCCTTCCATCGTCTTGCCCGGTAAGCTCCACAACACGTCTTTGTGTAGTAGCCAGCACAAAATGACACCTGCCAGCACTGAGGCACTAACAAAGGTAGCAGGAGAGTGATAACAACACAACTTTGGCCCAGCAGTATTTTCACTTGAATCACGTGAACTGTATACCTAAGGAAAACAAATTATTGATACTCCAACCTTTTATGTATCTAGAATTTTTATTCATGGCACAATTAACCATTTCTACCATTACAGACAGTGCTGAACTGTTTTATCTGCACAGTAATACATCTTTCCTGCACTAATCAGTTATTCATTGACCCCTTGGTAGGTAACAACAGATGGGCCTGTTGTGGTTCTGCAGCGCTAACGGCACCCCGCAATGCTGTAATAAGCATGCTGTGACGACCAGTAATTACACCAGTCAGAACACAATCTGAAAAACGCTATAGTAATCTTGAAGTGAACAAAATATTTAGCCCTGTAATCTTGCTACATACAACCTAGTGTGGAACCCATGTCCAGTTGCTCACTGCCAGCAGGACCCCATGCAACTGCACTGGGCCAGACTGGGACGGTGTCACCTTGGGTGTGCAGAGAACGGCAGGCAGTGAACTGTGTGAAATCCAGAGGTTTTGGCTCCTTCTCTGCAGGACAGAAGGGTGTCCCTTGTATCGCACACAAGAGGATGTGTGTCCACATGCAGATATGGGGTACAAACGCACACACAGTTAATTACCTCAGTATAAACTAGCTGAGGAAACAACTCCAATTGTTCCAGCTCTCCCAGCGAAGTGCACATCACGCGGCCAATCGACCAAGTAAGCAGGCTGAATATTTGTAAGCCTCTACATTTATCTAAAGGAGGTTAAAGCACTAGGATTTTCTTCCTTTCATAATTCCATTTTACATTTGCAGGATTTTCTCTGTCCCTGTGTCTGGGACTCTTTGATTTACAGAGGAAGTTACCAGTTCCCTTAACTTTTACCTTGATTCTAAACTGACCCAACTGTTTGTGCAGCAGTTGAAAAGGCTACTGAGGAGAACACGATAGCTTCCTAGAACCTATATCCACCCAAGAGTTTCATTGGGCATTGGCTGTCAGCACAGCCAAGTAAATCCCAACTAATTACTCCTTTAGCAAACTTACTCCTCAGCATTTCCTATGAAAACCACATGATCAAGAAAATAACCATTACTGCCATGCTTAATCCACCCATCTTGTACAATCCATCCAAAGCACTGTGTTCCAACCACCTGAAAATCAAAAATACTCATTCTTGAATCATGAGTTCTTGAGGGTCACTGGGCTTGATTTCTAGGGCAGCATTGCAGCATCTTGCTGCAAACAAAATGAAGAGGGGGTGAAAAAAAGGCTTTCTGCCTCCAGATTTCAAGGACTGGATGAATTTCCCCTTAAAGCAGTGCTGTGATATGTGTTCATATTTCTCATTCAGAGCTATTGGCACTTTCTGAAGGTCAGTTTACATCTTAACAGCTCTGGTTCAGTGCTGCAGAACTGAAGCTATGTGGGTCAGGGCCCCCTCTCCAGCTCCTGATGTTTAAAACAAGTATTTTGTAGCTAGCTAGGAAGAAATGGGATGCTTCCTCTATGAAATGTTGTAATTAATCCATTGTGCAAAGCATTTCCTTTTGCTTAGTGAGGGTATATAGCCTTTTAATAGTTGCTTTCTCATTCATTAGACCCTGTTTGTATCACAGATCTCCATTTCTTTCCACACAGACCATGGCTCTAAGGTAGCAGTAAAGTTCTTCAGAACTTCTTTCATTCTCACTTTAAAGACAAAAACACAGGTGAATCCTTAACAAAACGCACATAAAATGAAATCTGTTTTCTCTGAGTCACACAGCTTGTTTCATGGAAAAAGGAGCTAAATGCTTCTGGCATTGCCCATAGGTGCCTAACACAAAAATGAGCACACAAAAGAGAAGTAGAAACTAGTCACACAGATGCAAGTATTACTCTGTGCAGGTGTTCAAATGACAAGCAATACTAGGGTCAAATCCATATCTGACTTTGATTTTGCTAAAGTTACAACAGCAATGCGTTTGCCCCTTTTGCTTTCTTTAATTAGTGTCACATCCACTACTGAGCTGCAGCAATACTGACATTCCAGGAAACAATGATGTTTGGCTCTTGCTAATGGAAAAAAAAGGTCTGTAAATCTTGCAATGAGAGATTAGTATTAATTTGTGCCTACGGGATCCTGATACTGAATTACTGGCCTTAAATATCTGCTCCATGGGGAAATATTGCTGCACATTAATCCTAAACTTATCAATCATTGAGCTGCAATAAGACAAAAAGAGCAAGGACTGACATAATGCCAAGTGACATAGCACCGTGCGTGCCATACCATATGCACTCACCCATTAAGCAACATCAATATTCAGCCCCTACACACTGCCTGTACTGTTCACTTTGAGAAAGAACCAGCAGAAAGACTCATTCAGACAGCCCAGATCTACCACAGATGTACTCCCACACGCATGGAGTCATCTGGAACAGCAACACAGCCCATTAGAAAGACTTGTGAGGTTACCATCAGTTTTGCCACTACGTGCATTATTTTTCCTAGCTATGATGATTCATAGTGAGACATCTGACTGAGTCATCTTCCATGCAGTCTCTTATCAAAAAATTAAGTGATCAGATAAACTTTGGAAAGTTTTCTGAAGCACTTCCCTCAAGCCTACTACTCCCTTTTGTTACGCGGCATCCTATTTTTGTTGCAAGGTGACGTGAAGTCAGCATGACCCATTCGGGCTGCCTGCATTTTAATACATGCACCTATTGCTGGAAATGGCACACCAGAACACAAAAACCCTTGAAAGTCCACAGTCAAGAACCAAGCCCCTGTACTACCTTTAGCAAGCCTCAAAACCTATTTTGCCGTTGCCCCTCATACTGGAACTTTTCACAGGGATAGCGTTAAGATGGATTGTTGAATATTTTTTACGGTGCAGTAACACAGTTTAAGGGCATGTGCTTTTGTTAAAAGGCTCAGTAAAATACATACCGTTACATACTGGGTTTTATACAAGCCTGTAAAAACCTTTGCTGCAAGAATTCCTCTTGTTTCAGATTGTAGCAAATACTTCCACAAGGAAATGTAAAAGTTCAAGGGGGTCTCAAATGGAAAGAGATAGAAGCTCTCCTTTTCCATAAGATAAATCTTTATATTCACGAGTTCAATTATATGAGCATCTCATAATCATTAACATCCTCATGGCAGCTTCCTGAAGCAAGATAATGCTACTATCTTCACTTCAGAGAGGAGAAGCTGAAGCACAGGAAGACTAAAACTGTGGTGCGTTTCATTGGGCTTCAAGCATCTAAAAGTTAGGTACCTTTTCTAAAACAGCAACCTGGGCTCCCTCCATCATCAACAGAAAGAAAATCAAGCACTTTACAAGTGCAACTGATCCTTCCTAAGATAAGTAAGTTAAAATACCTCTGGAGGATCATCTCTCCCAAAACTGGCTACAGAGAGAAACTCGATGGCTGGAGAAGACAAGATGCCTGAATTTTGGTCAGATAATTTCCACCTATGGGGACTTAGATTACAAAGAAAGCATGCAGCAAAATGTAATTTTGAGCTCATATCTCTCAAAACCTGAGCCTACACCATAACTGCTGAGTCACACAAAATAGTGTGTATTAGATCATTCATAAGTTCGCATTTGCTAAAATTTCCTTGGATGGATTGGGCATAATATGGAAACTATGAAATGAGTTTAATCTATCACTAATTCTATAATACAGCTATTTATTACAGATCCAGATCAAAGCAGCTTGTCTGAAAGTGTCTGATAAGTACAATGATGTATGAAAAATGGTAAAACTAGTGAAAAGGCTGGATGCTACCAACTTCTTTTCAAAAATGAATGCTGGAATTCATCAAATACATGGATGAACCATGCAGCTGTTTTCTCTTCAATCTAGTAGAACATAAAATGAAAAAATAAGGTCAAAAAACAACCTGGGTATTTGGACTAAGATGCACTGACCAGATAATATCTCACACTTAAGTAACCCTCTGGTGAGTTTGTTAAATACTGTTTTACTTGTTTTTCCTTTACTTTGCTATTTCCCTAAAATATTCCTCTATAACAAATCTTTCCTGGAGCTTCTGCATGAAATGTGGCAGCTTTCAAGTAACACAAGGGCAGGAGCAAATGAGCTGGCTTCCAAAGAGAAAGGAGAGAATGAAGCAGCAGCCACAAGAGCACAGTTGGTTTTAAGTATGTTACCGTCATCCGGTAAATTTCCCATCACTTTGGCTAGTTGCACTGTAACATTTCCATAATAATTTTTTCCAGAATAAATGAAGTGTGATGGTGTGGACTGGATTCAAAATCAGCCAGTCTCTCTGATTTCAGTGGAGTTGCTTGGAGTGTAAAGTCAGTGCAGAGTTTTGGTCTGTCTTGTACAGTTAAGTGAAAACAGGTGTTTAGAACAGACAGAAGTGGGGTGGCCAAACCATAGGTCTATTCAAAACAGTATTAAAATGTATTTTGGAACCACAGCTACAGTGGAAGTGTTTTGGGCTTAATATATGATGTATTCATTTCATTTTTGTAGTGGTCTGACAACATACAAGGCAATCAATCATGAATTTCAGATAATGATCTCGGTCTCTACTGGGTCTGGTTTTTTGTGCTGTGGTAACATTGAGAAATCTATGAGGAAGATTCTTTTCTTTTCTTTTCTTTCACAAATCTGCCTCTTTTTCAACATTTCTCATCATTCTGAAAATCTTCTAATTAGCTTGCTCATGTATCTGCTAATTTAAAGAGGAACTGAAATGCTTTAGAATAAATACATGTACAATCCTGTTTAACTCTGTAAACTGTAGTTTACATACTGCACAGGTATTGAGATGTCAAAGCACTGAAGACCAAAGAAGCCAGTCTGTGGAATCAATATGCAACCACACTACAGCAGCTACAGATCAAGAAAAGCAATAGCAGAGTGCTCCTATCATTTAGATGAGTAGTTCCAGGCAGCTTGTCAATGCTGCCATACAATCTCTTGTGCCTGTTTTTACAAGATGGAAAGCCAAACAAGAATATTTAGGTCAAATAAATAATATATATCTCATAATTAGTACAATTCAGTGGATGGGTCCTTGGAGGATTCCCTTTAGCGGACAGCATTTGTTTCCTGAAAACAGATACAAGTGTGTTTTAACCATTTACATCAAGAGGATCAGTGAATTATATTATGTTGCTGTTCTTTCATATTCATATTCAGAAGGATATACTTAGCCAAAAAAAAGAAAAAAAAGGAAAAGCAAAAATCAAGGAAACACATTCCAGGCATAAATGAAAAATATATAGCTACTGGTTGTGAGACCGCTTTCTCCCACAAGTACAGTTCTTAACAACTCTCGTTTCGTTATTGAGTGGTCCAGAATTTTCCTCTTCCGCAAACCACAGAGCGGAATTCCTCCTGAAACAAAGACTAAATTTAAGACCAGATCCATCACTTAAGAGGCACGTGCAGGAAGCATGGCAAGTTCACACAGAGACATCCAGCTGTCCAGCAGCCTGTGTCCAAAGACTGTGAGTTCCAGCTCCCATTATGTACACATTGTTTCTTTACACATCATACCACACATTTTTCCGTTGTTATCAGCCACCCACCATCAGGGACTACCATGTGCTCTCTAACATGTTGTTTTCCTTAAGCATACATTTACCACACCTTCTTGTCTCACTTACTACACTTGTCACATTTCCAAGCACCCAATATGAACAGCTAATTGCAGTCATAATCGGAATGCCTTTCAGACCAGCATACATGCCTCATGTTTGCCAGATTGTGGATGCAGAACTCACTGTCTTGTGTGTACTCAGCCAACAGACATAGCCACAGTTTAGCCCTTTTTCAAAACAGCATAGATTAACCTGCACCATTATGTCGCTGAAAACTGGCTTGGCTGGCATGAAGAGAAGTTAATACTGCTCAACCTATTTTGCCACAAATTTCTCCAAAAGCTTCTCTGATACCAAAACACTTGAGACAAAACATTATGAAGATTATAATCCTCAAGAAATGTATTCTTCTGCAACATGTCTATATGATTTTGAAGAGAAGCGATAATAACTTCAAGGTCCTCCCGCCGGGTTTACTAGCCAGGATGGACACAGATCTAACCCTGTAACTGTAGCTCAGAGCTTTCCCAGGCTCTATATTCATAACTTGTCCTGCTTAGGACACAAGATAATAATGGAAAAACAGGCTGGTCTCAATCTGATGATGAATATCCGTAGAATCACTCAAACATCTCTAAAAGGAAGAAATACTTAAGTTAGAATGCCCACAGTTCATGGCTTGGAGCATTTCTGCTACAGGAATTTTACAGTTGCAAGGATATAAACAAAGGTACTTTACTTTTTCATACAATAGCCAGCATGTGGGAATTCAGAAACTTCTTGTGTTGCAGCTGCTCAGCATTGTACTTCTCCATCTGGCCGCTTAGCTATCTTCTGTCCTGTTTCAGGTATTATACAGCATCCCCGTGCCACAGAGGTTTAGAAAGAAAAGAATGCAAAGAAGAAATGATCAGCCATTGCATCCATAAACGAGGACAGAGGATGATTCTTTCAGAGGATGATTCTTTCAGAGGATGATAGCTTCTTTTCAAGCCATTGTTGGGGTAGTTATTGGCACGTATAGCAGTTCTCCAGGGATCAGCTGAAACCTAATGGGTTATAGCAGCCTTTAGAGCAAGATTGTTAAAACAGAGCTAGGGACCTGCCAGAAAAGATATGCAACATACCCCACATCAAAAGAAGTGACAAAGATACAAATAATACAGCTAGATTCTTCTGTGCTGTGAATAAGTTTGTCACAGAGAAAGCGCTGCAACGGCATCACTCTAGATTCAGAAGTGATGCTTTCTGCCAGGAAGACTCCCAGGAGAACCACTTCCGAGTGCTTTTTTCCCACTCATCCCCCTCCTCCCCCTCGACCCTGGGAAAGAGTGCTACACTTCAGCTCTTGCCAGAGAGAGACAAATGAGAGAAAAATCCTTCTGTGGGGCTTGAAATCCCCAAATGCTTTTAGTGGTTGTTATTTCCCAAGTGAGCAATTTTAAACAGAACGTGTGGATAAAATTACACCACAAACCATCAAATTGAAGGGTAGAGCCTTCATCATAATCAAGAATCACTCTTACAACTGTTTCATTTCTGGAATTCCCTTGAGTATTCATTAACCTTAAAGACAAGGGAGACTAGACCTGTGAAGCACTCTGAATACACACTGTATGGAAGAACGCTGTCTAGGCTTTATCGTAAGAGAAGTCCTGGCTATATTTATTGGACATGTCTTTGCTGTCCCATTAGGGTAAGCCAATGCAGCACCACACTCTCAGATACGTGATACACAGTTGTACATGTGTATAGCAGTTGTACAGTTGCACTGTTTACACTGTGGCCGTAGCAGCCCTGAGCTCCCTAGCAGAACTGTTGGATAATTGAATACCAGTCAGACACCTATCCCAAAAATGCAGAAATGGCATAGAAAGGTTATAGTAGTATAAATATAAATATAAATATAAAAAAATATATAGTGGTATAAATTAAATCATGACAAATCACCAGCTCTGCTCATCACCCTTTTCCTCCTGATCCTGAATCCCTCCCTCTAGGATTATTCTTTATTCATATGGCTGGTGTGAACATTTGCTCTCATAAGTCTTCACAGGTGCAGACGCTTAATCACGCACCTATTGCATCAACGACCAGGGTAGCAGCCCTGTAGACCTGACTTATTAAGTCCAGCTTTCAATTATCAGCTCTGTGGTCACATATTTTACCATTCCTCTTTCCTTCACAATTTCTAAATGTCAGGTATATAAAGCATCTGACATTTAGAGAAACACCAGGATCGCAACAACTCCCCAAAGTATGACCATGCACTATTTTTTAGACCATATATATGCTAATAAGCATGTAACTGTCAAGCCTTAATTGTGCACCAACCCTAACACACATAATTTAAAATCACCAGTTTAAAATATTTTAAAGTTCAGATGAGAATTGTTGCTAGCATAAAGGACTTACCAGCATGTTGCCTGAACAAAAAATATGAGTGAATATGCAATTAGCATGTGCGCATATAAATTCCATAGTATGAACTGACACAGAGGATGTGCTCTCTGTGAACTTCAGAAATCTGTAACTCAAAATTAGTCGCCGTTACCCATCATCTTAGCTGAAAATATTCCATGGATGAATGAGCTATGAAAATTAATCACTTTTATGGACACAGAAGGAGGTTGTTCTGGGTCACTGTCCAGATATTAAAATATTAGAAGCCTACGATCTAGTTTATAATTCATCATAGAGCTATAGTTAGCCCTACAGATAATAAAAGTCATTTTCTTGCTGCTCCTGAAACTGAAATTGCCCTAGAGACTTATGCAGCTCATAGAGCTTAAATGCCATATTCAATGATTTTATTAATATTTGTCTGTAAATTAAACTCATTAAAAAAAAGCTCTTATAATTTCAGTATTGCCGCAATCACGTGGGAAGTCAGCATAACTTACTCATTTCCAGTATGACTAACAGTACAATTATACTAAAACACTTGAGTCCAGCAGTGTATTCTGTGGGCACACAGCTCTTCAGCTAAAGTCAGTGGATGTTTTGATAGTGCAGGAAAGCCAAAAGTTAATGTCTGCAAGCGGAAAGCAGAGATCAGCACGTAAACCAAAATCAGATCATACGACCGTTAGGAAATATGCGCTCTGTCCGTAATTGTTGTACTCCCAGTGACATGAAAAGAAAAATGAATGTCAGATAATACATCTAATCATTTCCTAGTATAAATTAAAATTTCAATCATATTCAGCACTGGAAATATTAACCGATTTGGAAAATCGTTTAAAACTATGTAATTAGATAAAATTTTACAGTCTTTCCTTCTAATGTACACTACACACACTAAACCAATTTGATTATGAATACATCTGTAGTCACTGCATTCTTAGGCCTGTGCTAACAGTGGTCCTGTGGAGACTTTTCCTTGAGCAGGTTGAGAGAAGTGATTCTTCCTTTCCATTTGGCACTCGTGAGATCACATCTGGAGTACTGTTTCCAGTTTTGGGCTCCCCTAGGAAAAGAAGACATTGATGTGCTGGAGCAGGCCCAGCAGAGAGAAATCTCCAAGATGATTGGGGGCTGGAGCGCAGGACTTAGGAGGCAAGGCTGAGAGAGCTGGTTTTCTCCAGCTTTCAAAAGAGAAGGCAAAGGGAGGCTCTTATTGCTGGCTACAGCCTAATGGGAGGGTGTAGAAAAGGAGGAGACAGACTCCTCTCAGAGCTGCACAGCAGGAGGTGCACAGCGGGATGATAGGCAACGGACAGAACAGAAGTTGGAACATGGCAAATTCTAACTCAGTACAAAGAGAAAAAAATCACCAGGCGGGTGGTCAAGCACCAGCAGAGGTTGGTCAGAGTGGTGGTGGAATCTCCATCTTTGGAGATATCTAAAGCAGAAATGGCCCTAGGTGACCAGCTGTAAGTGGACCTGCTTTAAGCGGGGCTGGAGTGGAGACCTCTGGAGGGCCCTTCCAGCCAACTTGATTCTATGACTGTCATTCCAGGGTTTCTAAGCTCTTGAATTCTGTCAAATTATCACCATTAACAAGTCGCCAAGTGTTTGTGGAGTTGCAGCAACTGCCCAGGAAATCAGTATTGGCCTATAAAGAACGCATGATGCCATTTAGCTCAGTTTTGTTTGATTGTAAGTTAGATTAAGTTACATAACTTCACAGTTGGGTCTGACTAAGAACATGGATGTAAACTGTTAGTACAGTTCAGCTGACACACGGTAACTTCACAGACTACTGTAGCTTGATCATGGTTCTCAGCTCTCTTAGACTGTTCGTGACAAAGACAACAGCACAAAAGAAGAAGCATCAGTTGTAAATAGGCAAAGAAGACAAAAGAAAAATTTATGCAGAGGAAGAGCCTTATTTGTCATAATAACTAAACATTTGTCTCCAAGTGAATCCTAACGAGATACTTAAGGAAGGGAAAAGGGAGAAGGGTGGAATGGATGAAGGGAGGAGGAAAGGATGGAAGAACGAAGGATTAAGGGCAGAGCTGTGGGCAGTAGTGGAATTAGAGCTTTGTAGGAGAGTACCTTGCATTTTACAAATGGGAGAATAAATAAATTTAGAGAATAAATAAATTTAATTAGAGATTCAAACAGGAGGGAGTTATGGTCACTGTAGCAATAAAAAGTACATTAGTAACTTTATTCTGTTGCTTTTTGTACAACAAGAGAGTGGAAATGAATATAAGATCGGTAAGCAGGAAATACAATTTTTCTTTGAACAGTAACTTCAGTTTTCTTCTTCTTTAACACGGAATCCTGAAAGCAAGTCAAAAGTTAAAAGCCCATGTGACAGTGTTTGATTATTTGTCACTGGGATCAAGCTCTGCTATCTAGTGCTATCAAGCACTATCAATAACTGTTTTGTCTGTGAATTAATTTGGTGCATTTGGAGAAGACGTGCGGATGCTGCCTAGACAGTTAGGTAGTAAAGGTGGTCAGAGGAGCAGGGAGGATTCAGGGGCTATTTCATTAGATTTCACATCAATGATGTGAAAAATACAGAAAAGGCTTATTAAATACATCTGTTTTATAGAAAATAGGAACATTTCTGGAAGCCCAACATACCAGAAAAAATCATAACAAGTATATCCGGGTGCTCACATTGCAAGCACGGAAAAAAAAATCTCCACAGCACAAACATCAAATAAAACTCAGAAATTGTGGAGATTCATAGCATTTAAGGCTAAGTGGCAAATTTGGATCACCAAGTCTGACCTCCATTAGATTTCACCTAATAATCCTTAAATTTGAATAAATCAGTCAGCCTTAACAAGTCATTTGAAAGGGGATAATGAGGTTGTGGCGAAGATGTTTTATGGGAGGTCACTGCCAAGTGCCAAAAGGAGCATAGGACAAAGCACAAAGGGGATTGCTTGACTACATATAATAAACAGACAGTGGAGGCAGGCTCCAGAAGCTGATCAGGGGTGACACGTATTTCTCAATACCAAATGAAACACGTTTCATGAAGGGTTTTGGAAAAGAAAATAAGCGACTTATATTTGAAATTTGAGAGACAGGAGTCAGTGGAGGGCTTTTAAAAGAGAATTAAACTGGCCAAAGCACTGCTCTAGGGAATTGACCTCTGCAAGCAGCATTCTGGATGGATACCAGCTAGAGAAGGCTGTATTTATTGAGGTTGGACAGAAGCATGCTTCAGTGATGACTGCCTAGGCAAGAGCCATTGCCATGCAGACGGTCAGAAAAGGCAATACCGTAATCTAAAGGGCACAGATGGAATCTGAATGAGAGAAGACAGGCAGGTCTGAGCTGGAGAAGAATCTCTGACACATAGGTAGGATGGTGACCAAGAAAGGAAGTAGCTAGGAAGGTCCAATAGGAGGGGAGACCAGCACTGTCAATTTAGGGTAGTTTTGTAGCATTACTAAATGTGCTCACTTTTAATAAAGTGGACCAGAAAGCTTCTGCTCCCAATCCAGAATTCTTTCCCTCATTCATGCAGTCCCTGATGCGCGCACACACACACACACACAAACACACATATATGTTTTTTCTTTTTCTCAAGATGATTGGATGAGCTAAAGCCTCAAATTTTAACTGTTCTTTGCTGTGATGTCTTGACAGAAAACGTAAATGTAGTTCTGTTACTGCTGTGCTATAAACAGTCATATACAGCACCCATTGCTAGTATTAGCAAATGAGCACTTCAGAAAGGCACTGTCATTCAGCATGCATCTCAAAGTACCATTGCAAATGTTTTCTTCCCAGGGGATTCCTCCCAAAAAAATTCTTTCATGGATTATAATCACTTTCATGTGATTACACGGATTAGAATGGAGCATCATTTTCATAAAACTGACAATTCTATGAAAAATATGTTGGCTCCTTGAAAAATTTCTGGGAGGCATGTTCCTTTTCATATAAGAGGAAGTCAAAATCATCCATTGAAGCTATTCTGCCATGAACCAAGCTCATAGTTAAAAGCTCTTTCACTTAACATTTTGTGTAACACAAAGCAGTCAACAGACAATAAAGCTAATGTTTCTGCATGAGGAGCTCATCCTGGATATTCTGTCCCCCTCAACTTGCTAACATAGTTAACATTTCTTATGTTACGCACAGGAATATATTTCACTTGGATGATTTTTTTTAAGCTATGTTTGTGAGTTTACAGTTTCAAGGGTACCACACTCAGATCGTGAATATGTGTAGCATCTACTTCTTTCTTTTGCAGCCGGGTCATCCCTATGGGTTATATAGTCTGTTAAGACATGATGATAGCATTGCTCGCAGTAGTTGCCAGTTCCTGCATTCCACTGTGGTAACATATCTTTAAGCATTGTTACCACCATTTCCATCAAGGTACAAGCCTGAACATTTAAATCATCATTTATATATTGCAGGAATATAGCCACTTGCCCTTGTCAGAGAAGTTGGTTGCTTCATCTATTATAACTGAATACGCTTTTCAGAAGTGTTCTCAGAAACATTCCCCATGCTTTTAAGAGCCATGAAGCCCATTATCTCATTTAAAATAACTAGAATTATCAATGTGCCTTGAATCATTTCAACTACGGGATAGTACTTTGCCTGCAAACAGAACAACCAAATATAGCTGCAGCAGCCTTTCCACTTAAGCACGTTCAATACAATGGCTTGTAATATAAACTTCTGCAGGGATAATATACACCTTTTAGTATTTTTATCAGGCTTGTCTTATTTTCTGTTTCAAGAACCCCAAGAAGTGAGCACACCACCAATATCCTCTGAGGTCTTTTTAAGAACTTGAAGTACTTTGGAGTGGCCTAAAGAAGCTCAATGCCTCTACATTTATCTCAAGCTCTATTCCCTATTAGAAAATGGGGAATGGCACAAAAGCGCTTCTTGCAGATGTAATCAAAAATAACCAAAAGCTGCATAAAAGTAGAAAAAAAGTGCACTGTCCTCCGTTCCAGAATAATCTAGCCATAGTAAGTTATCAAAGAATGAGAAGGAAGAATTTATTTAAAGTATATATGCAGAAAAATTAAAAGAAAATCAGTATATTTTGTTACAGAAAGTGGGAAAGAGGCATAACAGCTAGCAAAAAGATCAGGAGACATATACGTAGGGAAACATCTCCTCAAGGCAGGCAATTCTGAAGTCATTTCTCAGACAAGAAATAAAGGAGCCCACTGGCAGAGGACTCCTCAAACCCAACTTGGTAGTTGGTACCCAAGGGAAGAGGAGTGATTTTCAGACACCTAAGACCATCAGAGGATCACGCCCTCCTACCCGAAAAGAAGAATCTCTGAGTTATAAGAAAATTATCCTTTAGATAATAACCTGCTAAAAACAAAATGCAATTATTACTACTTTTGGGAAAGGTTTTTATTCTGACTTGTGTTCATGTAGAACTTTTGTTTGACAAAGACATCTTCCAAAAAGGTATCAAGGGGAAATGGAACCATTACTTGACCTAAATCCGTTGTTCCTGCACTTAATTATCTCCCTATTAAATGTTTGTGCTTACTTTTCAGTATGAACTTCTCTGACTTCAGCTTCCAAGTTATGCTCTTTTCTGTTAGTCTCAAGAGCCATGCAGAAACCTGGTGAAAGCATGCCGTAATCCAGCCATCTCTCAACCTTCTTTTAGACAAAGAAAACAGATTAACGTCTATATGTATTTCACTACATTTTCTCAGATCTTTGATACTATTTCTGTGGCTCTTTCCTGCATTCTCTCTTACTACTGAGAAACTTTGTTAGCACATGTTGGCCTGAACTATATCCAGCTTTGAAATACTGATCTCATCAGTGCCCTGTCAGAGGTAATATCTCCTCCATATTTCTATCCATGATTCTCCTTATATCACAGCAGTCCTCTTTGTTATAGATCTGCACAGGGAACTCCTATATATAACCACCTACTTCCCGTGCAGCCAATTCTTTCTAGTGCTCAATCCCCCATTATGTAGGTAGCACTACATCATTTCTTCTTAGAAACATAATTATGCATTCAGATGTATGCATTCAGAAGCGCGTTGTGTTCACACAAGGTTCCTCTTCATTAACCGCTCTATCCATCTTCGCAACGTGTCCAACCTTTACCAGTGGTTCCTACAGGTTACGCTTTTAAAAAATGAATAACAGCAAGTCTAGCACAGATGCTATGCAATACCACTAAGTGGACCCGATTATCACACGAATACCCATCGGAAGCTAGTTTTTTAAGAAGTACCAGTCAACTAGATCTTAATCTACTTCACATGTGTTTTAATGAAAATACCAACACTGGCACTTGCACTGTAATATCATGTGGCAGGTCAAATGCCTTTCAAAAATCTGTTGCATCTATGGAGTGACTGAAAAGAACAAAATCTATCATCCTATTGTAATTACCTCAGATCTGTTTGAGAAGAATTACTTTCAATAAAAAATATACAGACTGGCAAGTATTCTTTAATTCTCTATTTTCTTTTTTTCTTTCTTTCAGATATGGAAAATGGATTGATTTGGGCAAAGGGACTGTATAATCCTTGCTTCAGTTATGTTCCTATTGATTTCAGCCTGTTAACAGTTGAGGAAAACTGGGTGAAGACCTCAACACTTGGCTCACCAGTAAGAGAAAAAAGCTGTAGCACTGGCAAAGCTCAAAAAAAAAAAAAAAAAAAAGAGAAAGAAAATGGGCTGTGCAGCAAACAGGGTATTCCAGTTCAGATATTTCCTTAAAGAAAACGGTAACAAAAGCCATGTCTTAAACATACACAGGGGATCCTGTCATACATTTGGGTTCCTCAGACTTCCTTCAGATAGCTAACCATTGCTATCTGCAAGAGTTTTTATTAGGACATGAACATTTTTAACATATTGGTTTAGTCTAGTATAAGAGTACATGTGGAAACAAAAGGAAAGGAAAAATAACTCCAGGTAAGACTGTTCTTAGGACAGTCGTTTGACTTGCTGTGCCTTCAGGGTTGGTTTTAGTTATAAGGATTAAAGCCTAGGAACGCTAAAGAAGAGCTCAAAAAGAGAGAGTGCTTAGGAAGGAACAAGACTGAGCCATGGGACCATGCTGGATTTTCGGAAGGAAGGTTGGCTGATTGGTAAGGCTCTAGGTGAAGAATATGTCAAGCTGCTACTTAGGGATGTCTCTCAAAGCGCTCTTTGAATTAGGTGGCTTGGTTGCTACACTAATGATCAGCTCTATACTTACACGCTGGGTAAACCAGGATGTGCCCCAAAGCCTGATGTTCCTACTATTTACATCAGTAATTCACTGGAGCATGAGATGCTTTTCATCTCTACCCTGTATGAACAGGCTTTCCTCCTACAGGACACAGGCTCCTGGTAGCAGACTTCTACTCAGGACATGGCTGAGAGAAAGACCTGGAGGAGTAATTCCTATATATCACAGCTAGTCACAGCTACCTGAAGGGCAGAAGTGTCCTTTAGGGCCACTGTGCCTGATCACATATGTATGATCAGACACATATATACGTATGCATGTCTGAGTGCATATATCCACTCAGCATATGTGCCTGACCTCATTCAGATGTCCTGGACAGAGCAAGTCAGTGACTGCCTGAAAAGCAGGCAAATTCCAAACTATGCCCTGAGACAGAGGAAAGCACTGGACTGCACAACTGATGTCTCAGGGTATGCCAACATTAGGCAAAACCATAGTGAGTTACCTGAATTAGGCCAGGGCATTTTTTACCCCACCATGGCAATCACAACATCAGACACGGATCCTCACTCCAGTCCTGCATCAGCATAGCCCAACTGCTGCTTCCTGCTCCAGGGCTAGGCTGTTCTGTGCTAGTTTGAGGGTCAGCAAACGTCCGTACAAGCATGCTCATGACACAGACAAGGAAATCAAACTAAGAAAGTGGTACTGTGACTGTGATTCTGTAACTGTGACCCATCACTAATTTTTGCATTTTTGCTGTTCACGAGATTCTCCTCTAAATTACAACTGTTCTGTAGTGCTGCAGAGAGAAATCTGTGCCAATGCCATCTGCCCTAAGGACCAAGACAGTTCACTACCTCACTAAAAAGGGGCAAATTGGCAAACCCCGTAATACAGGATACAAACGTTAGCTTGTTTTTAATGTATTTTAATTGGAATGGAAATCGTTCACCAATTAATTAAGTGAATAAACCCAGCTCTTCAGAGTCCTAAATTAAAATATTTAATTGAAAAGCTGGTCTTCCGCGTTTGTGAGAAACGAACGTTAAAACAGGATGAAAACCATCTTTTGCAATTTTTAAGGCAACTGTTCTAAACGAGGGACAGATGATGAAACACACCAGACATACTCAGTTTAGATCACAGTAAAGCATTTGTTACACTGTCACACAAGAAATCAGTGGATAAATCAAGAAGACAGCGATGAGCAGCAAGGCGATATCCATTTTTAATCCTCGTTATAATGCAGGAGGGGTCACTAGAAATAAGAATAAATCATCTTGAATCACGCAGCAAGGTCTCACAAGGGTTAGCACAACGAGTGAGTCTGAATGAAGGACGTGCGCCACACACACTCGCTGAGTGAGCTACTCAGCGAGGCAGGAATTCGTCTCTCCAGACACCGGTAGTCCCGCAGGGCCAGATTTTCCAAAGTGCTTTGGATATCTAATGGTGCAAACGAGGACAAAGCACAATCTCTTAAAATTGCCCAAGCTCTTCCAAAGACCATTGCAGCCCACCTAACTCACGCCACTGCTTTGAGAAGGCCTGGAGAACACCTCTCTCCAGTGGCAATGCAGGGCACCTTGGGAGACTAGCTTTTGCATTCAAACTCCTTTGTTTGGTGTCTAAAGTTGTGTGGTGTGGACCCCCTGTCCCCACAGCTTCAAGGGATTTTCAGTATCTAACCCACTAAAACTCCTGCTGGCCCACCTGTACTACACAATATATAGTGGCTTTGCGAATCTGGCCGTATGTCCCTAATATCCTCACTCTCTGAAGACGGCAGGCTTGCCTGCTCGTCTGTCCGCCCTCGGCACGCGGGCAGGTGCCAGCTGCTCTAGCCGCAAGGTTGATATTGTACACTTGACTTCATGCTTCCTTTGCTATCTTTGTCTCACATATTCATTTTCGTACGGTTTTATGATACCGAACGAGGGAATGGCTCAGGTTGGAAGGGGACCTCTGGAGATGGTCTAGTCCAACCCCACAACTCAAACAAGGGTCAACTAGAGTCGGTTTACTCATGACCGCATCCAGCTGGGTTTTGAGTATCTCCAAGGATGGAGACGCCGCAACCTCTCTGGGCAACCAACCTGTGCCAGGGTTTGACCGCCCTCACCATAAGGATACTTTTCACTTAACCTGCTCTTAGAAGGAGGCTCTGCTCCTTCTAAACAGGAAAAAAGGCCAGCCCTTCGCATCTGGTAGCCGCATGACCAGCAAGGGATACGCTGGGCTCCCCTCTCACATCACTAAAATCTTTTTAATCTACAAAGACATCTGCGAGCGGCTCCTGCCGAGGTGCACCGCTCCCCGCGGACAACCCGCCGCGAAGAAGAACAAGGGCACGGGCACCCAAGGGTTGGCAGGGCGCCTCCGTGCCAACAGCCAGGAGGTCGGCGGCGATTAACGGTCGGGACGGCGCTTCGCAGCAGCCCGCCTCGAAGGGGCGAAGGGCGGCATCGCCTCAGGGCGGCATCGCCTCAGGGCGGCGGCGCCGTCACCTCAGGGGCGCGCGCGAGCAGGTGCCGCCCTTGGCGCGCGCGCGGGAAGGGGGGCCGGGGAGGGGGGGAGGGGCGGGGAGGAGCGGGGGGGGCCCCCCCCGCTCCTCCCCGCCCCTCCCCCCCTCCCCGGCCCCCCTTCCCGCGCGCGCGCTGCCCACGTGGCCCCGTGCGCGCCGCCCCTCCCCCGCCGCTCCCGCCTTGCGCGTGCGCGCGCCCTGCGCGCGGAGGGGCGCGCACCTGCGCTGCGCCCTCGGCCCGGCCCTGCGCCGCGCCGCGCTGCGCTGCCCTGCGCCGGCGGGTGAGCGCGGCTGGCCCCACTGCCGTCCTCGAAGCCACCTTCCTCCTCCTCCTCCTCGCCGGGAAGCCCCAGGTGACCGTTGCCGGGGTGTGTGCGGGGGCATCCGCGCTGCCCTCCGCGCCTGCATGGAGTTTGTAAGTGCTCAGCGGAGATCGCGGCTTCTTCCCCCCCACCCCCCCTCCCCCAGGGAGGTTTCCCAAGGAGGGGGGTCGGCAGGGCGGTGCCGGTGATGGACCCCCCCCCCAAACCACGCAGCCCCCCCCCCCCCCCAAAAGAAACCCTGCGGCTCCGGCTGCTCAATAACGGTTTTTATTCCGCCCCCCAACCCTCCCCCCCTCCGTTCCGCGCACCCCTTTCTCCTCCCCAAAACTGCTGTGCTGCGGGGGTTTGGGCCGTTTTAGTGCGGTTGCGGTGTGTCCCTGCCTTCCTTCTTCTCTGCCCAGGTGAAGGAAATTACCTGTAGAAACACTTTGTGGCCGTCCTCCCGCAGATAATTTGGGGGCAGTTTTAAGTGGTTTGGTTTTGTTTTCTCCTCCGTGTTTTTTTTTTTTTGTTTTGTTTTGTTTTGTCGCCACGTTTATGTAACAAGTGCCTGCCTGCATATGAGGTTGGTGTTGCTGTCTTAAGGTGTTGCATGCTCTTGGGTTTGGTGAGTGCTCGTACCCGAACGTTACAAAAAATGTCTTTCCGTTGAAGAAGACAGGGGTTAAAATGAATGAAGATCTGAAGGTTAATTTGAGCTGGCTGCCTCAGGACCGTGTAGAAGCCAGCTCCACAGAGAATGTCTCAGCCGCAGGCTCCTCCCTGGTTCCTGTCGTAGACCCAGAGCCAGAGCTCTTGGTCAACCCCTGGGACATTGTTCTGTGCACTTCAGGAACCCTTATCTCCTGCGAAAATGCCGTTGTGGTTCTTATCATTTTCCATAATCCCAGTCTGCGTGCCCCCATGTTCCTCCTCATAGGCAGCCTGGCACTTGCAGATCTCTTAGCGGGAATCGGATTGATCATCAATTTTGTTTTTGCGTACCTTCTGCAGTCAGAAGCGACCAAGCTGGTTACGATTGGACTGATCGTTGCCTCTTTCTCTGCGTCTGTCGGCAGCTTGCTGGCTATTACTGTTGATCGTTACCTCTCGCTGTATTATGCTTTGACTTATAATTCGGAAAGGACTGTCACTTTTACCTATGTCATGCTTATACTGCTCTGGGGAGCGTCTATCTGTATTGGACTGCTGCCTGTAATGGGCTGGAACTGCCTCAGAGATGAATCCACCTGCAGTGTTATCAGACCGCTCACTAAAAATAATGCGGCTGTCCTTTCAGTCTCTTTCCTGCTTATGTTTGCCCTCATGCTGCAGCTCTACATTCAAATCTGTAAAATCGTGATGCGCCATGCCCATCAGATTGCCTTGCAACACCATTTCCTGGCCACTTCCCACTATGTGACCACCCGAAAAGGAGTGTCTACTTTGGCCATTATTTTGGGGACTTTTGCTGCTTGCTGGATGCCTTTTACACTCTATTCTTTAATAGCAGATTACACCTATCCTTCTATATATACCTATGCCACCCTCCTGCCAGCTACCTACAATTCCATCATCAATCCTGTAATATATGCTTTTAGGAACCAGGAGATACAAAAAGCACTTTGGCTCATCTGTTGTGGCTGTGTACCTTCTAACCTGTCTCAGAGAGCAAGATCACCCAGTGATGTCTGATTGACAGCTAGGAGGACGCTCGTTAACACATTATTTTCCAGACATTCTTGCAGCACTGTTTTTGGTTTAGATGCTTTCATTAAATGGTGTGTGTTGGGTTCATATAAAAAAACACAGGATGCACTGACCTTTTTGTAAACAGAAAAAACCCCAGTGACCAAAATGAATCAAGTGGTTTAAGGGAGATTTCCAAAATCAAAATAATCAGTGTTCATACAGATTTCTAATGTTGCTCAGGGTCTTTTGTTGTAATATAAGTATATAACCCAGACTCTGCCATGTTTGCCATGATTTTACATTAATTTTGCTAATTAACATTAGATTGAAACAACATGCCTACTTTGAAATTGTTTGTGATTGCGTTCAGTCACGATGCATGTTTTATTTTGTTGTCGGGATTTTCTTTCCCTCTTTAATTCTTATTAAAACAGTAAAAAAAAATAAAGTCCTGTTACCACAAACTCCTTTGTATATCATCAGAATACTCTTCAAAATAATGGCCAATCATACTGATTTATATGATGTTTATTGTAATAATCTCAGTGCAACAAATATGCTCTAAGTGAGGAAGCACCTGCATAGCTTTTTGTTTTAGGTCTCGGCATGAATTAGCTCGATCATTATTTTAAAGTGTTACCTGTTCTCTCTTGAGTTCTGGCTGGATGTTAAAACAGAAGATAAGCTTTGTCTTCCTTTTCAAAAATCAGGCATATGTTTTCGTCTAGCTATGGGACATCAGAGCTCATGATGCTATTAATTTTAAAAACAATTCCCCACTGAAGTTGATGGGGAGTTTTGAAATTGATGAAACAATATGGCCTCTTTTGGCTATGCGTTTGTAATAGATGCAGCACTTCTAAGTTTCTCGGACAAGTTAATCTTTTCAGAAATGTACAGGGGAATATCTAATGAAATAACCTACAAATAACTTACAACACATATTTAGCATCTGCACTAAATGGTTCCCCTTAAGTTTGCTCTCAAGTCACAATTATTACTGCTTGTTTCTGTTTTTCGGCTATAATTTAACATTCTGAAATTTTATAAATTCTCAGAGCATATCTGGTTCATAATCGTATGCAACCAAAACTGCAACATGAAACAATTATTTTCTCCTTTTTCTGGCAGTTTCATCCTTTGCAGATCATGATTCTTCACACTGTATGCATATCATTTCACTTCATTATAGGATGATAGTTCTGGTCTAAAAGGCAGAGCTTCCTCTCATGAATTGTTACATTTAAAACTGGTTATAACCTTTTACTGAAGCCACATTAGAATGCAATAGAAGTAAAACATTGTTTTCAGTAAGAATACTTGATTGTCAGAGAGAGAGTCTTTCTGGAAGATTTCTTCATAAAAGTTAAGGTATATCGTAATGTCAATGCCTGAGAGTTTATATTACCACTATTAGTGTTAATGGGAGCAGCATGTGTTAATGCCTTGGCATCAGTATGAGGTTATATTCCCTTGAATGTCAAAGTCAGTATACTGTATTGTTGCTTCAGTATCTTCCATTACAGTTCCAAAAAAAAAAAAAAGTCACAAGTGTAAAAATAGCAATATTTAAAGTTCAATGAAAAAATTTGCCTGTATTATAGATAGCAGAGACAACCGTGTTGCTGATATGGATTTTTTCAAATGGAATCTTTCCTTTTTCACATGGATGTTTGGATGACTGTAGCTTTTTGTGGCAGAGTTTCTGTGATGTTAAGAGTCATATGGTATACACAAAGCTGAATCTCAAATGTGGATGAGTTTTCTGTAAGCAAAGCTCTGTAGAGATTTTATCAGCAATAATTAATTTTAGTTGCAATGCTGGGTTCAAATTCCATTGTTCACTTGGTTCAACCTTCATGATATTTGGCTTTTACTTTATAATCTAATTAGTTTTAAAAATGCATGGCATTACCCAGTAGAGCTGTGAACTTACAGCTCCCTTGGCTTAACCGCAATTTACAGATGCTCAGCACAGTTAGACTATGGCCCCTACTCTGTAGGATACTGGTATTCTTCATCTACTTCTGAACGCTAATGAGAATCTAGTCATTACCATGCTCCTGTTTTGTTATGAATTTTTGTATAAGAAATAATCACTTCATAAATATCCATGCTATGTATGCATGCAATTTTGCAAGTATGCAAAAAATGGAAATAAATGGTAGAAATCATGAACTGAATAATGTAGAGAGGCTGTGAATGGCACCTTTTAAAAGAGCAAAGAAGGTATGTTAAAATCATACAATGTGTATCCCTCTCTCGCTTCTCTGTGCGATTGTTCTTCTGTATCGAATTGCTAAAAACTGTGATGAGAATGAACTGCTATAACTGTGACCATAATTCAGTCGTGAGGGTGACTGTTTTGCTGCTTGTGCAGACCTGTTCTCTTCCTGTTGGTCACCTCACAAGTGCTAATGTTTTTCTCTCCACAACACCTGGGTGGTAGGGAAGCCAGAAGAAAAATAGCACAGAGGGAGGTGATGTTGTCCGCTCTTTTCATGCTGGTTCACCTAGTGTCCTTGTCATCTTCCTCGCTCCACAGGCTGCCTAAATCTGCAGAGGCTCTCCGGAGTGCCGGGGGAGCCGACCTTTTCCTTGTGCCAGAGTGGAGAGATTTGTAATTGGAAGCTTCTCTCCTGAGGAGAAGTCTGAATCAAATGGAGGAAAGAAGGATTAATTATAGAAGTCACACAAAGCTAGATTGTAGGGATATGATTTGCCCTCATTTGAGGGGTAATGCATGGTTACCTTTCACAACAAACAGATGAGAAACACAGTTTTGCTGCTAGAGCTATTACTGTGACCTCTAGTGAGGATGTTGTCTAAGAAATGTTCTTAGATTGAGACTGTGCAGCAAAGACCAGAAAGTCCTTCTGGAAGTCAGTGACATGGGTTTCTCTACAGCCGCCAGACAGACCATTAAAATCATTTATGATTTACAGTATTGGAGAGACGCTATGTAACACACCTGTGAGCAAACTCTTGTCCTCTGAGGGAGGAGGGGCAGAGCTGTGGGTGCAAAGCTGCCTACCTCCCTTCTACAAGAAGGCAAACACTTCTCAGACCCTGCAGAATTCAACAGTTCTCTGCTCTCCGCTTGAAGTATGTGGGCAGTTGCATTGTAGGCCCCCGTCCCCTATGGGAAGGTGCCAGTATCCTTTCAACATCCCTCTGAAACTGATGGAACTCCAGCCAGCTTGTAGGGTTGCATCATTTTATAGTCACGTTAAACAACACCTGTGCATAAGCTCAGAGGTGTTAAATTGACTCTTTAAAGTATAGTGAAGTACCTTGCCTGTCTCCAGCATAATGACAGAAATGTGCGGGAGGGGGGTTTTAATGCATAATTTAGTGTAAGGAATTTTGAGTTTATTTTTCATGCTTGACCTGTCGTGAGTAACAGGTTGTATCTTGATAGGCAAAATTTACTGTAGATAGTTTTTTCATATACTCAACCTCAAAGCTTGTGTGAGGGGTTTTGGTGTTTGGTTGGTTGGTTTTGTTTTTTTTTACCATTCCTCCTAACAGTAAGAATTTCAGCAATAAGGGAAAAGTGCTTGTATCATAACAGCAATAAAATCCTCCATGTTGCAGGTACTATAAACTGCTGAGTAAACTCAGAGCAATAGAGAGGAAGCAATATATTCTTTAGACAAAAAGTAGTAACTTGCATGAGGACTTTAAGTAAGCAGAAGTCTTCCTTTGTTAAGCAGTTGCTATTGGACTGATGTGAGACATTTTCTGGTTGGTTTGTGTTACAATCATTTGAGTTACTGAATAGAATTACTCAGCAATAACCATTTACCTTAGTTTTTGGATCCTGAATGCTATTTGTGAGAAAATTATGTACTGCAGTAGGGTTTTTTTTTTACTCTTTTCATTGTTTGGCATTTAGTTGTACAGCAATGCTTGGATAAATTCATTGTGTTCATGATTTCTGGTTGTAACTTAATACTGAGAATACCCTTCACCCCCCAAAAAAAAAAAAAGAGAGAGAGAATCCTCAAATTTATGATGTCAGTCAAGCTGGATATAATAGATGGGGTTAACCAGTTCCAAAGGTAATTTGGTACAAAAGATGGTGATTGTGGCATCATTGAAGAAACCACCTGCCAATACCTAGGATATTTGGAAGCAAGCTGAAAGGTCTGTTACAGCTGCTGTTCGTTCCCACTACGGATGCTCAGTGACATAAGCAGCTGCATCCATCCTTCACATTCAGGGGCCACCCTCGAAGGATCTTGGAGCCACTGAAGTCACTCCAGGGACAGCAGTGAACTTTGGTTTGGGCGAGCAGCCATTTCATCTGCCAAAAGTTGTATTTCTGTTGCCTCCTTTTTTCCAGAGTTATTTAGCTGTTATGGATTCATTTAGCTGAAATGGATTCATTTCTCAAAGGAGAAATTCATTTCTCATAGGACACCTGTGGATTCATTTCTCACCTGCAGTGTCAGTGGAAATTGGGATAAACTAGCATCACTAATAATCAGGCCACTGAAACATAATAGCGTATTTATGATTTTAAAAATGGAGGTTCTGTAACATTAAGACTCATATTTTCAAAGTGTTGGCCTTGACCTTTCATGCAGAGAAAATATTTGACCTGTTTTTGTATGTACAGTGAACAAAGACAAATAGAGTTGGGCAGAATGGTCACTGTTTAAAAAACACCAGCTGGTCTATTGTTTTATTTCAGATACTGAATAGTTCCCTGTCCTTGAAGTAGAAACTAACTCTGGCAGTATCTACAAGATCCTGAATGCGCACAAGTTAATGTAGAAGCATGGTAGCAGAGGTAGAAGACTAAGCATGGTTGGCAATGCAACGCAGTTTGAAAGCACAGCTCGGTCTTGAGTGGGAATAGGAATGGTATACCTAGACACAAACTGTAGACAGATCAAGACCTAGGTGTACAGAATAGCATCAGAAATGGGTGAACAGCACCTCGTTAAGTCTTACTACTGCAAGAAAACAGTATCTGGTGGAATCTCACTGGGTATAGATCCTATATCGTAAGAACTGTGAGCATATTATAAAGTGTTACTGGCCATCTCTTCAGGAAAAGGTATCAGTGTACTTTGGAGGAGATCAAGAGTCCAGCTAGACCTAGGAAAGGAGTGATTAAAGGGGGATGTTAAGTGCCCGCATGCAAACTGATCACATCTCTTGGAAAAGGTCTGAGAATCATTTTGATGCCTTGGCTGCCTTCTGGGGCATCTGATTTGAGAGCAAGAGGTTTCTCCCTCAAGAAATTCAGGAAGTACCTGTGGCTGATACATTACATGCATTGAAGACAATAAATAATCTACATCTCTTCACATATTTATCAAAAGGAACAAATAACTCTTTGCAGTCAGAAATGTTGTTTGCAAATAGGCAGCGTCTTTTCAATAGGGCAATACCACAGGAAACGACTTTAGGAAAACAGTTTGATAACCTCAGCGATAAATTTGGAAAAACAAGGTTTTCAGACACAATGTATTGCATGTTATAAGATTAAGTCCTAATACAAGAGATCATTGCACGGTAGCAAGAAGTCCTGTAACGAGAATGGCGTTAGGCAACAGGGCTACTCAAAAGCATGTGAAATTCAATGTTTAAAAATAGGTTACTGCAGATAATGGTGCATTACTATAGTTGGGAAGGATAATTGTAAATAATATTTGAATTTCATGTATTTTTGAATGCCGTTTCGAAAGCAATGGTTTACCATTTCTGAACTACTACCGCTAAGCCAAACTAAACGTGGCATTGAAAGGGATGTGCAGTGAAAATAGATAAGACCTCTCAATCTCTGCTTATAAAGAGGAGACTAGAAGGAAGAGATGTGCTTTATATATAATAAATAACGAATAGTATAGGGAAGATAAATCAAGCATATTTATCTACCCCTGCCTCTCAGTACAAGAATAATGGGACTTCCAAAAAAGTTGAAAGGCAGTGTGCTTGGATATACTTTTTTCGTACAAAGGGAGATTGCCCCATACAACTGGCTGCTACTGGTTTATTGAAACCAAGAATTTGCGGGTCCTTTTAGTGGATCAGAAATCTGAATGAACAGTGAGGATATCTGTTTTACCATTAGGTGGATGATGAAAGATGAGGGGATGCAACTCTTCATGGTTTGGGGGATCAGTGCATGATGCTTGAGCTTGGATAGGAGGGGTGTTTGAATAAAAGCATCCTCTGTGATGCTTTTATTCTGAGCTGTCCGTTTTGAAGGCTCGTGAGCCTTCCCTGATGCACATGGGGCATCCGAGCGGATGCCGTGGGACTGTGGGCATTCATGGGCTCAGTGGAGCAGTCCTCGGTCCTGGAGCCTGGCAGTGTTGCTGTTACTGTGGAGTGGTGTCCAGTGAGCAGAAAGGAGGAGCTGTGCAATAACGAATAGGCTTGGAAGTCAGGTGTTCCTCCCATGAAAATATGACCACATAGGTTTTATTCAGATCATTACTTGTCTCAGTAGCACAGTCTTACATAGCTCCAGTTGAAATAACACGGGGCTTTTTGTGAATAAAGACTGAAACTATGAAAGTAGAGCCATCAGCAGTTTATTTTACCTAAGTTATATATTCCTATTTCTTCTGAGGAGCAACTGGACCCTTAACTTTACAGAAACTGTTTCTTCGAAACCAAGATGCCATTGCACTAAAAGTGTCTGTACTGAAGTTTACTTAACAAATTTTTTGTAGATCTTCTAAAAACAATCAAACTGCTATCAATTGCCTTTTGAGGAAATTGTCCTCACCTCCCCAAACCTGTTGTTTTGTACTCTACAAATTCCACGGTGATTTTTACAAATTCTTACTGACACATGGAATACTTAACTGGACAAGATAGTAGCAGGACTTTCCATTAATTAATTTTAAAGTTTCTTTTCAAGGCAACTCAGGTGGAGGGGACTTTTGTGTCCCAGAACTAGTTAAGCTGTTTATACTATTTCTATATAAAGATACTATTTCTATACAAAATAAACCTGATACTATTTCTATACAAAATAAACCTTTCTAAAAAGCACAGAGTTCTTAGGGACAGCTGCACATTTAAGGGCTTCATCAAATTACTAGCGTAGAAGTAATTCTGATGATGACCACAAGATTACTTTTTTTTTTCTTCAGTAAGTAAATCTGGCACAGTCCTCTATGTTTAGAGAACCTGCCTTTCAGCAGTAGTAGTCTCTCTCATAAGTACAGTGTTGCATTCTTATATACTTGTATTTTAATAGATTCTATTCAGTAGACAAAAAAGAGGAAAAAAAGAAAAATGCTCTAAAATGATTTCTTAGCTTTCTGCAAGCTCCCCAGATTTTTAACTAGGACCATTTAGATAACCTTTGGTAACCTTATGTTTTTATAGTTTGCTACAGCCCGTTCAAAAAGATGTACAGCTTTTTTTTTTTCATTTAACTTCTTTGATGAGCATTTGCTCTGCACTGAACATTTATCTCATTTATTTGCAGGAAAAAAAAGCAGGTGAATTGCTGCTGGTAGACTGGTGATATCTTTTTATCCTCTAATCATTTAGTCCCAGCCGTGTGATATACTGTCATATTTAGGTACAAACCTAGTTTTGCTTTCTCAAAGAGAAGAAAAGCCAGTACTAACTGCAAATGCTGAAGACTCCATCCTGCAGTGATGGAGGAGCCTTACACTTTTGAGGAATAGATTGCAACAAATAAGATTTAAAGTAATACATATAAACTGTTGTCATAAGCAGACTAGTTCTTAAAAGGTAATAGATTTGTTAGAGAACTTAGGTAATAGTTATGTTACATGCTGAGTGGAGAGAGAAGCAGTGTCTTAGAACTGTTTAGTATCCCATCAATTTAAGTATAATGAGATACCATAATTAAATATCATACATAATTATGATTATTTAATATACATGGTAAATATGATGTGTTAAATATCATACTCTGTGCATACAGTGTTGTAGTGGTCAGAGTGTAGCGACTTTGCTGAGGCAGAGTAAGAGGAAGATGAATTTTCATATCTCTAATTTGGGCAAATCCCACTGCCAGCTTTGGAATTACAGGAGCATCTTATATGGCCACATCTCAGAATACAAAAAGGATGTGTATCACTAACCTGAGCCTATATAATAATTATATATTCCTAGGTACACTGTTCTCTTTTCTCTCCTCTCAGGTGCTTTCATAACAGGACTCTACAGGTCATGGATCTAAACAGGAGTCCACGTAATCCTATGAGGCAGGTGCACGTTTTGCACTGGCTGATGCTAATCTGGAGGATATTGCAGTATCTAAGAATTCCTGTACATTTATTTTTAAAAGGCATGCCAAATATACATTTGCTTCAAGAGGACACTCTAGGGAAAGGGAGAGGACCTGTAAGATTTGGGGCCAAAGTATACAGATTTTAATGCATGGATTTACGCTAGTCCCCACAGAAGTTTTTTCTTAGAAGTTCAAAATTTGCTAAGACCAAACCTGACAGAACAATAGGCAATTCAGCTTCTGCTGCTTTCAGGGAAGAGATATTTTTCAGCATGTAAATGGATGCAACGTGACCTGGCCCTCTTAAAATGGAGATACTTGTGCCCTGAAAGGGATGTTCTGTTGCATCCCCAGGGGGGTCAGGGAGTCAGTGTGCTCCATCCATGGGTTTTTATGCTGCTCCTTGGTTCCCTTCTGACACCTTAACTTACTCCCTTGATATTTGAGCAACCCTCAGTCCACCCCTTGCCAGGGTCTGACAAGAAAACGTCTGCACTGAGGTAAGGAGCAGCATGGAGGTCGGGCTTTTCTATGAGTATTAATCACAGCAGAGATCTTTCTGCAAACTAGATAGAAAACAGCAAGCCTGCTTCCGTCATGTTTCAAATTAATTTCTGTTCCTTTGTTTTGCAATTCCCTGCTGATGTTAGCAGAGGCTGCCTTTAGGCTGGGCAGAGGAGAGTAAAACTCAGTGCTGGGAGTTAGCACATTCAAGTATGCAGCTTTTTACCCAGCTGCTGTCCCAGAGCACAGTGGCTGAACATACAGTAGTCTACTTCTGAACTCAGCTTGGTCCCACAGGTTAAAATGTATAGGAGGGATGTGGTTTTCCAGAATCTGGAAACAATGCAAGTGATTTGTGCCAAAAGTATGGAATGGATATTGCAGCTGAAGAGGCAGGTAATTTGCATAGATTACGTATACATCAAAATATTCAGGCAATCTCTAGCCCTGCTTGCCTATGCTCGGATATGTTTTGGGCTGAAGCTGATAGCAGCCCCATGTACGTGCCGAAGAGGAGAATATGGGCTCTTCTGTTGGGCCTCACAGTGGGCCTCAGAGCCTGCTGAAAGGAATGGACTTTCTTCTTGTTGTTGTTTCTAGAAGTAGCTGCATTAGACCTCTATCCATTTTGTATGCCTGCATCTCTTTAAGTAATTGGGGCCTAAAATTTACAGTAGTATTGTCCTTTGTTTGGTCTCAGCTTTATTGTCACAGCCAAAACCTACAAAAGTTGACTGTAAACATGCTTATAAATGAAAGGAAATTTTGTAGAATAGAAATGTTGTAATTGTGCCTCTGAAATACAGCTATAAAATTATGTATTTAGCTCCAGACCATGAAATTAGAATACCCTGGACTAGTAGTACAATTCATAATTTTCTAGACTTACTAACTGGACCCTTACTTTCTTTTTCTTACCAAATACAGTTAGGTATAACCTATAATTTATCATACTCGTCAGCTCATGAAGTTCTCAGAGAGAACTTTTCCTAGGAACCATCATACAATGTAAACTCCTGATACTACTGCCTGCTGTGTGGTCCCATCCTGAATTCCAAAATGTTTTGCAAAAAGCAGCTGCATGGGGATAGTTTTTGCATTACAGATCTCATTAGGAGCCAGACAGCTTTAAACCACTGAGTTGAATTCTGCATCTAGTGCTTTTCATATGAGAACCAGTTACTGGTTTAGTAGATAAAGGCTTGTGGTTATTTCTTATACTCACTATTTAGGTCTTTTTCACTTAACTGTGGGTGGAGTTTGAACCGTAGCTTACAAGTATGTAAAGTAATTTTAAAAGGAAGCGCATTATCTTTGCCTCAATTTCCCTTAAGATTAAAGCTTTGGATTGCAACTACAGAGCTTCTTGTTGTATACAAGACAGTCATTTAATGCACTTTATTTAAAAAAGGCACAAATTATTTTGTTTATAAAATGTTACAATTGCACTATGCTGTAAGAATCGGTTACTAAATATAAACTGTACAGTTTTGTAGTCAACATTGTGTTTAGTCATAAATGATTGAAACAATTACATGTTTCAGTTAAATGTTAATTTTATATGTGGTATATATAACTAAATAAATTTTCCTTTCTAAAAAAAGAATGATTGTCCCTTTCATTCCATTGACTTTCACATTCTATTTCAAATAACAAAATAGTATTCTTTTTAAAAAATAAAATTAAATATGTTCCAGTGCAAAGAAATGGCAAAAGATGCTATCTAAACTCTGCGAATTAAAATCAGATCTGCAAGTTCAGCTGAACTTCTGTAGATCTGCTGCATCCACTAACACCACATAAGGACATCCCAGTCGGTATAATTTTCTACCAAAAGTGTGAAAGAAGAGTTGGCACAAATTGTTGAATGCAGAGTTGTAAGTGAAAGTCAGAGTGCTCTTCCAAATTTGTATGTCTCATACAAATTAATTTTCCTCTACTGCACTTATCTTCTGATGCACTGCATGCATTGTCACTGTATATGCTCATATTTGCTGAATGTATTTCAGGGGGGATATACAAGAGGGTCTGAGATGGATCTTGGAAAATGTTAATACTTAAATTTGAGTTGATCATATCAACTGGGAGAGGTAAGAGTCAAAAGAAACTATGTTAACTTAGTCTTTTTCTTGACTAAGTTTGGTTCTCATCCTGCGGTTAAGTAACTGCAAAATCAGTTGCATGATTGAGTTCTGTGTTTCAAATCTGACTGTATTATAAACAGGCTAAAAGAAAAAAAAACTGATCTCTGATTTTTCCTAGTTAAATTTAAAAAAAACTGTTTTGTGGTTTAATTCTTTTGAATAATTTTCTCGAATAGGCAGCTTATTTTCCAGGCACATAAGTTGATGGAAAGAGCTAAACCTGTAACCCTGAAACTGACCATTCTGTACTGTAGTCAGTGAAAGCATGACTTCTGAAAGAAGTTGGGCAGTAGCCAACAGATATTCAGGTAAGTAATGGAAATCAAGGCTGTTTCCTTTGTAACAGTAAGTCCTGGGCTCTGGTGTGTGCTGTGCCTACTTAGCTGGAGAAGATCCTCATGACCTTTACTTCACCCAGACACAGCTGTCCTCTCCACCTCTCACATCAGACCTGCAGGCCCCAGCTACTTATTCTGGAGACAAAGAAAGTGGTATCATGGATCGGGGTAGTGCCCTAGTTGGTCTTTCTGCAATAAAACTACAGCCAAAAGGCTACACAGTGGACTTGGTGATCAGGATGTACTTGATAAATGGTTCTTGCCTAACTCAGCATGAACTGCAACTACACAGGATATACCCTTAAAGTCTGCCAGCCTCTAATCTACCAAACTGGAAATTGAATAAGAATTAATGAGAAGAAATACTAAAGAAGACATGCTCCATCAAACAGAGAAGTCACAACATGTTATAAATGCATCACAGTAACTAGAAAAAACAACATACTAATATAATAAACTAGATTTACTGCTCCCATATCAAACATGCCTTCTGTAAAGACTTGGTCTTTGATAATTTTGTGTTGCTTTGCGTATTTTTTTCTCTCATAATGCTGACAGAGACAACAGGACAGGGAAAAGGGCTGTGACTGAGCATGTTACTATCCAATAAACACTCTGTAATAATGACTATTATTTAGTCAAATTTGGCACTGTTAGAAGAAAAGCTGTAATACCCACTACAACAGGTGTAATATTAGAAAGTGTTACAACATAAAGATGAAGACTGCTTCCACTAAAAGGAGCAGCTAAAAGGATGAAATGCTGGCAGGCAGCTAAGAGATTCTTTAAGGACCCTGCAGTAAGATATGCTTTGCATATCTTGCATGTATGTACTCTTCCCATCAAAAAAACCCCTGAAAGGATCTCAAAAAGAGTGTGAGATTAGATAAGAGATGGAGCAGACTATTAGAAGCAAAGAGAGAACGTATGTCCAAAATGAAAAGACCTTTAACTAGTCAAATGTATAGTCATAATAAGGCAAATCAGAGAACGCTTTGAGGGGCAGTTTGTGAAAACATAAAAAACCTCAGTTAAAAACTATCACAAGCGGAAAATTTACCCAGACAATCTGTGGAAACAGTGAAGTCTTTAAAAAACAGGCAGTCAAAATAAAGCTGTGGAGAAAAGCAAAATGAATATTTGCATCAGTGTTTTTTTGAAAAGGGGTTTAGAAATCTTTCCGTACTGGGGTCTTTCTTTATGGAGGGAACAGTCTGAAGAATTGTCTCTATTGGGGCAAATACCTGCCTCTGACAAGACCCTGGCTGGAGGTTAAGCTGACTGAAGAGGAGATGAGAAACTACTGGATACAACATGAGAAATTGCTGGACGTGACAGATAATGATGTAACAAGCTGAAAAAGTTAGATAGCACCATGAAGGATGGCTGGATTTCACAGGTGGTTGTGGCGGGGAGAGGTTATGGGAAGCAGCCAAACTTTGCAGATAGAGGAGGACCTTTTGGGATTGAGAAGTTGCAGAGCCAACACTACCTAGGTTATCTTGTTATTATTCATGCAGTCACCTAACATCAAACAGCAATAAAATCAAAACAGCATCAAAAATAATAATTGGGATGTGGATGTAGCGAAAAAGGGACCAATGGGAAAAAATAATTAAGGATAGGTTGTTTATTTGGGAGGGGAGGGTGCAAGAATGGTGGGAAAAGAGGGTGAAGAAGCAGGAAAAGGGATAAGAAGTATGCAGGTCAGGTGGCCAGGGCTATTTGGGGGTCTCTTTGGGCAGCTCTGCACTTAATCACTGCAGCCTAAGCGAGGACAATAAACTGAACCTGTTCTGACCATAGCCTACCACCATAGTCAGGAGGACTGGGGATGAGTGCAGTAGTTTCCCTGGCAGGGGAACAGCTGAGGTGGGTGGATTCAGCATCTTGATCTCACTGTGCTGGTACCTGTTCCACACCTGACAGTATCAGCATCATCCTAACAACCTCACAGCAGCTGCCTAGAAATATTATTAGGAGGGTAAAAAGGATGGCCAAATCAATAAATTGCATAGTAAAAAAGCTGACGAAACTTGGTTGCACTCAGCCAGAGGAATTCCCATTAGAACGACTGAAGTATTAATGAAGTTTTATGACCGGTAGGTATCCTGACTGTGTTCTTATTCAGTGCAGATAATTTCCTTCTCTTCACGAAGCTATCCAGCACAGCAGTGTACCATGTTCAGAAAGCAGCTCTATTATTAAAATAGTGTTTTAGATTAACTGGGAATGGAAGGTCGTTGGCAACTTTTAGACCACCCAGTAACGGCTAGCTTGTGTCCCCTGCCAAAAGTGCAGCACTTCATGTACTTGTATTTAGCTATCAGATACTTTTCTTAACTGTATCTGGAACTAAGAGATACATTTACTAAGAGTAAATGACTGATTTTTTTTATAATGGGGAAATGTTTTTTTTTATAATGGATATTCAACAGAAGATTTCTGTGATCAATAATTAATGTGTATTTACAAGCATAAAATAATTGAAAGCTATCATGCATATCAATTCTCATGCTGCAACAAACAAAAGAAAGTTCCTTTACATTAGGTCTGCTGGTGGAAATTAAACAGAATAGTCTAGCTTTAGCCTTTGGTTCATGGAGACTCTAAGCTACAATTCCAGCTATATATCTGTCATATAGCTCTTAAGTGTCTGTGGGTCACTTCAAAGATGAGCTGCTGGGTTAGGTAGACCTTTGGACTGACTAGGTACCTTATATTCTTACTAAACTCTTATTAGCGTTCATATTTATAGCAGGGTATCAGAAAGTGTCTATAACCTCATCACTAAGCTGTAGCAAGAATCTTTGATGTCTATTCAAATTAACAGACCTCTGCAGCTGCTGGATATTTTACCCTGCCCATTGAAAAATGCACGGGAAATATCATCATAGTTTGGCAGTGTATGAAAAAGAAAATTCCATTTGCAGCTACTCAGGCTTATAAAAAATAGCCCAAGTCATATACACCTTTTAAAGTTGTTTTGAAATGATCTAGGACCATATGGGTCTAAATAAATTTTTCTCTAGAATTGCTTTTAAGTGTAGCAGCTCATACCCAATTCTTATTTTGTTTTGTTTTGGATTGAAAGTTCATCCTCAGAAAAAAAAACAATGCCACCTGGGGTTGTTACTCTTTGCGTTCCACTGACTTGGATGGAAGCTGAACAAATGCTCTCTTACTTCAGCATCCTCTTCTGGTTGAGGATTTTCTTGGGTATTTGTTCTTTCATATCTGCCAAACTTTTTCATACCCCCCCCCCCATTTTGTGCTAAACGTAGAGATGGGTGCCCTTTCACCTTGGCATCCTTTATCTGACAACAAAGGGGTTTGTTCATGTACCAGGACACTGTCTTCCCATCAGTGGCTTAGCATAGCTAGTTTCATCTTTATCATGATGTATGTGTCTAAATGATGCTTAACAGAGACTCTATATAAATGTGTTTTTAAGATGCCTTGAGTTTGCCATCATCATCATTATAAGTTGTCAGACTCAAAAGCATTCTCTTATGATTTGCTGGCCAAGGATCATCACAATCCAAATCATTCCGTTTACAGGGGTTGTGCAGGACAGGCATGTGGAAGACGCAGAGGAGGTGGCAGGCTGTAGCTGTGTTTTTAGGATAGGAGAGAGCCATTACTCCCAAGCGCTATGTCTCAGCCATTATGTGGGTCTAATCCCACTTAACTCCAAAAAATCTCCTCAAACCAGCCTGCAACGTCTCACACCTCTGGATGTTCGTACTCTTTCCTGTTAACAAAAGAAAGGTGGCAAAGCAGTGACTGGAAGGAAGCCTTCAGGTTTCTCCCTTCTCTCTTAAATACCCTCCATCACTGCAGTTTCCTGTTCCCTTTTACCTGCTTCAAAGAGCAGGCCTTTATCAGCAGTGCTGCTGGCTGTGCAATGCGAGCATGTCCCTACAAATTACTATGTATGTTCTGAATTCCCATTTTATTAGTTGAATTGTGCACCTCAAAAGGTGTCAGACAGGAGAGGGAAGCATTTGCTATTTGCCAGTTTGACCCAATTAAAAAAAATTCCTTCCTGACACCAAAGCAAGCAGTCAGATAGATAGACCCACTGCTCTATAGAGCGAGAAGCAAGCTCAAGCTTCTGCTTTGCTCGCAGCAACCGGAAAGAAGAGGAGGAGCTGGTCCCTGCACGCTCTGCAGGGCCCTCCATTGGCTCTATCATGCTGCAGATGTCATTGAGTTTACTGCCTGGCAAGGTAGTATGTGCTGTGCTGAGCCAGGGCCATGCAGCAACCGATCCTGTCTTACTTGATGCTTTGGCTCCGTCTGCAGTCTAGTTTCGTGTTGAAATGGATTCCAGGATTTACTGCTAATGCTGGATTCCCAGTCCCTTCAGACAGCTTTCTATAGCATATATCTGATTTTTTTAGTTATTATTTTCAGTACCTGGAGTTCTCTACACTACGGAGTTTTGTTTTTTTTTCTTTTTTTTTTCCTTCTAGAGAGAAGTCACTGAAAAATGTTATGGCTCCTTAATGCTGGGTCCATTTCATTCATCATGTTCTTTCTGCACAGTGTTAGTTTGCCTTCAGTACAGCATGGCTTTTGCAGGAATACAGCCACCCTTGTCAATAGATGCATCTGGCCTTAGATCACTGCAGACACCTGTGTCTTCTGCCACAGCTTTTGCAGGTAGTTCAGGCCGGCCCTGTTTCAGTGGCTGCATGTCAGTTTTGGGGCCTCTCTCAAGCTGCCTGCTTCCCCAGAACAGCAGCAGCCCTGCGCTGGCAGCAGTGACTTCCCTCTACCCTCTGCAGAGAATTTGCTAAACTTGGCCTTTTCTATGAGCAGAGTGGGGCTGAGAGGATGTTCCCGGGATGTGGGTTACTGGCCCTGTGGTCACAGCTCCCCTCGGGCCAAGGGATCATGGGGAGCAGGGGGAGCAAAGAGGCTGATCTTCCTTCTCTTTGAGATACCAAGTTGTGAATGGGTGCAGGAATAGCCAGTTACCTGCTAAGGTTATGTTCACTGCTCAGCCAGCCATGCTGTATGTCCTGGAGGGAAAAGTTGTCAGGCTAGATGCACGTGTCATAGGCCAGACTTTTCTCATAGATGTGCAGCTAGACTATGCTGGCAGGAGTACATGCACAGCAGTCCCTCAGCAGCTTTTCCATTTCAGACTCTAGTCACTTGAGTATTGTCTTCACATTCACACTTAACTTGTCTTACTAGGGAATGTTGTCTTCTTCAGAGATGAGATAAAGTGTTAGTCAGAGCCCAGTAATTTTCCCTATTCTGTTTAGCATTTTTGTGCTTCTCCTTGATTCTATTAAAGGTTGTTTTAATGAGCACTCGTTAAATAAGTGTGTCTCTCTCCACAGATCTAAGCAGTGGAATCTCCAGCATTTCCGCTGCTTCACAAAATGATACAACACTTTATTCTAGTCAAGTTAAAAATGGAACAAAATGCTACTCTGTTTCCCTTTCAATCATCTCACCTTCCCTAGCGATTTGCGAAAGAGCGTTGAGTTTTCTGTTGCTTAGAAGTTATTTTTTACACCATTTAAATGACAGCTTAATCATATGATAAAGGACTTTCCTAAGTGCAAGTCTTTTCCTTGTGTCAAAATATCTGTGGATGCCATATTTAACAGCAGACACAGCTGTGCTGCAGCAGTAGGTGAAGTTCCCCCTGTGAATAGTTTGCATGATATTATATAGCTGTGGAGAGCACTTCCTTTCGGAAAGCTGTTCTGAGATAAAAGTCAGCAGGGCTCTGGTTCCCACAGTGCAATCATCAGCAGCAAAAATCCTAAACAGCAGTTGAGTACATTTAAGGATGTGAGTGTATATGTATATAGCAAGGTAAGACCGTATTTGGAATAATTCAGTCCATTTATGATAAAGTAGCAATATTGTTTTCAAAGACATGGAACCCCTAGTAAATGCATGTGGAATGGTAGCAAATGGTGATGTGACTGGAGAGAGGTCATATCAAGTATGCAGGAAGTACTGGTATCTGCTACTCTGCCTTCTTGCTTCGCTGCATAAATTCTCACTATGAGAATGTGGTGGGTAAGAATAGCACTCTGTCACTGTGTATTTGTAGGATGAGTGCCTAAGAGAAACTATCACATTTAATTTAACATCTATTTTAAAGCTTTGAATCATTTCTGCAAAAAGACAGATTTCATCACATATTACCTTTATGCCTCCCTGTCAGTAGCTTACATAATTTAGCAGAGCACACCACCACATAGTAGTCATAAAACTTAACAGCTTACAATTACTATGTTGTCAAGCTTACAGTGTAAAACAGGCTGACATCAACCTTCTGGTGATGCAGAAGCAAATGTCAGTGTAAAAAAGCATCAGTAACTTGAGAGGCTTCCAGTAAGAAGGTTTGAGAAAAATACTAATGTTTCACAGATTTATATAAAAAGTTTAGTGGGGGGGGGGGAGTCTGGGCACCACATCCCGCTGTGCACTGTGGACATGCCTCAAGTCTGAACTGAGGCGAAGTGAAAATCCAAGTGAAGTCACAGCAGTTGGGAGTTTCTAGTCAGTGAATCGGGTTAAAGACTGTAAGAAAGAGATCTATGGTTTATGTTGACCCATTAAGTTACATAAAAATTACAAGAAGCCTTGTCTCCAGTAGCGTTTTGCCAGATTCTTGCTAAAGCAGATGAAAAATGGATTAATTTTTTCCTGGTGAAGACAAAGTCCAAGAGGTATCTTGCAAACAATTTGTTCAGTTGCAGCAGAAGTAACATTTCCAGCAGAAAGGTCACAGGCCATTTACAGCGTTCTGAATCAAAAATAATCCCTAAAACCCCAGCTAAAACCTAACTAGCAGCTGCGTGAAACATTGTGATTGCACCTGGTTTGCAGTAGCTAACTACAGGAGCCAGAGCTGGAAACAAAATCCCGCTCAGGAGAGAGTCCGAGTTTGTTTCTGATGCTAAAACCAAAAGTCTAGAGCCTGACCTCAGGCTATTTTTGGCTCAGTGAAATTCCACTGCCATTTAGAGAGCAATTGCATGAGAAGAAGGGCAGGACGCCCATTATTGTGGCTAGACTTTTATGATAAGGAGTTTCAGAAATAAATGGGGTTATTAGCCAGTGTGTGCATTATGTGACAGCCTGTCCTCTCAACAGCAAACATCACAAAAGAAATCAGGAAATAACTTGGAAACCTCTTGAAAGCTCTGCTTTCGCTGTAGTTCTCCATCAGGCGTCACAGAGGTCTGGGTAGCTTGTGAAGTACAATGATGATTTTTGAGCCAGCTGAGGTGAGAAGGTGGGAAGTCACTAGGGTGACTGGGAGGGAGCCAGCTTGGACTAGAGTAGACAAATTTGATCCTGATGCCTGTGCTTTGAGCTGGAGGGAGGGCAGAGGGGTGATGAGAGATGGACACAGTCCTGGAGGTACCAGTAGCCCAAGACACCATCTTTCTTACAAGTGTATAGAATCAAATTTAGCTACAGAGAGGAACTGAAGAGGAAGCTTTGATATTTATATAAAGTATACAGCCCTCTGTGCTTTATTATACAAAGGCTTTATAGTACTTGAATTTTCACTAAGATAATTGAGATTAGAATCTGATCAATAAATCAACATCTCATTTTACTGTCTTTTTGTGTTAGAGAGTTCATTTTGTAAATACACAAACATACGGGAAGTTTAACAGCACAGGTGAGTCACAGGTGGCTCCACAGTAGTCACAGGTTCCTCTGCTGTGAACAATGGCTGAGGGAGCTGCGCTTGTTCAGCAGGAGGATGAGAGATAACGGGCACAAGTGAAACAAGACAGTGTCAGACTAGACATGAGATAACTTTTTTTGCCCATGAAGTCAGTTAAGCACTGGCACAGGTTGCCTAGAGGGGTTGTGCAGTCTCCATCCTTGGAGGTTTTCAAGACCTAACAGGATCAAACCTTATCAGATCTTATAGCTGACCTTGTCTGAGCAGCACTAAAGACCTCCTGAGGTCCCTTCTGACCTGAATTATCCTATGGTTTTTATGGGGAGTGAAGCACACCTGCGGCTGTCCAACCATCTGACCCATCAGGCTGTAATAGCCAGACTGAAGTATAAAATAGGAGAGGAGGTATCCTGAGTTATCTTTTGTTTGGCAAGTCTGATCCAAGCTGTCCCACCGTGTGCTAGTAATCATGAGTCAGAGACCTAGAAGGTCTAGACCATTGCAGAGCAGTAGTGCCTAACAAAAAGGAATAGCGCAAACTATGTCCAAGAGTCAACCTAAATAGCACTGGTTACAGCATCATAGAAAAATTTAGCCCCAAAGGGACCTGCAGTGGTCATCTAGTCCAACCCTTTGCTCCACAGTTTGAAGGAGGTCAGGTTGCTCAGGGCTGTTCCCAGCTATTCTGAGATATTCACATACTGGAGCAAGCCCCATGGAGGGCCAGCAAGGTGGTTGGAGGCTGAAGCACAGGACAAACAAGGAAAGGCTGAGCGAGCTGGGTTTATTTAACCTGGAGAACATGAGGCTAAGGGGGAATCTGCTCGCTATCTTCAACAGCCCAAAGGAGGTTAGAGCAGATGGAGCCAGACACCTCTCAGAGGTGGACAGCAGGAGGATGAGAGGCAACAGACACAAGCTGGAACACGGAAATTTTCAGCCTGATGTAAGGAAAAATTTTTTGTGTGAAGGTGGTCAAGGACTGCCACAGGTTGCCCAGATAGGTGGTGACATCTCCAGGCTTGGTGACATACGGATTTGACCTAGCCCTGAGAAACCTGCTTTAACTGGACCTGCTTTGAGCAGGGGTTGAGCTAGATACCTTAAGAGGGCCCTTCCAACCAATGTGATTCTGTGAAAATCACCAAGGATAGAGACTCCACAGGCTGTCATGGTCACCAGTTTCAGTAAAATTGTTTTCCTTTACCCAGTCAGAATTTCCCTTGTTACAAGTTGTGACCATTGCTTCTTGTCCTTTTTCTGTGCACCTCTGAGAACAGTTTGACTCTCTTTTCTCTCTAACTCCCTTTTCATAGTGAAAGAAAGCAGTTAGTTAGATCCTCCCTTATCTTTTTCTTCAGGCTAAACAAATCCAATTCTCTTAGCCTCTTTCCACGCATGCTGCAGGCCTCTAAACTCTGCTAGCCCCTCTCCACTTTGTCAACTTCCGTCTTACCTAGGCAGCCCAGGAATGGATGCAGTACTCCAGAGGGCATTTTCATACGTGCTAAATGGAGGATAATAATCACTGCCCTTGACCTGCTGGCTACGGTCTTGCTAATGCAGCCCGCTATGCTGTTAACCTTCATTGCTTCAAGGGTGCACTGCTGACTCATGTTCAACTTGCTGTCCACCAAGACCTTTTCTACAGAGCTGCTTTCTAGTCAGCAGGACCTCAGCATGTACTGATGCATGCTGTTTTACCTGACATGTAAGATTTTGCAGCTATCTTTGGTGAACCTCCTAAGGTTTTTGTCAGTCCATTCCCCCAGTTTACCAAGATCCCTGTGAATGGTAGCTCTGCCCTCCAGCATATACATTCCTCCTCCAATTCAATATCAGATGTAAGCTTACATGCATTCTGTCTCATCGTCCAGGGTGTTGGTGAAGACGATATGCACTAATGGCCCCAGTATCAGCCTTTGAGGAAAAATATTTGTCATTAGCTACAAGCTGGACTTTTAACTAATGACTCTTTGAGCCGGACACTCTTCCCACTTTTTCACCCTTCTTGTAAGTCCACGCACCCATTCATCCTTCCCAGTGTGGCCAATGTGCCATGGGGAAACCACATAGAAAGCCTGGCTAAAGTCAAAGTAACCAACACGTGCTGTTCTTCTTTGTCCACAGAGCCAGTTATTTTATCACAGTGGGTGGTCAGGTGCTGTTCGACCTTGGTAAATATATGCTGGCCATTCCCAGTTACCTTCTTATCCTTCATGGGCCTGCATATGGCTTGCAGGAGGACTTGTTTCATAACCTTCCCAAGGTCTGAGCCTATAGCTCGCCAGAGTCTCTCCCTTTTTGAAGATGGGCATAAAAAATGCCTTTTTGTAGTCACTGGAAACCTCCCTTGATTGTCATGGCTTTACAAAGATGCTAGAGAGAAGCCTCACAGTAGCAGTGGCCAGCTTCCCCGGCACCCTGGGGTGCATGCTAGCTGGTCTCACAGACTTCTGTATAACTAATCTACTTAAAGAGTCTCTAATTCAGAGTCAGTGCAAGGACAAGTATGGCAAATAAAAATGTTGCCACTGGACAGAGATGGTGCCAGATTTGATGGCATGCTGATAACTAGCGAGTTTCTGTGCTACCCGTGTAACTGCAGGATGTGTGCTGCTAGTTCACAGCCCAGGTCTGTGCCTCCTGAAGAGCATGAGCAGCCTGAGAAGCAAAGCTATGCAATGCCTGCAGGTTCCCCTGGGGTGCCTAACAGACACAGCTGATCAGACCTCGCTCTTCCCACCATGCTTTGAAGCCAGCTTACCCTGAAAGCATAAAGATAGAGAAACCAGCCCTGGGCAGGAGTAAAACCAAAGGCTTTTATCTTGAAGCCACGTTCTGAGATTAAGAGCCCCATGGACTTTTAGTGGAGCAATGCTTTGATCTGATCAGATATTCATTTTCCAGACAAACACAAAGAACCTCTACTCCGTAAACTAGCTGAAGTGATCACCAGTGAGTAATACAGCATCATCTGACTCTGCCAGGTAGGCTGCTGCCCAGACGTAGCTGCCTCAGAGCTGCTGTAAAACACAGCACCAGCTGCATAACACCTTCTGCCCCCTGCTTTAAGCCAACTCTTTGGAGCTAAGACTGTGATACAGAGCCTTTCACAGAGGTTTTATAATCTGGGAGTGACCTTCAGCATAAACAAATCTCTCTTCCCTCTTTCTCTTTGCCCAGCATAGCTGCCCAGCCTTGACAGCAGGTGCTTCTGGTTAAGACAACCCCCAGTCTGCACATTTGGTGCAGCTCTCTTGCTCCTTTAGGGCAAAATCCAATTAGGCTTTTTAGAAATTTTATTGTACCAAATTGAAAAAAATCAGCAAAATTTTGAACAAGCTATCTCAACAGAAATACAAGGGAGGCCTGGCCCATTCACTTGACATTTATCACTAGAGGCTGGAGAGCTGCCAGGCCACCCTCAAACAGTGCTGCTGTGGCCTGTCTGACCAGCGTTCACCAGCACCTCTTGCTGCTTGCTTTGCATTCCACCAAACAGTGGCTACGGAGCAGACCTCCATTTGGGACTGTAAAGTCTAACTCATATAGCAGTATTCGAAGAAGGACAAATCTTGCGAATTCTTGGCTTGGGAGCTCAGACTGCTTTTTCATAGGTTTAATCCTCAAATGAGAGGTGCAGCAAATGGAGCTGGGAGATGGTTTTACCTTTTAGTAGGTCTGAGGTGAGATTAGCACAGGAACATTGCATCCCAGTCTGTTTTCATGGTTATAAAGGCATGTTGAAGAACCGAAGAGGACACAGGAAAGAGTCTGAACAAGAATACTTATGGACAATGGGAAGCTTAAAAAGGCAAATTATTTTCCTTATCCAAAGAAACTTAAAGGGTGAAATAGCAACTCATTTATCAGTGTCTAGATTATTATATTAAATCATTTGCTAGGAACTCTATTCACAAAATGCTTTTTTATCCGATTTGAGGTGTTTGTCCTGTTGAAAAGTTTCTTTGGAAGCCTTGAGCCTGCAACAAGAAATAGTTCATGACTTACTTACTTATGCTTAGATACATTCTTTTTAAATTTCACACTCAAAAATATCCTATTGAACTCTCTATATAAGCCATCTCGACAGATTACAATAGTCTCACCACCACCTTGCCTGGCCAAAACCTGCTCACACAGAGCAGCCTTTATTGCCATCAGCCTTGGAGAAAAAGATTTTCCCAGTTTCTTTACCCAGCTCCGGGTACTGAAAACCCTAAGTACTAATTCCTGGACAACATAATAGATTATTTTGATCCCTTCACCAAAGTCTCAGCAACTTGCTTTTGGAAGGGAATGTGGCTGCTGGCACAGGTTTACCAGTTCACTAGCTCAGTGTGGGAAGCTGGAGAAAGGCTTGTCCTAAGAAGAACATAGATTATAAACCATGTTAAGTTCTACTTAAAAAAAAAAAAAATTATTTCCTAATATGTTACCTCCCTTGGAGAGTAATGCGGGGACTGGTTGACACAGATCACTTGCCCTTCTCCTCTGCAGGAGGAAATGGGTCAGGCCATTGCAGCCTTCCTGAGATGTCAGCACATTGCAAGGGTCAGGCTGTCCATGTCCAGGAAAGCACTGCATATAGGACAGCAAGTAGTGAACCTGGTGGTGTCTTGGCCACAAAATTGAATTATTGTGTCCAACTGTTACTCTTCATTAGCCTCTACTTTCAAAAGATAGTTTAATGATCAGCAGGGGATGTTTTTTGGCCTTCCTGCCATTACATTTAATTAGAAGATGTGATTGTTTGCTTTGTTTTCACTCTCCTCCATGACCGAGTGATTTGCATTTCACAGACAATTCTCAGACCTTGTTGTACATCTTCTACCTGAACTATGCAGCACGGAGAATCAAGCTGAACTCCTTGGTGGCAGCAGCCAGAGTCAACAGCTGGAGCAACACCTAGAAAACCCACAGCATGATTAAAGAATTAACAAAAAAGACAAAATACCAAACATACTGCTTATAAAGATCTAGGCTGGAGCTGCCAAAGGTCAGTGCAGATCCAGAGAGCATTGTGACTAGGTGGCACACATTCAGAGACAGGCACACACTCACACTGAGATATGGTACAGATGGGGACGTCCAGTTGCTTTACAATCTCCTAACACCACTCATCAGCAGTAGCATTTGTTATTTCAAAGCACCAGTCACTATTCACAGAATCACAGAATGGTTTAGGTTGGAAGGGACCTCTGGAGATCATCTAGTCCAACCTCCCTGCTCAAGCAGGGGCCTCTAGAGCATATTGCCCAGGATCACATCCAGGCAGGTTTTCAATATGTCCGGGGAAGGAGACTCCACCACCTCTCTGGGCAACCTGTTCCAGTGCTCTGTAACCCTCACAGTCAAGAAGTTTTTCCTCAGGTTCAGATGGAACTTCCTGTGGTTCAGTTTCTGCCCGTTGCCTCTTGTCCTGTTGCTGGGCACCACGGAGAAGAGTCCGGCCCCATCCTCTCGACACCCCCCTTCCCCCCCCTTCAGATACTTGTACACGTTGATGAGATCTCCTCTCAGTCTTCTCTTCCCCAGGCTGAACAGGCCCAGCTCCCTCAGCCTTTCTTCAGAGGAGAGGTGTTCCAGCCCTCTAATCATCTTTGTAGCCCTCCGCTGGACTCTCTCCAGGAGTGCCATGTCTCTCTTGTACTGGGGAGCCCAGAATTGGACACAGCACTCCAGGTGAGGCCTCCCCAGGGCTGAGGAGAGGGGAAGGATCACCTCCCTCCACCGGCTGGCAACACTCTGCCTAATGCACCCCAGGAGACCACTGGCCTTCTTGGCCACAAGGGCACATTGCTGACTCATGTTTATCTTCTTGTCCACCAGCACTCCCAGGTCCTTCTCTGCAGAGCTACTTTCCAGCAGGTCAACCCCCAGCCTGTCCTGCTGCCTGGGGTTATTCCTCCCTAGGTGCAGGACCCTGCACTTGCCTTTGTTGAACTTCAGGAGGTTCCTCTCCGCCCAGCTCTCCAGGTCCCTCTGAATGGCAGCACAGCCCTCTGGTGTGTCAGCCACTCCCCCCAGTTTAGTATCATCAGCAAACGTGCTGAGGGTGCACTCTGTCCCTTCCGCCAGGTCATTGATGAATACATTGAACAAGACTGGACCCAGGACTGACCCCTGGGGGACACCACTAGCTACAGGCCTCCAACTTGACTCTGCGCCATTCACCACAACCCTCTGAGCTCGGCCATCCAGCCAGTTCTCAAGCCACCTCACCATCCACTTATCCAACCCACACTTCCTGAGCCAGGGAGACAATACCCACTGCTCTGCCCTCATCTACCCAGCCAGGCATTCCATCACAGAAGGCTATCAGATTGGTCAAGCATGATTTCCCTTTGGTGAATCCATGCTGACTACTCCTGATCACCTTCTTGTCCTCCAGATGCTTAATGATGACCGCCAGGAGGAGCTGTTCCATCACCTTTCCAGGGATGGAGGTGAGGCTGACAGGCCTGTAGTTTCCAGGCTCCTCCTTCTTGCCCTTTTGGAAGACTGGCGTGACGCTGGCTTTCTTCCAGTCCTCAGGCACCTCTCCTGATCTCCAGGACCTTTCCAAGAGGATGGAGAGTGGCCTAGCGATAACATCCGCCAGCTCCCTCAGCACTCGCGGGTGCATCCCATCGGGGCCCATGGATTTATGGATGTCAAGTTTGGACAAAAGAGCTCTAACCTAATCCTCCTCCACCAAGGGAGAGTCTTCCTTTCTCCAGACTTCCTCTCTTGTCCGCAGGGTCTGGAATTCCTGAGGACTTGCCTTAGCAGTGAAGACTGAAGCAAAGGCAGCATTCAATAACTCTGCCTTCTCTGTATCCTTTGTTACCAGGGCACCTGCCCCATTCAGCAGCGGGCCCACGTTTTCCCTAGTCTTCCTTTTGCTCTTGATGTATTTGAAGAACCCCTTCTTGTTGTCCTTGACATCCCTTGCCAGATTTAATTCCAACTGGGCCTTAGCCTTCCTTGTTGCATCCCTGCATGCTCTGACATTGTCAATGTCCCTTTGTTCCTCCCAAGTGGCCTGTCTTCTCTTCCACACTCTGTACGCTTCCTTCTTCTGCTGGAGTTTTGCCAGGAGTTCCTTGCTCATCCATGCAGGTCTCCTTCCCACTTTGCTGGACGTCTTACTCATAGGGATGCACCAGTCTTGAGCCTGGAGGAGGTGATGCTTAAATATTAACCAGCTTTCTTGGACCCCTCTTACTTCTAGGGCCCTACCCCATGAGATCCCCCTAAGTAGGTCCCTGAAGAGGCCAAAGTCAGCTCTCCCGAAGTCCAGTGTTGCAATCGTACTCATTGCCCTGCTTCCTCCTCGTAGGATCCTGAACTCCACCATCTCATGGTCACTGCAGCCAAGGCTGCCCCCAGCCTTCACCTCTCCAACTAGACCTTCTTTGTTCGTTAGTACGAGGTCTAGCATTGCACCTCTCCTTGTTGACGTCTCCACCACCTGGGTCAAGAAATTATCATCAATGCTCTGCAGGAACCTCTTTGACTGTTTGTGCCTAGCTGTGCTGGCTTCCCAGCAGATGTCGGGGTGGCTGAAGTCTCCCATGAGAACCAGGGCCTGTGATTGTGAGGCTACTTCCAGCTGTCTGTAGAAGGCCTCATTGACGACTTCCTCCTGGTCAGGTGGCCTGTAGTAAACCCCCACCACCATGTCGCCCATGTTACCCTGCCCTTTAATCCTTATCCCTAGGCTCTCCACTTGCTCTTCATCCACCCCGAGGCAGAGCTCCATACATTCTAGTTGCTCCCTCACATAAAGAGCAACTCCACCTCCTCGCCTTCCTAGCCTGTCTTTCCTAAAAAGCACGTAGCCATCCATGACAGCATCCCAGTCATGTGAACTATCCCACCATAGTGGGATAACCGCATTGGTAACCGCAATGAGATCATGGCCTTGTGAGTGCACACAGAGCTCTAACTCTTCCTGTTTATTCCCCATGCTGCGTGCATTGCTATACAGGCATTCCAGAGAGCCAGTCAAGCATGCAAGCTTCCCAGAAGAGGTGCAAGAGGATCCTCCATAGCCATGTTCCAGGCTGTCTCCCCTGGCTGTATGCACCTGCTGGAGGCATCCTGACTTGAGCGGTGTTTTACTGACTCTCCTGCCACTATACCACTCCCCTTCCCCCATCTTTCCTAGTTTAAAACCCCCCTTACCAGGCTGGCCAATCTGTTGGCAAAGATACGCATGCCCCGCTTGGTAAGGTGGGTCCCATCGCTCCCCATCAGCTGTTGATCTTCAAACAGGGTCCCGTGGTCATAGAAACCAAAGCCCTGTTGCCAACACCAGCGGCGCAGCCAGTTGTTAACTTGGAAAACTCGTCTACTCCTCCTCCCATCCTTTCCCCTCACAGGCAAGATTGAGGAGAAAACAACCTGGGCTCCCAGACCCTTAACCACCATTTCCAGAGCTATGAAGTCGGGTTTGATGGTTTCCAGTTTGCCTTTCGTGTCTTCGCGCCCACATGGAAGAGCAGCAGAGGGTTGTGGTCCGATGCATGGACAAGCCTCGGCAGTCTTTCCGTGACATCTCTTATTCGAGCCCCTGGCAGGCAGCAAACCTCTCTGGACAAGAGGTCAGGTCGGCAGATAGGTATCTCTGTCCCCTGCAGCAGGGAGTCACCCACAACAATCACTTGCCGCTTCTTCCGGGGGTTCCTGCACGGCACAGGGTCTGCCAGGCCAGTTGCCTCCCTTGGAGCCACGCCCAGCTCCTCCTCAGCTTGGAGGGCGCTAAACTTGTTCTTCACAGGCAACTCTTGAGGAGGAGCAAGAGCCTTTCTCCCTCTACAAGAGGTCACCAGCTTCGAGCCCTCTTCAACAGCGTTATGATACGTTATGATGTACCGTTACACACGGTACAGAGCCCTTCAGCAACTCCGCTGCAGTGGGGGGTGGGGACTCCTGGAGCTGTACAGTCTCCAAGAATACCCTGTCAATCTCCTGCTCATCTTCTCGGATGCTACGCAGCCTACTAACCTCCTCCTGTAACTCCTTTATCTGGTCAACCACAGCACACCTTGCACAGGAGAGCTATTAACTTTTCTGTGGGAGGCTTGGGTTTGATGCACACTGGCATTTGGGCATATATGGATGTGCTGAATGCAAAACTGTTCCATCCACACATTTCATGCTGTGCTCACTGTTCAAGGTCCCATATGCACTCTTCAAGCCAACCAAATGCCTCAGCTCCTCTCCGATTTAGAGCAATAAGACTTTCACACCAGTTGCAAACATCTATGGTCTTTGCTCACTGTTATGTACATCCCTAAAATAACACGTGACAGAGAATGAGGTTCTTAATTAACCATCTCTTTGAAGAGAACAGCAGTCAGATGGTAATTCAGTATCCCTGCCCCTTCGCTGTCCAACTTCGCCAGTGCTGGTAACCAGAGTGACACCTGCTACCAGATCCATTGCTGGCCTTTCATGTGTGGCTGTATGGCTACCACAAGTGTATTCCAGGGAGTCCATCAAGCTGTTTTTCTAATAAAAAATATTAGGCATTGAACATAAGTCTGCTCTGTCAGAGTGGAAAAAGACTTAAAAAAAATAAGAAAAAAGTCAACTATTACTACCTAAAAACCCCAGTTGTGAATCAAAAGTAGAAAAACTCCTTGTTTGATCATAGTGGTCCTTCAGAACAATCTAGTCTTGTTCTGTTTGGTCATCAGAGATCAAAACATCATTTCTATTCATGGACCTACCAGTGTCAAAAATACAGCCTCCATCTTTTTTTTTTTTAAGCTTTCTTTAGTATTTGCAACATCAACATCATAACAAATCTGCTTTTACAGACTAGACAGTTTTGCAGTACCATGCCCCTTACAAGTAAGTTAATAGTAGAGCAACTGTAAGGTCCTCAAATGAAGAAGATAATTGAAAGCTTTCATAAAGTATGAAGTGAATCAGATTTTCCAGAAATATTTAGCTTTTCAGTGGCTACTGAATGCTAAGTGCTTTTCAGATCTTCACTGTAACAGTGCAGATTATGTATCATTTCAGATTGTTCTTAATTTCATCCTTATTCTTAAGCTATGTTTCCACGACTCTGAAACTTCTAATTTTAGCAGTTATAAGTGATGCAAGATTTATAGAAAAATGCGATGTTTTACTAAACAGACATGTCTGGAAAAACAGACAAGTTTTGATATACACAAGCCTTTCTTTAAGTCCATTCTTAAATCAATCCTGAACTGCTAAGATTATTAATGGGCCAGGAACAATTGCTATGGATGTGTAAAACACACTGTCTGCTCACCAGGCATACATCTGTTTATGCAGTGTCCAGCACAGGGAAGCCTCTCTCATTAAAGAAAGTGTATTTTCTCTAGAAACTAATGGAAATGCACCAAAGCATATATGCTCTTGACAGCAGCAAACCCTAAAAAAGATCCATTGTTGGCAAGATAATATAGAAACAAAATGATGAAAAAAGTGTTTGCTGCACTTTTTTTGCCAGCTGTCCCCATGTGGTTTTTGGTCTATTTCATTTCAAGAAACTTCAGTTATCTCACAGTGTTGAAATGCAAACATAAATTACAATGTCAGCACTTGAATTTGTTTTGGCTAAAGATTTACAGAGATAGGAAGATACAATAAATTGTACAATTGTACACAGACTCTAAGCACTTCAATGGAATTATCTGTGGAAGATGAAGTAAATTGCCTTGAAATAAATCATTCATTGAAATAACTAATTAAATGGGCTGCATTCTTTAAAAATGTATCAGAATCCACTCACTTTTCTGCAAAATATCAATCTATTTAATAGCATTTGCAGTAACTAAAGCTTTCTTCTATATTTTATTTGTCTGGATAGGGCACAATCAAATAAATCAAACAACTTTCCCACAACAGCATGAAAAACAAGCAATACAAAGTAGAAATAGTCTTTAAACACTGCAGAATGGAAAGTTTTACACAAGAAATAGTCTGCCTATGCATGTACCTACTGCAGATGCAAAAGCTGCATTACAGATGGTTGTTAACTGAGCTGGCTCAACACTGTAATTTCTGTTCTGCAAAAATTTTGTAGAGAAAACCATAGTCCAGAAAGGTTATAATTTTGAGTACTTCACTGACAACCATTATAATGTCCTCCGAAAGAGGTAATTTTTCAAGTTGTTAAAACAGCTAGCATTTTTTCCTTTGCCTGCCTTCTCCCAATCATGCTTGCTCTCCTTGCAGCTTGTCTCTAAGCTGACTGTACCAGGTTTCTCCACTTTTGGTACCAGCAATCCCATTTTCATCTTTTCAAAGTCCCCAGGCGCCCCCTCTGCCAGCTGTAGTCCCCTTGCCTAGCTGTTCTGCATCCTTTTCTTCTTGAACAACCAGGCCCAATTCTCCCATCACATCATGGCTTCTCAGGACATTTTCTCCTATTTGCCTTTCACTTGCACACTTTTGCCATCTTCCTCCATCCTTTAGTGTTCTTGCACCTGCTGGTTTTTCTCTCATCCTTGTAGGTTAAGGTAAGGCAGATTAAGAGAGCCTGAACTTGGTTGTACAAAGCTGACCAAAATGAGAGGAGGAAAAAGTGATATAAAGAGTCCAGGTGCGGTTCATGCTAGGCTAATATCTGTATTCAGATACAAAGTCAGGGGGAATGTCTGGTAAAAAACAAAGTGAATTGAAACAACACCTCTGACCTGGGGAACATGCAGAGCTTCCGTTGTAGGGTGGCAATACACTGCCACACCACATTCACTCTGTTCTGCTATTGTGAATCATCATAAACGGTACAGCACACGATTTTATGTTCCAAGTGTGGGTGTTCAGTAAATTTTAATTATATTTCATGTTGTGACAAGCCTTTTCAAGGAGACATTGTTCGGATGGAAATGTTTTCTTTCATTGTCACCTTTTCCTTCTATTCAAGATCAAAGCAAATTGTTGGAAAATAGAGCCTAAAGAACAGAACAATTGAAGCAGATTGTTCTATGGCTCCTGTCAGCTCTAAAGCAAAGAACAACAAAATCAAGAGAACCAATGCCTTTCCAAAACGTGGTGGAGACTGAGACTGTGGTTACTCTGCGGTCAGATCAAGACCAGAAAGAAACTGGGACACTGGGAATCACACCGTTATGCTATGTGAATACATGGACAACATGGTCTTTGTGGAAATGAATTTGTTTTAAACTGAATTCACCCCCTACTTGATATTACAGAATCACAGAATGGTTTAGGTTGGAAGGGACCTCTGGAGATCATCTAGTCCAACCTCCCTGCTCAAGCAGGGGCCTCTAGAGCATATTGCCCAGGATCACATCCAGACGGGTTTTGAGTATCTCCAGGGAAGGAGACTCCACCACCTCTCTGGGCAACCTGTCCCAGTGCTCTGTCACCCTCACAGTCAAGAAGTTTTTCCTCAGGTTCAGATGGAACTTCCTGTGGTTCAGTTTCTGCCCGTTGCCTCTTGTCCTGTTGCTGGGCACCACGGAGAAGAGTCCGGCCCCATCCTCTCGACACCCCCCTTCCCCCCCCTTCAGATACTTGTACACGTTGATGAGATCTCCTCTCAGTCTTCTCTTCCCCAGGCTGAACAGGCCCAGCTCCCTCAGCCTTTCTTCAGAGGAGAGGTGTTCCAGCCCTCTAATCATCTTTGTAGCCCTCCGCTGGACTCTCTCCAGGAGTGCCATGTCTCTCTTGTACTGGGGAGCCCAGAATTGGACACAGCACTCCAGGTGAGGCCTCCCCAGGGCTGAGGAGAGGGGAAGGATCACCTCCCTCCACCGGCTGGCAACACTCTGCCTCATGCACCCCAGGAGACCATTGGCCTTCTTGGCCACAAGGGCACACTGCTGACTCATGTTTATCTTCTTGTCCACCAGCACTCCCAGGTCCTTCTCTGCAGAGCTACTTTCCAGCAGGTCAACCCCCAGCCTGTCCTGCTGCCTGGGGTTATTCCTCCCTAGGTGCAGGACCCTGCACTTGCCTTTGTTGAACTTCAGGAGGTTCCTCTCCGCCCAGCTCTCCAGGTCCCTCTGAATGGCAGCACAGCCCTCTGGTGTGTCAGCCACTCCCCCCAGTTTAGTATCATCAGCAAACGTGCTGAGGGTGCACTCTGTCCCTTCCGCCAGGTCATTGATGAATACATTGAACAAGACTGGACCCAGGACTGACCCCTGGGGGACACCACTAGCTACAGGCCTCCAACTTGACTCTGCGCCATTCACCACAACCCTCTGAGCTCGGCCATCCAGCCAGTTCTCAAGCCACCTCACCATCCACTTATCCAACCCACACTTCCTGAGCCAGGGAGACAACACCCACTGCTCTGCCCTCATCTACCCAGCCAGGCATTCCATCACAGAAGGCTATCAGATTGGTCAAGCATGATTTCCCTTTGGTGAATCCATGCTGACTACTCCTGATCACCTTCTTGTCCTCCAGATGCTTAATGATGACCTCCAGGAGGAGCTGTTCCATCACCTTTCCAGGGATGGAGGTGAGGCTGACAGGCCTGTAGTTTCCAGGCTCCTCCTTCTTGCCCTTTTGGAAGACTGGAGTGACACTGGCTTTCTTCCAGTCCTCAGGCACCTCTCCTGATCTCCAGGACCTTTCCAAGATGATGGAGAGTGGCCTAGCGATAACATCCGCCAGCTCCCTCAGCACTCGCGGGTGCATCCCATCGGGGCCCATGGATTTATGGATGTCAAGTTTGGACAAAAGAGCTCTAACCTAATCCTCCTCCACCAAGGGAGAGTCTTCCTTTCTCCAGACTTCCTCTCTTGTCCGCAGGGTCTGGAATTCCTGAGGGCTGGCCTTAGCAGTGAAGACTGAAGCAAAGGCAGCATTCAATAACTCTGCCTTCTCTGTATCCTTTGTTACCAGGGCACCCGCCCCATTCAGCAGCGGGCCCACGTTTTCCCTAGTCTTCCTTTTGCTCTTGATGTATTTGAAGAACCCCTTCTTGTTGTCCTTGACATCCCTTGCCAGATTTAATTCCAACTGGGCCTTAGCCTTCCTTGTCGCATCCCTGCACACTCTGACAACGTCCCTGTATTCCTCCCAAAATGGTGGTATATTACTATATAATGATGGTATATTATTATACCATCACATTTGGTATAGTTTGGTCTATGGCAAATCTCTCTGTTCATGGGAAGGCCCTTTGATTAAGAAATGGCCAAGGCTCCTGTTCAAGTAACTGCCAATTATCTCTCAAATTCAAGTTAGATGGCAAGGATTTTCTTTTCTTTCTGTGTTTATACAATACCTGGCATCGTGAGCGGCTAGCCATAACTTCAAATACTAATCAAATGACAGTGTGTGCAACATATACATTGTTCTGAAACAAAACACCTTAAAAACACTGTCTGGAAACTACAGCTATATCAAGTTTATTTAGAATGGAAAACCTGATCCTTTTTATGCTGTTAGCACTATTGGCTTGTAATCTCTTGGTGCAGCTTAGTTATTACAGATTCCACATTTAATATTCTGCCCAGAGCATGATATAAAAGCCACTATTGATTTCCATTCACTGTATGCAGGCTTCATCTCTATGTAAATTAAAGATTCTATTATATATTTTACAATATAGACTAACTGTCATTCAAGCTTTCATCTATTCTTCTGCCAACAGGCTGATTTATTGACAACTTCCAGACAATAACACACCTAAGGAAATCTAGCTGAGCCTTTGTGCATTAACATATGCATACACATCATCAAATATTGTAAGGAAAATGTGGGACAGAATTCTCACCAGAGAAAGAGTGGTGTATATAGTGACACTGCAAATAGCATGAATCACCTTCATTGTTTCAGGCTATGATGTATCCGCTTTCTTTTCAACAGGAGATAGGGGAAGGATGCCCGTATGTCTTCATCTACCAACTTTTCAAGTCCTTTGAATATCTGTAAAAATTCCAGAAGAGAGAAAGAAAGATAAATGCACTAAGATTTTTCACACAAAATAAATCAGAGTATGTTTCAGAAAACAACATCCCAGCTGGCTTCACTGGTAACAGCATGGCCTGAGGAGCAGGGAACTCTCACTCTGCGAAAAGCTCTGAGCGCTCCTGAGAGACAGTGAGTTTCCCACACTCACCGCCTTTGGAGACCTTGAAACATTCTGCTTTCTCATTTTCAGGATGATGGTGGAGATAGCAGCAGGATGTAGAGACATCCACAACTAATCAGTCGCTGCACTTTGGGAAGGGAAAGCTAAGCTCCATCTTGAAGATCCTTGTGACACACTGGAAAAAAAAAAATCTCACCAGAGGCACCAAAGATGGGATCAAGCCCTGAGCATCCCGATCCGATCTCACAGCTGACCTTGCTGTGAGCAGGAGTTGGACTAGATACCTCCAACCTGAATTTCTCTGTGACCTGATGAAAGAGGAAAGGCTCTCTGCTAGGACTCACTTCCATCACACAGAGAAATACCGGAATTGAAGGGAAGAGAAAGCATTAACTATTGCTGTTAGACATTGCTCCTTTCTTGGCTAGGAGATGGGTTCCCAGCTACCACTCTCTCCAAAACTGTGCTTGCTCAGTAAAAAATGGGAAATTAGACCAGACAAAACTCTGCACCTCCGATCCTTTTCTAAAAGGCATCCATTAAACACTCTCTTCCTCGTTGAAAAATCATCTTGTCAAGTTGAACAAGGTCCCACAGGATATCTCTCAACAGGCTGCCAATGGGAATAAGATGATCTCTCAGCATGGTAAGACTCACAACATATCTCTCAAGCCAGGCTGGAGAGGAATAACCAAGGTTTTTGCCTTTGAGCGTCTTAGGCTTAGGCATAAGCCCATCAAAAGTCTGACAATGAGACCTGCTCTGCAAATGCAGTGTGTACAACTTTAATTATTTTAATTAGGATTGTGATTTTTATTACCTGGTAGCTGAGAAGCAGAACAAATATCCGTTGCCAGCCATGCCGATTTCCCCTGTACAAAGAGGCACTTCTGTCATTTCCAACTCAAGCATCATATGTTTACAGCAACACAGTCTGTGAGCATACATACTCGGCTTCCCTAAGGCTCAGACACACAAATGAGTGAAAAACTTAAAACGTTCAACACCAAGCTGCTGTAATTAGCTCCACCTCAACCTCCGGAGTAAAACACTTTAGCTTAAGTCTCTTTCATGGAGGCCTTCTCTTCACAGGTGGCCAAAGTCAAATCACTTCACAACTGGGGCAGGCTCAGAGTATTTGTAAGGACATTTACTGGTAGGAGCTCAGCACAGGTGCAGTAACTCCTTCAATTGCCTTATCTCGCCACTTCAGAGCTTTTAGCTTCATTGCTATTTTAGGTTTCAGAGATGGCCTCTAGCTTCATCGCAAACCAAAGAACTCAGCCTCCAGACGCCAGCACAGCTCCACATGCACTGAGATTTTGCCATTTCTTTGCAATGCACACTTTTATCACAATGCCCACTCAGTTACTGACAATCAAACAGTTAAAATCATCTCCACATGACAGTTCCTAGTATCTTTCTTTATCCTCTTAGAGCTATCAAATTAGTTAAGCATAGCTCACATTAGGTCATATCTTAATAGATGTATTTCTCTTATTTCAGGAAGCTTATCTGTGCTGGTCAATGCTTCCACAAAAGACAGGGGGAAAGATGTTAAAGAGATGCTGTTTTGTTGAGACAATCAGCAATTCTGAAGGCACTGAAATCTCATCAAGTTTTGTAGGAATATATACTGTATGGTTGTATAATAAAATTCAATAAAGACATTGAGAGTCTGGGGAGTTGTGAAGTGCCTGGATCTCCATATCTTCAATTTCTTCATCTCTTTTCTGGATTCTCACATGGCTAAATTTCAATTAGAATAAACTCTTATATGATTGCCCCATTTGTCCACTGGAGGTCAGTATCTTTCTACAGAAATACAGTTCCTCTCACCTGCTGTGGCTGCAGGGGACAGTACTCTCACAGCAGCACCTGATTTTCCTGTCACAGAATTTAAAGCTTCTGGTACAATGGGCTGAAGATAGATGACTGGTAGAGTTCACCAGGAAGACCCCCTATCACACGTCCATTCCCAACTCAGGTTAGGACTTAATGAGGTCACATGAAGAATTGAATGAGCCTCAAATTTGGTGTTTTCCCAGACATTAAGCAAGCTCCAGCAAGCAGGGCAAAGGCTTTTAGGCCCCTCCCTCAGCTTTCCTGCCACCGTTGTAGAGTGTAAATATCCTTCGAAAGTCAAATGTCTAGCTCCACTCTAAAGTAACACATCTAGTTGGACAGGGAATTCCACAAGTGATGAATAAATGTGTTCAAGTATTTCCATGCCTTCTGCAATAACCAGCCTTGTATTTTAATCAAATACTAAAGTATAATTGCTAGATGTTAGATTTTTCCTATCTAGTTAATCCTACTTGGCTCATTTTCTAGGATTAGCTCCAGAGAAGCTGCCTGTTTAGGCTGCTATAAAAATTGTGTAGGAGAGCTATGCTGCACTGCTCTGCTTTCAGAAACACTCACTCATTAGTAATATTTCTTCACCAAATGCCAGTTCACTAGACACCCAGCACATCATCTGCAGGTCTGTGCCTTTCCCCCTAGTGATATGATGGCCAAAGAATGACATAATAGTAGTGGATGAGAGTGAGTGATTGTGTAGGCAGAAGGGTAAACAGATGCAAAATCAGAGGTATTTGGTAAAGTCACACATGTATCATAGTTTAACTATTCCTTTTAATCACCATTTAAAAGTGCACTTTTGAAGCAAATCCTCTGCTCATTCCCACTTGCCATGCTTTACCTGGCATCATGGAGCAATCTCAGAGCGGTTTCCTTCCCAAAGAAACTAAACAGAAGATACGCTCCCACTGTGAACAGGCATCTAGTTCCCGGGACCAGATTAAAGCCAGCACGAGGCATAAGCCCTGAAATGCGGAGAGTGGTGATCATTACTCGCTGCTGCCTTCGATGGACCCACTCCCTCTGAGGTGCACTTCTTGCTAACGCAAACAGTCTGACCTAGTAGCTGACATCATGGCTGTTTAGACAGCGGTTTCACCTATTTCCGGTAGCGCACTCGTCTTTCATAGATCTCAAAGCAATTCTAGTGGAAGGAAAATAACATTATAAGCTACTCTCCTTGCCTTCTGTCTCTCCAGTTTGGGTACCAAAAGGAAAAATTGAGGTATGAAGTCTGATTAGGTGAGACAGTCCTCATGCCACATATCTAAAGATCCAGGACTTTTCAAATCTACATTATTTTCCTTAGCTTCTATAGTTACAAATTAGTGACGACATCAGTAAATTCAGTTCTAACCTGCCAAAAAAAACAGATATTCCAGGGGGTAAATTTTGCTCTTAGCTTTCCAGGACATTTCTGTTTCCATTCCACATAAGCTCCTTGAGTCAATTCGTTTTCCTACGTTCTCTCTCTTGTACAGCATTGGGATCCCTGTTAGCATTCAGTAAACAGATGGGCAAGAAAAAATGATTGCCCTGAAAAAACAGAGAAAAGGAACACCTGCAGCAGGCTGGTAATTACAGCTGTACAAAGCGCACACTTGGAAGCCTTGAACTAGAGCTGTAGTTTACAAGCATGCTTTACTCATATATTCCTTAAATCTTCCACTATCCTGAATATCCATGTTCTATTTTCTGAGCAGAAGACATTCTCAGTTCACTAAATTCCTTTTTAAAATTCATGAATACAAGAAATATTAAAAAGACTAATGCACTATTTAAATACCAACATAAGCTTATTCATGCCAATGAGGAAGGAAGGCCAGCAGAGCTGCCAGTGCTGTTTGTACTCTCATGTCTCTTCTGATCAATGAAGGAAATACCAGTGGAAACAGGCGGATGGCTGAATAGAAAAGAAAGGTCATTACATACTGGAACTGATAAGCTGAAGAGAATAAAATAGGGAAGATGATCTTCAGGAAGAAGGCTAAAACTTAGCCTTCCCACTCAAAGGGTACCTCTGTATATAGATAAAATAAAACATAAATACAAAGTGACATATCATCAATTATTCACTGAAACATTTTCTCCTATTATTTAGCACAGTAAAAAAACCCTGCCCTTTCTCATCTTTCCCATCTCTGACCTAAAGTCTCAATTTTCCTATCTCCTATGTATTAAAGAGTCAAAAGAACTCCACAGATCTGCACTGTTATTCTCCTCGTTTAAGTGAGGCATCCTGCAGTTAAATAGCTTTTCTCAGGTAACACAATAAGCAAGAAGCAATGTTATAGCTAGACAAGCCCCATATCTCTTATCTCAAATAATTTTAGTGGTTAGCAGCTGCCTCATAATTTGGCATGTTTTAACTAGATTTGAAAATCCCTACAGTGAGGATTTATCATCTCTTTCAGCAAACTATGAAGTAAATCTGTCATGCTACATAAATAATTCATATAAATCCTAGAAACATAGCAAGGAATATAAGTCAAGAGGGGCACCACAGGAGACGGATGGAATTTCCTTTACTTAAAGCACATGATGGACTTGAATTCAGTTTCTTAGACAAACTATGTCAATTTAAAGAATGAAAACGGCTCTTTAAATCATTTATAAAGCAAAGAGTGACTTGACAGTCACTGGAAGTTTTGAAGAGAATACACATCAGATGAACCAAAATATGATAACTAATTTTTTTTCAGGTAAGAATGTCTTACCTAAGTTAGCTGGATACAAAAAAAAAAAAAAAAGGCAAAATAAAGGGAAATATAAAAACAAAACAGCCTTCTGAAAAGAAATGTAGTAGCAGTGATTTGCAACAGTCAAGGAAAATCAGTAATCCATTACTGGGAGAAGCAGTGAGCTAAAAGCAGGATCTACAGATTTAAATACACTCCAAACATTCCCAGGAACTGCTGACATTTTATAAATAATCAAGAGCTGGGTATATATCAGTATTTCAATGTAAATACACTTAATACATTACATACCTTAATGCAGAAAAGTTCTGTAGTCACAGTGAGATTAAATATTTTGATGAACCTACTCCAGAGATCTCAGCAATCTAAAAATTCTCTAACTGCTGTAAGCACACTTCCAAACTTTATTAAGCTGGGCCTGTTCAGCCTGGAGAAGAGAAGACTGAGAGGGGATCTCATCAACGTGTACAAGTATCTGAAGGGGGAGTGTCAAGAGGATGAGGCCAGCCTCTTCTCCGTGGTGCCCAGCAACAGGACAAGAGGCAATGGGCAGAAACTGAACCACAGGAAGTTCCATCTGAACCTGAGGAAAAACTTCTTGACTGTGAGGGTGACAGAGCACTGGGACAGGTTGCCCAGAGAGGTGGTGGAGTCTCCTTCCCTGGAGATACTCAAAACCCGTCTGGATGTGATCCTGGGCAATATGCTCTAGAGGCCCCTGCTTGAGCAGGGAGGTTGGACTAGATGATCTCCAGAGGTCCCTTCCAACCTAAGCCATTCTGTGATTCTGTGATTAAGGCAAAATTTGCTATAAACAGAAATCACATAAAATAAATTCAGTAGAGCTTCTCTAGCCAGCCTAGAAAGTGTTACTTTGATGGTCATTCGGAGCGTATGAAGCACACAGAAGAATATCCTTCAGACTCAAATAAGCAAATAATGTAATGGCAATTAGTAGTAGTTTGAAGGGACCTTAAGAAAAAGAAAGCTTATGACAGCGCACCAAATTTGGAAGAATAGCCAGGAACAGAAAACTGAGCCAAGCCATTTGGAAACGCCACCAAAACAGACCAGAGAAAAAGAATACAAAGAAATCTGAAAGAACGTCCCAGGTGAAGTTAGGGTAAGGCCTCACATTGTTGGAATAAGCAGAAACTTTGGAAAGATTTATGTTTCATCATTAAGTTAAGCTTGGATTAATTTATCCTACTACTACAGCAACCATCCTTCTCAGTGAAGGAAAAAGGACCTTGTAAGCTGGAAAGGGCATTCCCTGTAACATCCTGATAGGCGCCACACAGGCAAGCGTGAGACTCTAGGAGAGTGCAGCCCAGAGAAGAGGGGTTTGCTCTGGGGTGCTCCCCAAGAGTTTAGGAACCCCCGGATGCACCACGGCCAGAGCCACCACACTGCAGGGTTGCCGTAGCCCTCCAGTGACCCCATGAGTGTAGAGCAAACCTAGTTAGCAAAGGAGAAGTGACACTGCAGACTCACTCTGTAAGCATCTATGTACCTTGGAATTTCGTACTGTTATCTGTTGAATACGCATAGTGACAGCTGTTGAATGTGCGTACTGTTATCTGTTGATTGTACTGCTGAGTACACTGTTGACCATCCTGTTGGTATCCAAACTGTTATGACTGAGGCCATCTGCTACATTGTCCAACTATGGTCTGGCATTGATTGACTGAATAATGAACTCAGCCTGGGAAGGATAAAAGAAAGTAACCAACGTACCTCTGTGTGGACTCGGACTCACCGTCAGCTGGCCTGCGGACCTGACAACTCACCCATCAGCAGGGATGCCCCTGACGCCAACTGCCAGGGAGAACCTGAATCGTCTTGGTGCAGCTCGAGCATGGTGAGAACAATTCGAGGAAAACTATACCGGAGGGGTGGCCTATAAGGACAAGGAAAGGCTGAGAGCGGTCATTATATTGTGCATCCGAGAACAGCCATTGTACTGTGCTTCTGTGGCTTAACCATAGAGCTCTGATATGTGTTTTCTGGTTTTAGTTCTTTACTATACTTCTTAGCTTTGTTATACTTGTAGATTGTCTGCTGTTAATTGTTTAGTGTTGTCCAGTGTCCGTCATATGTGTAGAACTGCTGAACTGAACTGAATAAACTCTTATATCTGACAACTGATCATCTCTCGAGTTCAGTGCAACTAACCGCGGAAATTTGAAATAATCCTGGACGCCCCTCTAGTGGCACATCATACATCCACTATTATCAGAACAACCACAGAACAAGAAGTCATTCACGGGAAAGAAACCACAGCCAACCAACCAACCATATTAAACCGAAAATCCTGCTGAAGCAGTAAACAGGTGGTAACATGCAAATTAGCTATTAAAAAAAAATAAAAGGAAGTAAGAGAACCAGAAGAGACTGATGCAATGGGACAGGCTGCAGCTGATGAAAATCAGCACTGGCTTATTGACTTCAGAAGAGCAAAGGCATTTTACAGTGTCTGGTGACTGCATCCAATTTGCAAAGATAAAAGGCAACGGACCCAGGCAACTCAACAAGTTAGAAATTGATAAAGAAGCAGGAAGTTAAATTTGCTAGAGAATAGAACATTAATAGCAGAATGGCTTAGTAAACTTGAGTAAGAGAGTCAACACTGATTGACATTAAGAACACTGATTGACATTAAGAGACTGTCCAATTTTTAAGAGAAATGGAGAAGACCTAGTTAGATGAGTTCTGCCATCTCCCCCAGTAATACTTGGTAGGGTCCCAGTTTAGTAGTGTTCTCTCAAAGACAGACTGACAGATCGCCTAATATTAATCAGCATTAGGGTAACTTTGTCAAATCTTTAGCCCTCTTTTCCTTCGTCTAACACCTACATTGCATTGCCATGAGTGACGGCTGAACGCAACAGACAGATGTGCTGCCTTCCCGAGTCACTCAGCATTTTCAGTTACTGCCACATTGTCATACCACATAAAAACAGAGACAAGCTGTCGAGACATCTTAGAAACAGTTGCGCTCAGCCCTAATCTCCAAAGCACTTTGCATATGACCTCTCTCCAAGAGAAAACCACAGAAGTACTCCCAGCTCCAGCTAATCAGATAAGAACTTCCTTATTTAACTCCAACATTAAGAATTAATCTCCAAAGAGACTACTATATTTAGCTAAGAATCTCCTGAAGGCTACTTGGGTTTTTTTTAGGTAACGGAAAAAAGCCCAGTCCAGCACAAACATATGAGAGGGCTCTCCGCAAATATGAGCATTTACTTATGTCACCCACCGACAGGAACACATTTCTCCAAAGAAATCTACAGATACATGACAGCACATGCAAAACTACCCTTTGCTTCTTCCTATTCCTACACAAGGCAAAACACAAAACTCCTTCTCACTGTTCTGTATTTAAAGGATATTTTTCTTCAGAGTTCCCATTCTTTCTGCTCTCCTCTCTAATAAAAGACAGTGGCTGGCTGGAAACCTAAAGTCCTTCCAGAGTTCCCACAGTTCTTTTGAAGGCCAAGAGAATTGAGCTTGTCATTGAACAACCTTCACAAATCACTCCTGTTTTGTGGCAGATGCCACGGCCTGAGGGATTCTAGTAGGGATTGTCATTTATTTCCATTCCCCGTACATCACTGAGCACACTGACAGTGCTTCAGAACATGAATACAAAGCTGCCTCGAGCTGCTGAAATCCTTGGACTTGTGTGCACTGTTTTTTTAATATATATATAAAAATATACATAAATATATATATAAACATATGTATATATACATAAATAGATATATTTATATATATATATATGCACTGCTACCAGAAGAATCTCAAAATTCGGACTCAGAATTAACAATGCAGCCAGGTTGGCTGCCCTCCACAGAACACGGAATTTTTCCCAAAGTAGATCAGACCAGGTTGAATTCTTGTTCGTTTGCTTGCTTTAAGGAGGAAAAAGTGCAATGTTCGTCTTAAAAACATCGTTGTCAAAGACATCTTTGGATAAGCTGTCCTAATATTCATTTTATCCCGCTGCTAGGAAATAGTATCAGAGTTCAGGACTGAATTTGTGTAACTTCCGCTTCTAGGCCCAAGACTTTCATGAAATTCCTGTTACTATCGTATTTGTACTCAGTGCAGCTCAATAGCGATATTTTAAACATTCTTAGAAGTACACATTTGTCATATCCTTAGCTGCACAACTTCAAGTGGAAGGCAACATCTCCTTATTTAACACGCAATGCCTAGCACAACAGAGAAATAACATTTGCAAAATACATCACAATAATATTTCCAAAGAGTAATTTCCCATCCTTTCAACTTTATTTGCATACAGCAAAACCTAGTTCAGTTTTTGAGCTTGTTCTGAACAGCATACACCTCTTGTTACAATAAGATTTTTTTCTTCTTCATTCAGTTCATCTTAGTTAATAAGGGGGAATCTGAAATACCTAAAATCCTACTGATCAGTGCAGTTATATGGAAATAGATTCTTTACTATTCAAGAAAATAACAATTAAAGCTGTAAAAGGTAGTATGCTGAGTGATACTTTCAGCATAATCACTAATCCTAACTCCAAGCCCAACTGATGAATAAGCATTTACATTGCTAAAAAGGAGAGACCAGCTTGCTTTACTACAAAATAGCCTTTGAACAAAAACTGCCAGTTCATATGCTCAATCTCTATTTAGAATTGGTGTCTAAATTACCTGAATTAAGTTAAAATTACAGATGGAATATTTCAGTGAAGTAAGAGCTGTATGCTAGAGGGACAGAAACATTCAGTTTAACAGAGTAAAGATGAATTCATTTTCCCAGGAAACAATCAAGCCCACCTAAGGTGCCTAAGTAACTCTGTTAAAGTTACAATTTGGCTACTGTATTTCACAACTAATCTGTGAGTTCTTCCCAATACCATGAAAAGCCTCTCCTGTTACCACAAGGGGTTTTAGCCTAGGCTTTGGCACTCCTGGCATATTTTACAAGGAAGGTGAATTAAAAGATTTCTGTAGCGGACAGACAGACATGAGCTTGCATTTTACAAAACTGTGCTTGGTGTCATTAACCTACAAACATCTCTTCCTTGAAAAGAAAAAGGGTGGGGGAGCCTACCAGCTAATACAGCTGGTAAATAACTTTTCACTGAAACACACTAAGCAACATCTTTGCTCCCTGAAAGACCTGGGCAGAATTTAAAACTATCAGTAGGGAAATTAATACCTCTTAATACCAACCAGGAACTTTGACTTAGAGCTCATACTGAGGCTGCAAAAGGAACAAGACCAAAGGAGTATGCAGGCTAGGAGGAGGAGCAGTGCCTTACAGGAGTCGGGTTATGCAGACGCCAGCCTACGCCACAGTAAAATGGTGTTTCCTGGGGTCCAAGTGTTATCTACAGATAACATTTGGAAGTGTTACATTTTCATTTCTGTTACTTACCAATAAGGAGTAAAGAGTAACGGCAAAAATCTTACTAACATAAGGAAAGCCAGACAGGTTCAAAAGTGAGTTTTTATTCATATTTGATACTAATTCACAACCCAAAGTAAGATTAAATTGATAAAATGGCCTAGAATACTGTTAGTTTACATCACTAAATCAATTCACAATTTTATTGATAAAATACTAAAAGGAAAATGACAGCAATCCAGGTTCAGAAAAACAGATTGGCTACTATGACTGAAAAATCTACATTACCTTAACTGGTCAAAACTGATCACTTGTTTTATGTTTCTTATTTAAAATGAATGCAGATTACAAAATTCCAGATACACTCAGCTTCTGTGTTCATAAAATATATCTTCTATCATATCAAATTTCAGTAGAATGGAAAGAATTTTCTGCTGAGATATTTCATTTCACCATGTATCAAAAGAATACTGAGGGTACTCTCCCTACCTATATACCGACGTAACGCTGCAGTCTGAGTTGCGCTTTTATTTGACTCACCCAACTAAACCTTCTGGAAGCCAGTGTGTAAGTCTATCCTTATGACCAAAGCAAACCATCTCTCATATATTAATGAAAGCCATCATCAAGCTATAGCCTAAATTCCATCCTTTGCTGTGGATGCACAAATCTCAGACTCCAGTGCACAAAATAAAGCAGAATTTAGCTCTGTATTTTAAGGCAAAGACTAAAACAGATCCAGCTGAAAAGGAGATGAGTACCTTTAGCTGCCACTCATTAACGAGAGCTGCAGTTGCTCACCATTATGCAGAGTTTGGTTGCACTTCATAAGATAAATCTTTAACACAAATACTGAGGCAAGCATTTTGCCACACTACCATAAAAACAACTGTCATAGATTGAAATAACATATGCAGATTAAACAGCAATAAAGTAGCCAATAGTTTGCATGCAAATATTGCATTAGACTGGTTATATTCTGGGGACTAAAACTGTTTACTGCGTAAACACACGTTAGATAAAGATCTTCCATTCCTTTTTTTTTTATTTAATACATTTTAAAAAACAGATAGGTCTTACAGAACAAAGGAGCTTTACGAAATGTTAGACCTGGAATTACATAGACTTCTGTTAAAAAGATTAAAACTGCAATGTGGTAAGGAAAGAACTCTTCCCCCTCTTATGAATACATTTTAAAAAGCCTCATTAGGCAAAGCAGCAGTCTGACTCACAGTCAAGAAGAAAAAAAGAACATTCTAATACTGCACTGCAAAAAAAGTTATGAGTTACTTTAAAGAAAACAGAGACAGCAAAAGCAGACTGTATGGCAGCAACTTTTGCTAGAGAAAGAGAAAAAAGTGTGTGTATACATACATATCACACACACACACACACGTATATCTATATATATATGGCACAGTACCTAAACAGTCATTAAACTGTTTTAATTGCCAATGTTACATAAATGGGAGGTACTGGGAGAGAAAAATGTTCAAAGTAACAGTAATTTGAGTAAGTGTGCTACAGGAAACTAAAAATGAACTTTCATGACTATATATATATATATATGTATATATATACACAAATCAATCAAAAACTTATTCACAAACATTTATACCTACTGGAATAAGAATCAAGTTTAATACTTGTGAAATGTATCTGACTGCTAGAACTGTACTGTCGTGGTTTCATTCTTTAGTAGTAGCAGAGTAACTTGTCTACACTGCTGTGATGGTATGGCTTCAATCAGGTCTACCATGAAGTCTTTGAATCTAGCTGACCCCTATCGTAAAACTGAAAAGCTGTACAGGGATTTTAACTTTCATTTGTAATATGGACATGCATTTACTACCTACCTGAGACTTCCCAGCATTCTACCCAATAAGCAGTCAGCAACCTAGAGCTATTACTACTACAAACTTTTCCAATTTGCTCAAAAAATTAACTACAGGGATCATGTGGATTTGGTCCTCAAAGCATACTTTTTATTATCTCTACATTTTTAAGGAAAAAAGAACAGTTAAATTCTACAAACTCAAACCTGTTTCCTAAGCTAAGCTAAAAAGCCAAGCCTAGATGTGACTAAAAATAGACTAAATAGATATTTAGTTGCTATCTACTGTATTTTAAGGTGGGCATAATTAGTATCTGAAAAAATAAAGCTAAAAATCATATATTTATGTATCTCAAGACTACACCCAATCATACAGTTAAATCTCCTCAAAGACCAACAACCAGACCACTTCACAAGTAACCTAAGTTGTTTGCAAAATTAAAAGAATAAGATGCAAAGTCAAAAAAATATATACCGTACACCTTATAGATCAGGAAAATAAAATAAAATGCTGGTTTCTGTAACAGTGCAACAACTGCAGCATATTTTGCATGCAGCACATGATTTGCTACATTTAGTGGCACTTAAGTATACTTATGTGGTAAATACTGAAAGTAAGACAAGTTTCAGATCTGCAGAAGCACAACCACATCATTATTACCAGAGTTGCTAAGCTACAGCATTCTGAATAACACCAATTCAATTTTAGCGCTTCAATCACTAGCCTTAATGCACACCAACATCCTGCTTTACATCTTGCTAAGAAAGCGATCACTGAAGCCACGTGCTTCCATGAACTTGCCACTGTGCTTAAACTAGGCTTCAATCTGACCAGTCATTTTCATCAAATTCTGAGTCATCATCAGAATCACTGTATTCCACAGCAATGCGTCTTGAAAGGATGGTTGCCACATCATTTCCAACAGGTTCTCGCTTTGCTTCTTGCTCGCGTTGCTCCTGCACCTTCTTCAGTTGAATTCCTGTAGAGACAGTTATTGTCAGACAAAGTTCTCTGTACAAAAAAATTTTCGTTCCACATTGTTATGAGTTTTATAGTCTAATAACATATCCAGGAAGAAAAAAAGAAACCATTAAGTTAGCCTTCCTGAGCAACGAAGAGCGGTAAAGAGAAACAGACAAAAAAAGTAGACTGGAATTCGTAATCAGAGACTAAGTGCTTCTAGTCTTCTAAAATTATCAACCATAGTTAAAACTAAACACTGAAGACTGTACAAGTTCTTTTGATCTGAAGAAGGAGGATTTCAAAATTGTGTCTGGAAACACTGTAAGAACTACAGCTCTATGGTCTAAACAAAGTAAGAGATAGCCATTAGTCCTTGACTAATAATGGCTTTCAAAGCTACATCCTGAAACATGGTTTTGGACAACTCAGTTCTTCCGAAGAAACCAAGAATCCATGTACTTCTAATGGAGACTCCATATAATGAACTTAAGCACTGTTTTCATTTGATTGTGTTCACACAAACACTAGAATACATTTACAAAGCTCTACATCTGGGAACCTAGGCTTCAGGAATAGGTCTGAAGCCAGGGTTGACAAGGATTAGTACCCTGAAAAGCAGAAAGTGTTAGAATAGGTCTGTGGTACCTGTGGTTAACTAATTCTCACACTGAAATTCTGCCTAGCTGGGAACAGGGCCCCTGAACTCAGATCTCTGGAAAATACAGTGCTTACACTGAAGAAAAGGAATTGCTAAAACTCCATGTCCACTTACCCATACGAATGGCAGCGAGAAGATCACTTCGTGCATCACTTATTGGCGGCTGTGCAGGTTCATGACGCTTTGCCTCAGCAGCTAGAGGAGCATGCATTGGGGAGGAAGAGAGGGATGACCCTGCAGCAGGGGGGCCTGGAGGGGGAGGAGGTGGGCCAGGAGGAGGAGGAGCTGTGACAACAAGCCCACTAGAAGGAGGAGGATGAGTAGCAGCATAGGTGGGGCCAGTCACCAGTCCAGAATGGGAAGCTGGCAGAGGAACCTGGAGGGGACTAACAAATGCAGTTTGTGCTGAAGGAATCATAGGGGGAGGGGGCGGGGGAGGAGGACCTGTAGGATTGTAATAATCCACCATCTGAGCTGGAAGCATCCTAGGTAAAAGAGAATAAAAAAGACTGTTGCACTGAAAGTTAGGACTTACAGAATCACAATCCCTTAGACTGTTCTCCAACCTCAGCTAAAACAAAAATTGAAAGGAATTTAAACTGATGCATTAAATATAAAAACAACTACAAATACAGGAAATTCCTAATATTGAGGTAATATATTCTGATTTAAGGCAGATGACATATTTAAGGACAATCCTTTTTCAGCTCTCTTCATATCAAGCCAGTTCGCAAACAAAGTAAGATTTTATCTTACTAGTCCTACCCAGTTAAGTATACCGCCATATGTTACTAAACATTGCTCCGTGAGAATATTAAGCACAATGCCGATGATTAAGAAGAAAGCAATAACACTATTAGACTATGATTATCACTTCCACCAAACACAGGGCTTTAGAACAACTGTCAAGAAATAATAAAAGACAGGGGGAAAACAGAAGGTAGGAATGGAAGGATTTACCCAAAGGTATATCGTGCATCTCACGTACTTCTTTAACCAAGTTTGTCAATTTAAACGTTATTTAATTAAACTGATAAATTTGATTAAATTGATACTTCAAAGGAATAGGGAAAATCTAATTTACTTTGTAAAATGTCATTAACATAACTGTTAAAAAGGAAAATTAGTACAAGTATTCTGAAATATGTAAAGAACTGTATAAAGGGGACAGGCATTACAGGGAAGTTAATAACATTCAGTGAAACAAAGTGAATGCTGGGTATGCATGTACCTAGGGACTAATCACAGGAATTTCGGTGATAACTTGGGAAATGATTAGCTGGAAATAACAGAGAAGAAGTGGGCTGGCACAGTCCATCACAGTATAACTGTGAGTCATCTACAGCATGAAAAGGGTAAATGCTATCCGAGGATGCACCATCTGAAGGTGAAAAAGCTTGGCTAGCCTAGCTTAACAAAACACAGGCAAGAACAGATACAACTGCACTAGGGCTGCCTCTGGAAAGTTTAAGCTATTTAAGCAAAAGGACAATGTTGACACAAGAATGCATAGGTACAGATTGGCTAGAAATAGATTCAGGATGAAAAAGAAATGATTTCTTCCTGTCAGAGAACCAATGCTATGGAGCAAACCCTCCTTCAAAATTTCAGGCAAAATGTCTACATAGGAATCTGATAAATTCATAAGTGGAATTATGGAGATGTCTGTGGCAGCAGGGGACTAGATTCAGTGTCTGAGGAGATCCCTTCTACTCTCATCATAAGCTCCTTTCCAAATCATTCCAGGGATGCAACACAGAGACTGCCATGTCAATCACATTTAAAGATCCTTTTTCTGCACCTTTCTTGCAGTCAGAAATATTATTCAATTAATTATACTGTAACTACTTTTCATTATAAAGGAAATGTATCCCCTTTTTAATATTACATTAGGGACCTTTCATATTTTACAAGCATATTGCTTTCACTACATTCAATACACAGTTCATGATTCCTCCTTTCACCATTTGCTCATCTGAGTTCAGTTCATACATGAAGATCATATTAATTTTCCTCTGTCCTCTGTGAGATAACTAGAGGGATTTGCTATTTTTGTACAACGTATACATCATGTGTTATGATGGTTACGAAAAACCTATATTCTTCTACTTTTGTCAAGAATGCACTGGAGTAAATCAGGAGCTTTACCCATATTCTGCTGGTACCACAGGTACTGAACTATGTTGGCTGTCTGAAGGCTGGGGTGGAGGTGGAGGTGGTTGCTGAGGTCTGTTTAAAGTAGCATGTCGTACTGTGGTAGAAGGCGGCCTGTATTCATGCTCGTGGCTTTGGGATACTCCCATATACTGTGGACCATCTCCTGTTCCATATGAAGGCATTGATATCTGCTGATGGAGGGAATGATTCGGAGTAGCAGGATAAGAATAATCTGTAACATCAGATGCATGGGACCTAAAATTAAAGTAAATGGATGCAGGAGAACATATTATATGAGTCTGGCAGAATACTAGCTAAATAGCTCACCAGTAAAGCTAAAAATGTAATTGGAATAATTTTTCTTGCAACATGACTCCCTAATTATGAAGCACCATTCCCTTGTCAGCCCATGGAAAAGACAACAAAAGCAACAAAAAGTATCATGGTTTAGTTTCACATGCCTTGAAAATAAATCAGTCTCAAAAATTGGCATAGGCAGACTAAAATTGAATGACTTCAATATTTTGGCATATTAACTCTGCAGTGGAATGTCCTCTTATAGCACAAACTTTAAGAAAGAAAAAAAGAGAGCTTTCTCTGGGTTTTAGACTTCTTTAGTAGCCAGAAGGAAGCAAATTGTTTTGGGGGATGGTTTTGACAGGCCATTGTTTGAAATGATAGTAGTTATCAGGTTGGCCTTAAGTTAACAGTGACAGCAGAAAATGAAAGCAACATTGCAAGCACTCACAGTTATGCAGAAGATTATATTTCACCAAAGCAAAGAGAACCGATTCCACCAAAGCAAAGAGAACCAATTTCAGAAGTTAGAAAATGCTTTTTGCTTTGTTTGCACAAATAGTTTTCTTGGAAAAGCTTAGAGAAACTGAGAAATGTAAATATTAGTTGAGCAGAGAGTTCATAAAGATACAAAGTCTAGGATGCTCTGTCAAATAAGCCCAAGAGAGGGAGCAAAAGGATCTCTTCATCCTGTTACTGCACAAAGCTGTATTGTATTAGTAATGAACAATCGTGCAGGCTGGCTTTTAGTGAACAGAATAAACTGATGCACTTATCTTTAAGACTGGAAGCAAGGCAAGCAACAAAAAGCCAGGGCTTTGAGTAAAACAAAATGACAAACCCTTTGGGCATTTTGTCCTCTTTCATGCTTCCTGCCTGCTCCATTTTCTTTGCGTCACTCATGAACTCAATGCCCATTTTCCTTCTCTCCCACTCTTCTTTTCTTGTTCTTACTTTCCTCACATTAATTTGCTGGTTTCTGTTTGGATTCAGCTTGTGTTTCTCTCTCTGAAGTGCAATAAGTATAACAAATACATTGTAAATGGCCACAGTCTGGAGACCTAGATTTCAACCTTTAATACTTAAGTTCTGCAATTATCAAACTACGAGGAATATGAGCATTTTTTTTCTTTTAACATAAAAAAACATGATATAACTACAGACATTTCCTTAGGACATTATTTAAAACACAATGCTTATGCAGTAGCTGTCCATACAAGAACATATCTGAAAACCGGACTCACTTCTACACACATCATGCTTTTTAGGCTTTTTATAGCTTAGCTCCTACAATTAAGACTACACCAAGATAAAAATAGAAAACCTTCTCCCCACTAGTCACAAAACTAAAAACTCTTGATGCATGTAAAACACAGACTGCAGGGTTCAATCTCTGGTATTTGGTCCACTGAAATTTTAAATTTTTCAGATATAAACCTTTGAAGTTTTATAATAAGTACAGTATGTCTGTCACATCATAAAATCCATACCCAACATAATGATGCATCTTTACAATTTCTGCTTAAGGAAACGTTACACATTGCAACTACTATGGGTATCTGCAAATAATCAAACACATTTTGACACTGGGGGGAGATAAAAAGACAAATCGCTTCAATGTGACTGTTCAAACTCAGGAATCCTGGAAGCAAGGTGCTAAGGCCAGAAAAAGACTTAAAATGTGTGAAAGGCAGAGCTCAGAGATGAAAAATCCACATCTGGCATTTGACAGCTGGACACCAATGTCATCTCAGAAGATCAACCTTTGGAAAGCAGTCTTAATGAAACATTACAGACCGACAAGAAGGAGATAACATTTTGCATTAGAAAATATAGCTCACTAAAAAAAATTAGTGGTAAAGTATTCTAGACAGAGAGGGGGTCTGGACATGCTATTGAAACAGCAGTAGGAATTTCCTTTAAAATTTTTGTTTCAACTACAAGACAACTACAGTTCACAGAGTCTGAAACAATAGTTCTATAAAGTTCTGAGCAGATCTTTTTCATTAACCTCAGCTGGACAGTGGACTAAAGATATCAGTCCACCCTCTTGCAATGGAGTCTGTTTCCTTATCCTACCTATTCCACAATTTAAATACAAACTAAATCGTGAAACAGTTTTTTACTAGATTGTTTATTCCTTACATTTCAGCTAGCAATTAACCATAACGCACAGAGGAAAAGAAAATAAGAGGGAAAATTCTCTAGTGAGACCAGCTTAGTGAACAGACTCAGAAGAGCTGTGCATACCAAGAGAGGGTATCTCCCACTGAGCTCAAAGAGAATCTCATACACATTTCGGGAGAGGAACGACGAAGACCAACTCTGCTGTGTGTCTCTAAGCAGACATTTTCATTCAAAGTGATCTGTTTCAAGCAATAATGTTGCATCTGGTTTTATAGCTTGCTTTATAGACAAGTAGAAGAGTGATAAAGCAGAACTGTTCCCTGTACACCTGATTGAGTTGATTACCTGAATAATTTCTTGTGCAGTTCTTGTGTAAAGAGAAAAATATTTGAAGATCTCAGAGAGGCTAAATCCTGAAATGATTACGTCATTGTTCATAGAAAAATATATATTAAGCTATCAGCAGCATAACATATGACAAACTATAGATGAAAGAAGAGGTATTGATATTCGCTAGTAAATACAGATTTAAATGCTACTGCCACTACAGCTACTCAAGATCAAATACAAAGCATATGTCACATATGAAATAACTGCTGAATTATGATGACAAAACGCTCATCGGAGGTAGAGGAAGAAAAATTTCATTAATTATATAATTCACTACATTATATGCACTTTAAGAGAATTTTGAGAAGAGCTTTAAAACATTTATTGTATGCGTTGTCTAATCTGCTACATTCCCAACCTATAAAAACACCTAAATCTACTCAGTATTTGTGAATGTACAACTGCAGTAAAACAAAAGGCTTTATTGTAAACAGACCTAGTATCTGGGGACAGTGATCCCTCGGAAGACGCTCCATGGTACACATTTTGAGACAACCTGTTGTCAGGTCTAAGCTCTTTGTCATATGCCATCATATTCCACTCCTGGCGTCTGTTCCTGGCTTTTCTAACCTTTTTCACCTCACGGGTGGTGCCATCTATACGCTTTTGCTCCTAATGTTCAAACAAAAGAAATATAGCATGCAAAGAGAGAAAAAAAGGAAAGGGAAAAGCAGGTTAAAATGCAGTTAGAGCGCATGAAAATAAGACTAGGTTTACAGATGAAGATAAGTTTACATAAAATTTCTCTACACTACAAATGACTCCTTAAGCTATGAACTTCATTTGGAAGCAAGACTGTTGCCTTGTCCTTTTTCTGAAAGATGTAGATGCTAGTTGTGATACTGATCTGCTCTTCTTCCCCAACACAAACAGAATTCACTGATTTTAAAAGCTAGCAAGAACGCTTAACTTCTCCTGACATCGTATGTTATTTATTTAGACCGTCCTGAAGGGCTTTTAATTTTTTTCTCCTGCAAACCAATACTATGAGAATACGTTGAATTTGCTCAGGCCTTGGAAAAATATGTGGAAGAAATGGTAACACTATCCAATTAATTTCACATTCTATGAAATTAGTTTCACTTTTCTAACTTACTCTCCCTTCTTAGATCTGATAACAAACAACCACAATTCCTCTCACTTTCTTCTCGCCCTTGTTTCCTATTATCTTACACAAAATGAATGACACTAATCTTCTCAGCAATATATCAGTAATATTCAGGTCAGTGATCTACTGCAGCTTGATAGCGTCACAACAAATCAGTCAATTTAGTTTTTGAAAATCTTTCAATAAAATTTCAGGCGCAATGAATGTCAATGTTTATGTATCAACTAGATCTTCTAATAATGGCATTCGAGGCTTTCGCACCTCTGAAACGGCTCCCTCTCCTCACCCTCTGACTACTCAGTACAAATAAAATCATACTGAGCTCCAGTATGACAAAAGGCAAGTTTGCACTATCCAAACTCAAAAAGGTATTTATGTCCTACTCCTTTTCACAAACCTAACAAGGGCCTTGGATTTTCTGCTGGCTCTAGAACCCATACCTTACAATACTACCTCATAAGTAGGCTGAAGATGTGTTTTTCTATTAATAATTTGGTATTAGACTTTTGGTTTTTAGAAAAATATAGTCTCTTGAAAAAGAATTATATTCCTATCTAAGAACTACAGTCGTATTCAATTCTATTGAATAAGGAGTCCAGTAAAATGCCAACATCTAAGCATTTTCTTCTCCCCAAAACGAGGAGAAAAAAGGCATGTCACATGGATGAACAAGAATAATTTCCTGCCACTGTCAAATAGCACTGATAAATAATACTGAGACAGTTTATTTGGCTTTACACAACTAACAACCATTAAATGGCTTGCTTGCCCTCTTTTTGGATCTCCTGCTTGTCCCAGGCGTGTCCATGTGAGGCACCTGCCGATCCACATTTGTCACCGTTCACAATAAAGGAGACAACTTTTTGAAGTTAAACATCCAATTGTTCCTAACAACACTTGTTCATTCCCGGACCCTGCAGTGATTGATGCAATAAATGTCAAACAAGAGTCATTACCTTGGTTCTGAATTACCACCTATTAATTCTTTTCCCTCCCCAAACTTCTTTTAGAATCACCCTCTTTTGTGTTCAGGTTACGTAGTGCTTTACCATCTCCTTTAATACCGTTTCTTCACATCAAAATTTCCCAATATAGGAATCAGAGCAGAAGGGAAATAGATTCAGTCACGCTTTATTTTGAGTATATGTAGTTTTGCTCATTTCCATGGCTGAAGATATGCTTTCTAAATGCTTGACATCTTTTTCATTTATCACTGCAAGATTTAATTGGTTTTAATTTCTGAATTTTATCTTGGTTCATTTATTTAGATTTTGTTACCTACTCATAAGAGATTTGTGAGAAAAGTACTAGTAATCCTTTGAGTTAATTGAAAGCATGCTTTAGTTTTTTCTTCTCACAGATTACTAACTCCATCCTCTAGGATTCATTAATATTATGTATTACTTGTAAGTTTTCAGAAAAAGTAAACATCAGCCTTCTGAACAATGCACGCTGGCTCCTCTCTGGAAGATAATGACTTCAATACAACTACGGCACAATCAGGAGTGCTTATGTGTTTATATGTAATCCATCTAGTACTTATACCTGTTTATATGTAACCATCGATTTAAGTTTTTAAGTGATCACTATGTTTCTATGAAAAATATAAATACATGTATCTATGTATGCATGTATAAATAAATAAAAACATGTAGGTATGCAAATGAACAAATATATCCTTTTTACTTGAACAGCACTTAACTCTACTTTTTAAACTTTTAAAATCTATTTTTAATTATTTTAATCTACTTTTTGAATTTTTTAGTTAAATATTATACAAACACATCTCTAAAACATTTCTTCCAAAATAACGAAGCAGACCTATTTGCAGCAGCAGAAAAAAAACTATAAGTCTGTAACAAAGTAGTTTTATCTTATTTCAGTAACACTGAAGGTTTTCATTAGCACTTGTATACTGGACAAATAGTTTCATTACCTTGGCAAACAGTGGTGACAACTCTAGTTTTAAGTACCTAGGGCATTGACAACAGAGTTCTAGGGAAGCTTTAAAAATAGCTACGACTAGAAATATCTTTCTTAGGAAAGCTAAGCAAATATAAAACATGTACTTCCTTATAACTGACAGTTAATAGAAACTGTGGTAGACAAGCGGATGCTGTAGGGTAGGCCAGAAAACAGGTACGTTGTTCAACTATTGGCAGGAAATGATTTCAGTAAACACAGCAAACAGAGTTAGAGCCATCAAACAGGGGCAAGTTAATTCCGTTTTTACATTTGCACCAAGAGTTAGCAAATGGTATTTAAAGCATCTTAATACAGAATAAGAGCTAATAACAGAAAGTAGCTTCAGCAAGAATTTGCAACACTTTCAGGAAACTAAAAGCTTGAGCCTAGTGTATTTTTCTGACTTTCCAAATTTCCCATTCTATCAGTTACAAGTCATCAAGAATGATTTTTAAGATGCAAGTATACAAAAGCCAAAAATTAAAAAAAAAAATCCAACTATTTAAATAACTATACTCATTCCGCAGGAAAAAAAATGGGGAACAATAAAAAGCAAGGTGGAACAACTTTGCTTTGGTTAACAACTGGTCTAAGGTGACTCAATTCAGAATACTGCTGATAAACGTAAAAGTCAAAACCAACCACACTGAACTCTTATACAGTGACATACTGAAAGCTTACCATGTAAAGAACAGAATATACCATAGAATATACCATAGGTATATTCTAGAATATACCATAGGTTTTAAATTTAAAAAGAATAAAAATCACAGTTTTCTTTGGAGAAAATGTTCAGCTGAAAGACGCGAATCAGAGAAAGTCTGTATTAAATTCCTCCAATTCAATTGAATACTGCAACAACAAATAAGTATGATATTTAAAGGTGACAGAATGAAACACCTCACAGATTTCCTGTTGCTCAAGCATTTAAGGCAAATAAGCAAAATGATACTGGAAAACAAATCCTCTGAGGCAAGGAATATTCTTAATCTTCAGTGACCGCACAAGAAGTTGTGGCTAAAAACCAGCTATATTTGGTCAGCTGAGTAGCACTGCATTTGGATATCTAGCTTATAATATCCTAAATGATACATCTTCATCTGCACACAGTCTCTCAACAACTTGTATATTTTGTGCTTCTGTAAAATACAAATTGTTTGAGGAATTCTCAGTTAGTAGATTCAAAATATAATTTCAGCCACGATAAACATAATAGATGCTTCAGATTCATTACCAGTCACTACTATTGTAAGGACAAGGACAGAAGAAAATGACAGTGTGTTAAGCAACCTCTGGAACTAACAGGGTCTGAGAGATGTTTCAGCCGCTGCCCTCCAGCTCTCTTAAGCTTCCAGATGACAACATGCATGCTTGCCCACCAACTTCTGCAAAGCTAAAAGATAGATTTCTACCTACCGCATAAAGTCAGACCAATCTATGCAAATTCGTATCTGTTCTTGTTAGGTGGTTTTTTTCATATTTAACTCAATTCTATATGATTGGGATTGAAAACATTTTCTATTTTGTATACTGTGACGATTAAAATCTACACAAAATATACCATGGACAGAAACAGGTGACACGTATTATTTAAAATATAGTCTGAAAACAAGTTTATAAAAAGTCATTTTATGAAAATCTCTATCAAATTTTTTTCAAGTGAAACTTGGTTACAGAGGTGGTCTTTAAAAAAAAAAAAAAAAAAAGTTGTGTGATTTTCCCCTAGCTGTTTTGCTTTCTAATATCAAACCAGAATGAAGAAATTAGCTCTTCAGTTTGTATCCCTCTCCCTAGTGACAAGCTCTACATTTGAAAGGAAAAAAAAAAAAGGCTAGGGAGAAAAAAAACCAAAGTTGTAATTATCTATATAGATTTTTCCACAGAGAAACAGCGAATAAAATTAAAAAAGAAACGACTAAACTGGACAATGAAAGTTGCTTTAAAATCTGTCATAATTGTTTCCCATCCTTTAATCAGCTCTATGACTTATGATACTGAGAATATAGTGGGATCATAACTTTGCATATAAATTTGTATAGAATAATACCAAAAAATAAAAGAGCATTTCCCAATATTTTGCTTCAGATTGAGTTTCTTCTATGGAAGATGTTTACTCAGCTTTTTCAACTTTTATTTCCTATTTCAATACTGAGATATCTGTCAAAACAGAAAACCTTCTTGAATTGGAGTCCAATTAGGAAAATTTGATTTAATTTTGCAAAACTTTTTAAAACATGAATTCACTAAATGCTTTAGTTAAACCATCTTTTGCTTTAAAATGTTGTAGACAGAAATTCTTGTCTAGCAACCTGAACAAGGAACAAATTTCACTTAATAAAATCAGAACACTAAAGCTTCTCAAGCACGTTCTGTATTCTCATGTCTAAGCTGGTATTATATACATTAATATATTTATATTTAGCATATACTGCAAAACTAAGCAACTGTCTTCTAATTCCTTTAAGTAGCCTGTTCATCTTGGTTTTATTTTTAAATTCCATACTTCTCACTGAACCTATCTACAAGGGCAGCTACCTGCCAGATAAGATAGGCAGTTGCTGCTCCATCAAGCCTTCCTTCTTCCCTTTTTCTTAGGCCTATCTTAAAGAATCTTATGGCCTTGTAAGATTTGATTAAAAAAAAAAAAAAGCAAAAAAGCTGCAGAAGTACATAGAAACAAAATTATTATTCAAAACTAAAATCCATTTTTACAGTATCTTCAGAGCATTAGAATATACATCTCTGATCAGCCTGCTGAACAGATTGCAGAAGGACTAAAGACACTTTCCTATGAAAAAGCCTTTTTTTGTTTCTTAAACTTTGCAGAAACAAAGAACATTTCTCCTAAAGCTCTTGTTGCTGAACTGCAGAATAAATTTGTTATCTGTTATCTATTACTCACTTCTAATAAGTTTAGAAAAGCAAAGAGTTACTACAAAGAAATTAAAACCCCAACAGAATATGCATTGCTGAGTAAGTCCCTGTTTTGCTATAGGAGTTGATGCTGCTGGATAAAAAATTATGAAAATAAAGAAAACTGTAATTCAAGTTCCTTTGTTCTCTAAATCATATAGTCTTTTCTTTGAAGTAGAGCAGGGCTATTTGTCTAAGTATTAATAAGCAGATACTGGCAAGAGATTAAAGAAGTTATGATGAAAGATAACTACAGTTATCCTAACATTCAGTTTGCCAGCTTCTTAAAATAGACAGCATGAACTATAAAAACTGAACCAACTCTAAATCTACAGCCATGTCTAAAAGGAACTGCCTTTCCACACATATAAACTGAGTAGGATCTAGCAATTCTTTATGCCTGAACAAGCATACATGAAAGTATAATACATATATTTTCTATTATGTTTTTGCTTTTACCTTCTGTCTCCTCTTCTCTTTTCGCTTATCTTCAGTATCTTGTAACATTTTTTCTTTCCACAGATCAAAAAAATAGGAAGGATCAGTATAGAACTTCAATCCATCTTTCTTATCATCCCTGCAAATACAGTAGAATACAAACTAAGAAAATATGAATTAGTATTTTTAAACTAACAAAGCTAACCTTTGAGGATCGTTTGAGCTTAATCTCTTTGTACTACAGGATGACAGCATGCCAAGTGTACTACATAGCACTCTTGCTAATTACAGCTTGCTGTTTGTTTGGTTCATGCCAAGGATTCCAGGGAAAAGGGGTGCAATCTGCTGCCTTTTGGGCAGCATGCTTCCGGATTATGCCTCATCAGACCTCAGGGGGAGCTGTCTGGGCTCCTGCACAGTCTTCCTCACTGGACTGAAATTCCCTGATGTTGCAAGATGATCAGTGTCGAGACAGGACGTGCAGGGGATGGAGTAGCCTCAGTTACGAATGCAACTCAACTGATTCAGAAAGACTAGAAGAGGAGGATTTGGCTAAATCCAGACAAGTCTTACGATCTGAATTTGGGAACAGGGTAGGTCTGAGAACCTTTGGCCTTATGGCAGGAAGAACAGGACAGCACTACTTAAAATGGGCTCTTCCAACTCAGGAGGAGCGCTAGGAAAGGGCTGGAGAACAGAAAACTGAATTCCACTGCACTGCCCTAGGACGGTTTGGGACTGAGCTGATTTGGGCTTGCTGGCTCCACTTGGCAGCAGAGAACCTCCTGGAAACAGGGTCACTTAGGTTAAGGAGCCCCTGAAAGGATATGCTATCAATTCCTAATTTGGGGTGGAGTAAACACTTGATGCCATGGCTTAGAAACAGGGAATCTTCTGAAATCCTACATGTTTGGAAAGGAACAGGGACAGGGGGATTCAACACAGCAGGGCAGCCGGCACAGTCCAAACAGTATGTGAAGGTGATCCCAGTCTAGCTTCCTAAAATGGTGTCCTTCAGCATCCCTTTTGGCTGTGGATCCTAATTTCTTCCTACACAAATTCTGATGGCAGCTGAACCCAAATGTCTTCCTGCAGGATCAACAGTGATGGAGATCCAGCATATAGAAACCGTGCAACCACTGGAGCAGGGAACAGACAGCAGTTCCTATGTATTGTCTGATCATATCGCCCTAAGTCCCTTAGTTTTGGGTGTTAGATCTCTTTGCTACGAAATTCTGAGATTTTGAAGGGGTTATTCTCCCATACCTCCAGCTTTGGTCAGACTACAGTTTGAGGTTAGTTTAAACTTAGTACTTTTTTCATCGTAACAGTGATAGGGCAAATACAAGCAATTTAACTTCAGTAGATCTAAAAGATTTACCAAGAAATACAACTCAAGTAAGTATATTTCACTAGTGCATCCCTAATAAAACTGGAAAAAGACAATAAAGCTCACTGCTATTGTCATCCAGATATATTATTAGGACATAACTACGCAGAACAGTTGACTGAAACAACTCTTATTAGCTGACCACCCATAAAAAAACCACACAACTGTATGTAGCAGCAGGTAGAAAAGTATACTTCAACTATAAATCTAAATTTTACCTTCCAAGTAAAAGCTGTAGAAAAATACTCTGCAAATACACTAAGTCATTCCTAAAAAATTTTACACATAAGTTACTGCAAACCGAATCCATTTAGCCAGATACTTCATGATATAAATATTAGACTTCCTGTTATAGCTGTAACCAATGTTAATTATATTGAATTATCTTCCTTAGTTTTGCAATCTAGTACCTCCCTAAATTTAAGGGACGCAGTGAAAACATGTTGTTTACACCTTCAAGAAAAACAAGTGAGATTAATTTTACAAACAATCATAAATTTAACAAAAACCAGAAAATGAAGTCCTGCTTGCTGCTGTTTTCTTCACCAGTCAGTAGCCAGGAAAAAGAAGGGTAAAGTGTGCGTTTATGCATGTGCGCTTGTGTAGGAGCATGCACGTTGCACATGTGCGCGCTTGTGTGTGCAGGTGCACACCACACATCTGCAGGAGATGAGGGAAGAAAAGGCAACAAAACCCAGCTTTCAAGATAAATAAACTAAAGACTTTTTTACTATCTTATTAATTTTCTTTTCACTTTTTACATAATCAACGGCACTCGCTTTTAGCTCCCATGCTGCCATGTAATATTATTATGCTGAAACATGATGATTTTTATTAGACTGCAGGGTTAGGTACAACTTATGACTGTAAGTACGATAACAGCTTTCGTATTCACGAACAGAGAAATCACTGAAATATTCAACAAACCAAACCTCAATAACTAACACAGCTCTTCCCTTATGCTGTAATCACTCCCACATACAACTAAGAGACAAATAGCAAAGTACAAGAATGTATGCAATTAATGTTTCCATACCTATAAGGCGAAAGAATATTCAGAGGAGGTGGTTTGTCACTCTGATTATAAATATCAGCCACTGGGTTAGGAATACTGTTCTTTGAAACTACCTGCTGATCTTGAATTGTTGAACTCTTGAATGCTTTTTTCATGTTGATGTCTTGTAATGATACTATTAGAAACAAAAATGTATTTATCATAGGTCAAAATTTAACATAAATGAAAAATAAAATCTATTCTATGCTAGTTATTTAAAATATTTTCAGCAAAATATATAAGAAAAACCAAAATATTTAACTTTCACAGACAATCATGATATTTAAGCACAACAGCATGTAAAAATTGTCATACAGAACCAGATCTGAGACCCACGCAGTCCAAAATCTCATTTAAAATAATGAGACCACAAGCTGTTTGTCTTGGAAGATGGTGCAAAAATCCTGTGGCAAACAAATACGCTGTAATCTGCCCTTCTTACCAGGTTTCACCTGGATTGGTCATATCTGAAACGCAAGGTTTGATACTCCTCTGTCACAGCATGTTTTATAATTACAATCGTGGGTGATCATTCCATACAGACACATCCAACTCCGTTTTAATTGTTATTAAATTATGGCCTCAAGAGCCTTCTGTGAGAGTGAGTTCCCCACATCATCTACCTTATTTCAATTCACAGTCATTCCATAAATTGAACATCCCTCTAATCTTAAGTTTTCCTCATTTCTCTATGGAGAGAAATACCTTCCTTATACAGTTCAATAACATTTTTATTATATCTGCTCACGTACATAATTCTGGGATAACAATATCAATCTTTCCAATTTTTTTTCTCAAATGAAAGATTTAAGTTGCTTTTAGTTGTTCCTATCACTTCTAGTGCTTTTAGTTGTTCCTGTCAATTTTAGCTAGACTTTCTTTCATTTTTAACATGGTTTTCTTGAAATGGAGTGATGGCTGCTAAAACAATATCCACATAATGCCAATCACTGATTTAAAAGTAGCAGTAAGCTATCTTCCATTTTTAGGTAACCCAATACATTAGTTTTTGAGTGCAGTTGAACAAAGAGCAGAAGTCTTCACTGGCCTGATATAACTTTTGACTGATATAACTATTCAGGAATATTGCAAGCCATAGGAGTAGTACAAACATTTTCCTCCAAAATGCCCTGCTTTGTTTTCTTTTTATTTCTATTAACATTTTCATCTAATATTACTTGTCCCTTCATCTAAATTATCAAGTCTCAAGAACAAACAGTGAGAATTTAGCATATTAACTGAACAATCACAGGCAAAAATTTGATGTATAGGTGATGTGTAAAAGGAAAAGGCATCAACTTATAAGCAGACCCCATAAAATACCCTGTCCTTTCGTATGATGAAAGCTGAATCCCACTGAGACTTCTCTACCACGTATCACAGAATCACAGAATGGTTGAGGTTGGAAGGGACCTCTGGAGATCATCTAGTCCAACCCCCCCGCTCAAGCAGGGGCCTCTAGAGCACATTGTCCAGGATCGCATCCAGACGGCTTTTGAATATCTCCAGCGAAGCAGACTCCACCACCTCTCTGGGCAACCTGTTCCAATGCTCTGTCACCCTCACAGGAAAGAAGTTTTTCCTCAGGTTCAGATGGAACTTCCTGTGGTTCAGTTTCTGCCCGTTGCCTCTTGTCCTGTCGCTGGGCACCACGGAGAAGAGGCTGGCCCCATCCTCTCGACACCCTCCCTTCAGATACTTGTACACGTTGATGAGATCGCCTCTCAGTCTTCTCTTCCCCAGGCTGAACAGGCCCAGCTCCCTCAGCCTTTCTTCAGAGGAGAGGTGCTCCAGCCCTCTAATCATCTTTGCAGCCCTCCGCTGGACTCTCTCCAGGAGTGACATGTCTCTCTTGTCCTGGGGAGCCCAGCACTGCACACAGGACTCCAGGTGAGGCCTCCCCAGGGCTGAGGAGAGGGGCAGGATCACCTCCCTCCACCGGCTGGCAACACTCTGCCTAATGCACCCCAGGAGACCACTGGCCTTCTTGGCCACAAGGGCACACTGCTGCCTCATGCTCAACTTGTTGTCCACCAGCACTCCCAGGTCCTTCTCTGCAGAGCTACTTTCCAGCAGGTCAACCCCCAGCCTGTTCTGCTGCCTGGGGTTAGTCCTCCCGAGGGGCAGGACCCTGCACTTGCCTTTGTTGAACTTCAGGAGGTTCCTCTCCGCCCAGCTCTCCAGGTCCCTCTGAATGGCAGCACAGCCCTCTGGTGTGTCAGCCACTCCCCCCAGTTTAGTATCATCAGCAAACGTGCTGAGGGTGCACTCTGTCCCTTCCTCCAGGTCATTGATGGATACATTGAACAAGACTGGACCCAGCACTGACCCCTGGGGGACACCACTAGCTACAGGCCTCCAACTTGACTCTGCACCATTCACCACAACCCTCTGAGCTCGGCCATCCAGCCAGTTCTCAAGCCACCTCACCGTCCACTCATCCAATTCACATGTCCTGAGCTTACCTAGGAGGATGGGATGGGAGACAGTGTCCAAAGCCTTGCTCAAGTCCAGGGAGACAACATCCACTGCTCTCCCCTCATCTACCCAGCCAGGCATTCCATCACAGAAGGCTATCAGATTGGTCAAGCATGATTCCCCTTTGGTGAATCCATGCTGACTACTCCTGATCACCTTCTTGTCCTCCACATGCTTAGTGAGGACCTCCAGGAGGAGCTGTTCCATCACCTTTCCAGGGATGGAGGTGAGGCTGACAGGCCTGTAGTTTCCAGGCTCCTCCTTCTTGCCCTTCTTGAAGACTGGAGTGACATTAGCTTTCTTCCGGTCCTCAGGCACCTCTCCTGATCTCCAGGACCTTTCCAAGAGGATGGAGAGTGGCCTAGCGATAACATCCGCCAGCTCCCTCGGCACTCGCGGGTGCATCCCATCGGGGCCCATGGATTTATGGATGTCAAGTTTGGACAAAAGAGCTCTAAGCTGATCCTCCTCAACCAAGGGAGTCTTCCTTTCTCCAGACTTCCTCTCTTGTCCCCAGCATCTGGAATGCCTGAGGGCTGGCCTTAGCAGTGAAGACTGAAGCAAAGGCGGCATTCAGCAACTCTGCCTTCTCTGTATCCTTTGTCACCAGGGCAGGAAGGGACTATTTTCCCTAGTCTTCCTTTTGCTCTTGATGTATTTGAAGAACCCCTTCTTGTTGTCCTTGACATCCCTTGCCAAATTTAATTCCAAATGGGCCTTAGCTTTCCTTGTCACATCCCTGCACAGATCTTTTTGATCTGTGGTGAGGCCCTGCCTCTCATTCCAAAACCCCTTAGATTCTTCAGTAGCCTTTAAAATGGTTAAGAATTAGAACTAGAAAAATAAAATTTGAGTCATCCTTCCCCTGTCCAGTTTACGGAAAGTATGAAAATGCCATTTTTGACAATTAATTTCTGTTTAAATCTGACTGTAAGTGAATCAGTGAGATAAATTCAGGGAGTTTTTTCAGATACACATGTTTAAATAGGTACCTTTTCGTTTGAGGGAATACTTTCAAAAGAGCATAAATCTGACTTTTATTGGGGCTTACGAGTGTAAGTTTTTTATATGCCTTTGAGATTTTAACTTCAATTGTTTATTTTAAACAGTTTTTTTTTCAACTGCAGCATTAGTTATATGATTTTGCTAAGAATGTTGGAAATCAATGACACAATTAAATCTAAAGGTTTTTAAAACTGGCCTAGCAAATTATTTTCTATTTAAATGATTAAGCTACCCAGAAATATAAATTGAGAATTACTGACATCCAACTTGCAATGAATTATTACAAAAATTTCAGTTTCTAGAGCCAAATAGCTAATTAGATTTCCTACTGACAGGAAAGTCACATCCGTTTGTATATATAGCTTATTAATTTGAAAGACAATTAGCAATACAGGAATAATAACTGAGGTCAATTTAAAATAAAATATCTTGAAAAACTCAGTCCCTACACTAGTTTCCCCTTCCAAAAGACTGATTATAATAACTCACCAAACTCTAGAAACTAATCAGAAGGTATTCTGTAATACAGAAGAGATGTTAAAGAAAATAAAACCACAAAAAATCCTCTAGTGAGGATAGCATTTCCAAAAATGTTGTATTTCAAAGTCATGAAGACTGACTTCACCCATCTCAGCACAGAGCAAGTCTAGTATGACTATCACTTATTTTGCTCATGTTAGCGCCACAACACAGCTCAAAACTTAAGCTTAGTTTCTGTTCCCATACAGCTCTTGGCATCTTTTCTAAGGTGGCAAAAGAAAGATGCTAGTATCAGCTGTGGTACTCTACACTATAACTTTTAAAAGAGAAAAAACAAAATGTAATGACTTTCAGCAATAACAAACTAGAAATGGAAAGCTAGATATCACATTATTAAATATTAGTAATAATATTAATATTAAATATAGTCTATAAACTATGTAATGACTAAGTGTATTAGTAAGAAGATTGAATATTCCTGGAAATATCACACCGCAATCCTGCTCTAACATATTCTACAGATCTAGGTGATCACACTACTCTCCTGATCTAACAAGCTTTTTACTTTTCACTTTTTGACATTTTACTAAGAGTCAGGAATTGCAATTTCTTGGAACACAGAAGAAGTTATCTGAACAGATTATAGGCAATCGTTAGTTCAGACCTCAACACGTAACTGGATATAAAAGCAAAGACGCATATTACAGCTTTAAAGGCTAAACAGAGATACATTACTTACCTGAATGAAGTGCTTTCAAACAGCGTAATGATCTTACTCGAATTCTTTGGTTTTATTACATATTTATGAAGTGAATGACCAAACATGTAAGCAAGCAAGGATGTAACAGCAGTTCAAGGAAATAATGATTCTAGCTAGAACCACCCACAGAATTTCAGCTAGTTTATGCACAAATGCAGTGCTTTGTTTAGGGAGAGTATTGTAAGAGCTCAGATCACTGCAAACAGTGATCCTGGAGAGATAACTACTAACAAAGCTGGTTACCATCCTATCCTGAAAAATAATTTTAATGTTTCGAACTTTTTTCTGATTTTCTGATTTATTTCTAGTAAGGTCCTCATTTATTCACTTCTGATTTACTACATTCAGAGGTTAAAAGTTTTTCCTATAAAAAAGGTTACTTAGTGACTTCTTGACGGCTTCTTGAGTCAAAAGTGAAGACAGTTACATGACTCAACAACATTTTTCCTCAGTCCGCTAACATGATTTTTCCCAACTCACCTCACTAAGAAAGCAAGATTAAATATCAACTCAGAATTAAGACAGAGTTTACTGTGTAAATACTGTGGTCTTGTCAACATCACTTCTGGCTCAATGTTTTCATGATATTACCTACCCTCTTCTACTGTGGAATCCAGCTGGGTAACTTTGACAGCAAGGCGATCAATTCTGTCTTGAAGAGAATTTGCTCTGATGTAGAAGCTGTTGGCCTCATTAAACAACTCGCCAAATATGTCTTCAGCATGTTTGCCTATGGAGGAAAATAGGCAGCTAAATCTCTTTGTTAAAGACTTAAAACACATGAGAAATGACTTCAGTACCACGAAGTTATTATAAAACACATGATGTATAGGATTATAACAGCATAGCTCTTCATTCAGCAAAATTTTGGGCAAAAGATTCAGACAAAAATCTCAATATAAGCCCTAAATTCTGACTCAAAGCTATTTTTCTGGACATCTTGGTTGGTGTCTTACTTAAAAACAGGGAGACTTTCAAATTTTAATCCTTAATTATTTGAGCTGCTGCCAACAGATATGCAACTATCATTCAAACTAGTCTCTATGACAAAAATAAAGACCCATCAAAGTTATTGCTATCTTTAACAGCTTCTGAAGTTAATTCTGCAAACCAAAATCTAATAACCAAAGTTGTAAAGATTTATTTAATTATAAGTATGAACATAAGGCAACACCAAAATGAAGGAAAAGTGAAACAGGCAATTAAAAAAAATGGATCCTCATAACCAACTGCCCACTTACCTCTCTACAAATACGCACTAGAGACGCTGCTCTGCCACTGAAGTCATTTGTGAGATTGGGTAAGACCATATTGATCACATTCATCCAAGGCCACTCTGGACTTGACATAGCACAGAAGAGAGGAGCCTAGAACCTTTTCAGCCTCCCTTTCAGCTGCCATATTTTAACAATCACTGCAATGGTGGTCAGTCCAGTGCAACAGCAGCCAAAAATCATAGTCAAAAGGACTACAGTGGACAGGAGTGAGTGCCACATGACAAACACAGTCCCCTCTCGGTCCAGAGAACCTTGCACCTGTCCATTCCCTCCCTAGAATTCCCTCTTTCCAAAGTACACAGCACCCTCATCCATTTCTCCCTCTGCCCCAGGCTGAATATTTCAATCACCATAAATGAGAACCCTCAGTTTAACACTTCTCCTGCCCCAGAATTTCCCCTCCAGCTTTCAAATTCCAATCAAACTCATTGCTCTGGGTCACCAAAATCACAGTACCTGGCACCTACTTGTGTCTTGGTCCTTCCTCCTTCTACTCTACCTAAATAGTGCTGCTGCTGACTTCATTTAACATTCTCTCCCGCCACAAATGCACTGCTTTCCGTAGCCAACATCTCTGTTACGACAGCTACGCTCCATTAGTTCTCCAAGCAAAAGCAAATCCTACCTCCTACATCTAACTAAGGTTTTTAAACAAATTTTAAAACTCTACTTAGGAATTAAACTCATCTTGGCATATGAACTGTAACAAGATGAACCTGAAGAGCAGAAATGGAAAGGAGAGGGAAAGCGAAACTTATCTGATATTTGGAACAATATGGAATGACAACTTAAATGACAGCGAATTCCAAAAGAATAACATTTATGTTGAAATTTTAAACTGGGTCCTGTAACCAGCCTTAAGACTTTAGATGGAAAAGTACAGACATAATGAAAATTTCAGTCAAAAATCACACCCTGCAAACATTTGGAGATAATACAAAATTAAAAATAATCATTAAAAATTCGAGAACGCAACAGGATATGTCCCTTTCCTGTATCATTTATTTGGGAAAAACACCTACTAAAACAGTATCTGAAAACACTCTTTGTGAATTAGGAATGAAAGAGCATTCATTTCAAATTTGATTTGATTTTCTCTCTTTGAGCAGAGGACTTTTCCAGTAAGCGATTCTTCACTAAACGTAAAATCAAGTCGAAAACTAATCCAACAGGTTACTTAGGTGCATCTAAGCTCTGCTTCATATATATGTGGAAGGTGGCAGAGAAAGGCACGCTGCCGATTTCCTCCTAACCTCCTGCCTCTCAAAAACCGAAGTCGCTGACTGGGATTCAGTTATAATCCCTATTTGATTTAGCTGCTACAAATGAAGAGGTTATTCTCTCCAAGCTATGGAACAAGAAAGCTCTTCAATTCTTCAGCTAAATCAAGGAGGTATTACATTCTTCAGCCACCAGTGTTCAGAGCTCAACAAATTGTAACGGATTTTAGTTTGCGTTACTTTCCTGCAATGAGCATGCTGAGCCGAGGACTGCTGCAAACTAGGACAAAACATACTACCCTTAGAGAAGTCACGTAGTGCAGAAAGATGCTTGTCGATTATCTTGCAAAAGGCAAAATAAGTCATTGAAGTTGATTTGTGAATATACTTCTTTTAACACTGATTTTTTTAAAAGACAACACTTGCTAAAACAAGTGCAAGACGGGTTGTTAATTTTCTGTCAGTAAAAGAAACAATGACATGGCACCGCCATGCTACTCAGCATTTCAGTAATATTTCTCTAGTGTTCTCAGTATTACTACCTTTTAAACTACTTTTTTAACAACGCAGAAACAAGCAGAAAAACTATTTTAATATATAAGATCATATCTTTCAACTTATGGGACGATTTTGGTACAGTAAGACAGCTATTAAAAAAAAATTGCTGCCCAACATACAGGCATTCTAAATACTCATTTAAAATCACTAAAGGAATTATGTATTTCATTATTCCAAGAGTCAAGCTCCAATACCCAATTGCACAGCCGTTATATTTGGAACAAGGTTTTTCTAAGTAGAGGTGATATATCTGTTTTTCATTCTAAAGCTCCCTTCACCAACAGGACTAGTTGAGGGAAATCTGGTCATGATACTGCCCAGCCCAGTCTCTGCCCCCAGTAGGTTTTGATGTCAACTAACAGCAACGCATCTATCTAAGCGCTTCCACAGATCACCTTCATAGGACTCTATGCCTGATTGCTTGCAAAATCCATTTCCAACCATTTTGAGACATTTCTGGAGACAGTAATTCACAAATAATTGAAATCATAATACTTCTACTCAAGTTCTATAATAAATATATGGAACATCATCTTGCAAACATCAGCTTATAACATCTCTAGTAGAGACTAGGCACAATCTGAATTAATTACAATTGATTTTGACATACTGCACAAAAAGGTTTGCATTAACACACTGAATCCATTGCCCCGAAGCCATCTTTTTGTCAACAGTCAAAACACTCAGTGCTGTAACAGAAGAGAAATCAAACAATGGTGCTGGTTTTTCTGAAGGCCAGAAACCCAAATGTGCTTATTAGGTTGCCTATCTCCTTTTAGTATATTTGAATCTTAAAGGCACAGCATTCCTTTGTATTGATTAAAGATCCTGGCGTAGCACAAGTACATGAAAGAAGAATTTCAAATTATAGAAAGATTTACAGTGCATTAAAAGTGCTACAACTTTTCACACCATGAACATACATCATCAAAGACAATAGGTAAGTAATGCCAATACCCGGTATTCAGGTGTCAGCTTTAAAAGACACGGAAAAAAAGATGACACTAGGACTGTCCCCAAGTGAGTCAGTGCTGCATTAATGCTCTTCAGGATCCAAGGTAAGGCTCTGAATGGCCCCACAGAGCCAGCTGATGCTTTGTAAGTTGGAATTCATCCAGGACACGACCATTGGAGCAGGAAACAAGTGATCCAACCACCCATTTGTAATTGGATTAATCCGCATTGGAATCATGCTGTGGGATTTTGTTTGTTTGTTAAATAATCAGCAAAAGTGGTAGGCTACTACCAGCTAGGTCTTGATTATTACCCACCTCATAGCACCTACAGTACTGCACCAACGCTAAAAAAAGCTAACTTCATAACTTGGTCCAACTTAGCTGTGGTTAAGAGCAGAGTCACACAAAGCAGGATACAGAATGCTCAGATCTGTATGCAGGCTAGTGAGATTCTGAGACAACGGTCAATCTGCTGAAGAAAGCATTAGGAGGCAAGTTGACGGACATGGCTCTTTGCATGAAAGAAGCAAAGACTTCCAAAGCCTCACATATCATGCTTCCTCCCTTTTTACGCTGAACAGTCACTAGTGGTGCAAAAGACTTTTGGTATCGCTTGCATATGAGTCAAAGAATAGTCAAAGATACTCTGTATCCACATACTAGATATAGTTTATGTTCATCTAGAAATAAGATTTCAGCCTGATATCTAGGATCTAAATCAATGGAGGAGAAGTTACAAAGAAATAAACATATGAAAGGTAAGAAGTTAAGGACTGGTTCATTCAACAATTTTAAATGATGTATATGCTAATGTACAGGGAGCATGTTAATGTACAGGCTGAAATCAGATTAAGAAACAACCAACGCAGAAGTACGCTCACAGCTTTTAAAATTTAATTTTCAAAGATAATCAGATGCAACTTATTATTTCTTCCCTAGGTATATATACATATGCAAAACTAAGGAAAATAACATGGTACCATAGATGCTTTTCCAGAGATCTCTTTTAACTGGCTAGAGTCCTGCTGTCATCAGACTGACCTCCACTGCCAAAAGTTAGGGAGTATTTGTGGAAGCTGTTGCTTCAAAGCCTTTGCTCCATGAGTGCTGCTATTTACAAGTAAGGGATGTAAAAGCTCCCCGTCTTCCCACACTGGAGATTCTCTTCTTCTAAGCAGACGTAAAGCCTTAGTTAATACTTTGCTTTATGTAAAAGTGTGGAAGGGTCTGCACAATTTCATACAGATCTTTGCTCACTCTGCCTGTGCTTCAACCTGGCTGCAAACAAAACAAAACAAACAAACCAACCAAAACAAAACAAACACGCCGCACCGACCGCACATTCCATTTGGATAGGAACTTGCTCACGTCTCCCAAAAAGAGAGCAGAGACAGAAGCAGCCAAATTTGTATGCAACAGTCAGATTTGCCAGTTTCAAAATTCACACCAGACAATGGTGCAATGTTGCAATGTAACATTAAAAAACAGTTTGACTGCAGGATAGACCTGTGCTTGCTCTCTCTGTGCTTCAAGCTGTGGGAACACCAGCCAGCTCTGATGCTCCCAGCAGGACCGACTACATTAGCTCAAGCACAGCAGTTCTCTATCAGCTCTTGCTTGCTTCCAGTTGGCTTGAAACACAGGCAAAGCAAGGGCCGTCTGCAAAAGCTGTGCAAACAGGACGGTTCTTACTGTTTGGCTATGGACAAGTCTGCTGGCAGACTGCACTCTCGTATTAAAAACCTTGCATACAAATGTTAAAGGATGTGTCCTTTGTTTTATTTGCACAGATCTTTAGCTTGGCACTAATACAGTACATTAGGGTTGTCTAAAGAGAGTTCTGATGACTTGTGAAATGAAAATAGTAGGACATAAATTGGGCAAGTAGCCAGTTCTTCAGTAACAGTCATAACAGAATCTGAATACGCAAGGTGATGCATAGATTTGCCCCAAGACCAAACCTGGAGAAAGGACAGCTAGGCATTCCTAGCAAGATTTAACTGGTCAAAAAAAGTCAAAAGTGTATTATCCACACTTTGTACAAAGTCAGAAAGAGATTTTACCAGCTTTTCTTGGCTGAACATAAGGAAGAGATATTAGCCATGCTTCTCAACTTCCTGAAACTGAGCAACTGACTGATAAAATGGCAATTGACATTCAATGACAACAAATACAGAGTAATACACATGAACTATAAATATCTTTAGGCTCTGAATTGCTTACTCAAGATCAGAGAATCACCTGGAAACTTCTCTGAAAGTGTCAACTCAGTGTCTAGCAGTAATCAAATAGCAACATTTTATAAATTCTTAGGGAACTAATGATAAAATAGAAAACGTCACTGTGACACTATGTTTTGATTATGATGTGAAGTCCTTCAGATTCTACCTCAAAAAAAAGCCTCTAACTTAAAGATCCAATGCAGAAATAACAATGATCAGAAATACAAAATGGTTTTGATCCAAAAAAAAAAAAGAAAAAAAAAAAGAGTTTTAACAGATCAGGGCACTCCAGCTTGGAAAATACATTGTTAGTAGGACACAATAATGATTTATAAAATCACAGATAGTATGGAGAAATGCAAACGGAAATCACTTTTCATTGTTTTCCATACGTAAGAACTGGAAGGAATCTAAAGGAAGAAACAGAACAACTTACGTTGCAAGACACTCTGCCACAGGTCATCGTGCAACACAAAAGTATAATCCTTACCTGAACGTCTGAACAGTTCCACAGATTATAGGTCTATGAATGCTTGTTACATATGATGATTCAAGTGGTCTTCCAGGTCAGAAGGTCCTTAAACCCCTGACTGCCGAAAAGTAGAACAAGCCTTATTTCTTACACTTGTTCCCTAAGCACTACCATCACAAACTGAACACCAGGCGAGTGGGACCCCCTACTCTACACTCCATACAGATCTTCTTACGTTCTTAAACCATTTATGTTTACAAAGCGAAGAAACTAATGAAGTGAACATTTCTTGTCCAGGACCAGAGCTACCAGTACAGATAACAATGGTTGACTGTTCAAAACTCTCTGAGGAAATCTCTCTTCTTATTCACTGAGAAATATTAATTCTTCTTGCAAGCACGCCAGGCATGCTTCTAGACTGCTAGTTGTTGAATCTACCAAAACGTGTACTAGCTAGGCTGTTTTGTAAGGAGCACTGGAGTGCTAAAGGCTACTGATACCAGCAGCATCACTAACACTGAAGCCGCCACCATACTGGATCCACCAGCACCTCATAATTTCCAAAAACAGAGAGTCACAGCAGGAGCTGGCCCTGTGCAATGTCTTTTTCAGGTGAACTGTGTTGCTAGTGATGGTACACAACTAGTTTCCTGAACTGCACCACAGAACTGGGCTGATTGGCTTCTAAAGAAGGTCTCATCTAAACTAGATATGAATATTGCTTTGGTGTGCATACCAACGACACACTGATTCTCAGCTAAATAAATACAGATACATCCTTAGCACCTTGTGAAGTCTCTCCCTCTTATTAAGAATAACCCAACAATATGAAAATTATCCTGGAAAGTGTTGCTTGCTCAGCATATACAGATTTTAAATACAGTCATCAAATATAAACTTTAAACAATGCAAAACCAAAGATAGTTTAGGCATAAGGAGTTATTTGAAAACTGACAACTAATATTTCTAACAGCTTTAATATAAACAAAAAATAACATAGTGTAGAGTCTCAGAGGGGATTCTTTAGACAAAAGGAAGACAGCAACAGCTTTACTGGTGCACACTCTAACCAAACATCCAAAAAAAATCAACTAACACTTAGGCTATCCCTAAAGGTGAGGGATACGTAAAGCTGAGGATCTTATAGTCAAAAATTCATTGTTCTTTCACCCTATAAGCAAGGGGCAGAGCATAGCATCGCTCATGGGCCAAGTTGTTTTGTGGGAAGAAGAAAGGACTAAGTGAGTTTTCCTAAGCAATTCTGGGTTCTATCCGAACGCTGGCCAAGAACTACTCTGCGCTGACCTACTGGCCTGAACAAGTACGCTGTTTTGCTAGCTGGCTACTGCCAACCACTGTGTTAACAGCTAAGTTAGGTCTATCTTTTCTTCAGCAGGAATATTAATTTCTTCCACTCTACCTACTGTCACTTTTCTCAAAATTTAAAATAAATAATGATGTTTGAGACTTTTATCCCTCTTCTTAATGTGGCTGAAACTGCCCACTGGGAGACAGAACAGCCACAAGAGATTCGTTTCCCATGAAGCTCTTAAATACCAGGCAGTTTTGATATCTCCTCCGATGTCAATAAAAGAATCAAATGGTTCACACAGCCAGTCTTCCACACAGAATCAAGGATACTGCCCTAGCATTAGGGCACTTCCAAAAAAACACTTCTGTCAAAGGCCACAGTAACAACCTTATGGAAAAATCTGCAGAGTATATCACACATGTTTTTCCTTTAACAAAAGCATAGGCATATACTCCACTGTTTAAGACTAGCCTCCAATAAAAAACTGGTAATTCCTTAGTCTTCATTAACCTCAAGTGACTTCTGTGGAAAATTCAGCTTCCCTACTAAATTCACTTTGACATATGTGCTTAATTACATTCATATTAATGGCTCACACATATATAAAGAAAAGGTCTAAGAAACAATAACATCTTAAGACAAATTGAAATTATTTCGGTCAAACGTGTCATTTGGTGCCAAGAGGCAGAAGAGCTTGAATCATCTCGTACAACCGAAAAGCAAGAACCCACAACTCAAGTGCTAGTCTTGCTTCCTGCACCAATTAGTTTCACCTTAGAAAAATCACTGAAGTTTTCTAGGCCACAATTCCTACCCTTGTAAATATTAGTTAGAGAATCACCGCTCATATAAACTTCTAAATATAGAATAGCACAAAAACAATGAAGTAGCATTATATGAGCATATTACATAAGCAGCAGTGTCCTCTATCATATTTTGCCTGTTAAAAAACAGCCATACTAAAACCTTTCATTAATTCAATTTTTCATTAAAAAACAAGTATTTGCAGGAAGTTGCGGGTACTTACTTAAGCTGCTTAGCTGGCGTATGATAGCAGCAAGAGTACTGTTAGTTACACATTCCAGTTCACTGGTAATTCCCTCAGGCAGAGCTCCTCGGCAGAGGTGCCTCGGCTCAATGTTCCTTTTCACCAAAGGCATGGCTCACAATCTGGAATTTAGGGAAAAATGTGTGTTATATTTACAACAACAGAAATAAGAGCTATAAATCTGTACAGCACACGTCCACTTATTTGCTACAAAAAAATACTTCACTACTCTTATTTTCCAACCGTTGCTTCAGCCTCCCTGTTATAAGATATCATGCAATTTCTACAGAGGCACCGGAGTCGTATGCCCAAGCCAGAACACGACAAGATTTGTAAGCACGGCATATGAGCACAGAAGATAGGGTTGATGTACGTGCACCAAGTCCAAGGCAAAACACGTTAAGTTTTACAGCACAACCAGATCTGTTGTATAGTATACCTGTGGTGTACAGGATCACTGCATTTCAGTGCACATTTGCATTTATTTGGAAATGCCAAATCCCAAGGGGGCCACAGGAAAAAGCCCTGCCCGGAACGAGCTGGGTCTTGGCAAGGAGGGTCTGACCACAGCCACGCACCAACTCCCCTTACGTTTGTCCCATAATTACATCAGGTATTGACCAATCCTTCCTCTGAGAGTTTTCCATCAAAATGAGGACTCCTCTGACAAATAAGGGGCTAGCATCTAATCAATGTGATGGGAGGAGAGAAGGAAACAAGTTACAAATGCAATATTGCACAAGTAATTAGTTGAAGGCATTAGAACCCACATATCCAAAAAGATCAAGTTTCAGTGGGGGTTGTGGTTGTTTTTTTAACGGTGGGAAGAAGATTGTCTCCCAGAAATGCTGTTGAATGACAATTTGAGTTAGGTAAGAGTGTGTATTTAACATATTTTGGAAACATATGCCAAACTTGGGAGGACATATTCAGCAGATAAAACAAATGCTGTTAGGATTGGTATCTTGGAAAAATAAAGACTACAACGGGGAAAACAAATACAAAAAGAGATCTTAACGGATAACAAACGGGAGATAATAGCATCAAAAAAACCAGCCTTGAAAGTAAAGATGCCAAGTTTGGTTAGAAATCTCCAAAAAACGAAGGAAGACTGTATAATATAAACAGTTTTTAATGCCATTTAAAAAGAAAACTGCTTAACACAATTATGAGACAACTAGATTCGGTTTTTTTTTTTTGAACACTGACAAGTCAACACGCATGGACTACTTGAGAATAATAATCTGCTTAAAGATATTGCAGCACCAACATATCCTGGAATGACAAACTCACCGTGCTGGCATTTGGAAGACTTAATTTAAAATTTCTTTTTAATTGCACTAAAGTGATTAAAGTAACCTTTCCATTTCTCTTATTAAAATCATGTTAGTAACTTAAAAAGACCTTTTTGCTTTTCAGGTGTTATATAATAATTTTAGTACTGACTTTTCCCTGAAGGTTTAAAGCATTTTCTTCTCAATAATAATTCTAAAGAATACCTCAAGAACTCCTAACTAGCTACTAAAAAAGTAAATTATTCAACTTTAAGATGATTTCAGAATAGGCCAGGGAGAAACTGGCTCCCAACTTCCAAACAGTGGTCTTGAATTTTACTTTATACCTTTCTTAATATGAGACAGCTTATTTGAATATGCCATACTTAAAAGCCAGTTGAGTCTGATGATTTTTAAATAATAATCAGAGGTAATATAGGAAAACTTTTTCTATTCTGCAGTAGACCACTAAATACGCTTCTTATTTCTACTTTTTGTATTCCTCTACAAAAAGATGTATTTTTAAAATATTCTGTAGTATCCAATGCAGCCAGTTTTCTGAACTGGATCAAAAAATAGGTAAAAACTGGAAATTTGTAATTATTAAAGTGTACCTTAGCAATACCACACTGTAAACAGGGTACTGCATTGCAATTATGGAGGACATAAAAGCTATTATGAGGAATTATTTAACTGTGCAAAGAAATGCTCATACACATGATTGGGAAGAAGTAGATCAGTAGGCACATAAATTAGTGTTATAACAGCCAATTCCAAATCTTACTATTAGTCCAACACACAGGATGCCATTAGGAATTTGGTTTTCTACACATCTGTTTCTCACTCTGGATTTCCTCTTTTGACTGAGCTTACTTAAATTATTGTATGAAAAGATTAGATCACCAGCAGGACAAAACCTGGTGTCCTGTGGCTATCTGTCTAGCATCCTCCGAGCTGGGTCCCCTCCTCACCTTTTGCAGGACACCCAGCTTTTCCCACTGCCCTGTGCAACGTGCTGTGGCCAGTCGGAAGCCGTGTGGACGCTGTGGGGCCAGCTGCCTGCCACCTCATGAAATACCTAATCCCTTTCGTCAGGGGCACTGATTTGAGTCCCTCCTCCCCATTACGTTCTTCCTCCCCTCTAAACCCGACTCCAGTTTGCAGAAAACGCAGAAGTGTAGTTTGAGTGCTCCATTTTCTCCTCAATTCTTTGTGAGATTGTCCAATGTGTTCAAAAGCTAACAGGGTAGAGACAGAGTAACCCAAGAGATTTAATTTCCTTAAAAATCAGGCTAAAACACATACCAGTTCTAGGAGTATGGAAAAAACAAATTCCATTTTTGAATGCATCGTTTAAATTATTAATTAAGTATCCACCTCATATGACTGTGAAGTTAAATTCCAAAATGTAAACTTAACACTGATCATTAGATATATTCAATAGAATAAGCAATGCATTATGATTTAATGCTTCAAGACCAGAAAAAAAGGCATGAAATTGAGATTATGAATTTCCTCTAATTCAAAACCTACAGCTGTTTGAATCAACACTCACAAAGTTATTCAGCTTTAAAGTACACATTTCATATTTTTTAAACTTCTGACCTTAACTACCAGATAGTAGTAGTGGCAGTTATCACCATCTTGCAAATTTTTGTATTGCCCTACTAGAAATACAGCTGCCCTTCACATTTATTTATCATCTTAAATAAAACACGGTAACATATAACCCATCGGTAAGTAAAAATATCTCTTTTATTGTTTCCTTGCCATTAAAGTACTACTGCCCTTTTCTCCCCTGTACACAACTCAAAGAACCGTTTAAGGCAAATTTTACATTTTCATCAGAAGTGGGGCTAAAATCTTTTCAAAATACATGTAATAGGAGGCAGAAGATGAAATAAAGACAAAATAAGCCTCTGAATTACCAGGGCTCAGTTCAGACTGGGGCAAGAAGCATGCTGCACAGTGCGGAAAGAAAATAAAAGCGTTTCAGTAATCATGTAACTAACTATTTAATGTAGAATACCAAGCCGTTTCATAAACAAACTGCACAGAACCATCCTCAAACCAAAAAGAATAACCTGATGGAAGATAGAGATGCAAAGATAAGACATTTTCTTTAGCTCTATTTTATTATAGAGTCCAATCTGCTAGAATGAAGCTTGCTGGTAACTCTTTTTGCACTAAAAGGAATTAGCGATTATATCCAAACAAATAACAACAATATTATTCCCTACTAATTCATATATTAGGAGTCACTAAGCAGGCCGGGTTATCATATTTTCCAGAAAACGGAAACCACACAGAGGCTGTTTTCCATAAAAAAAAAACATATCAGGGAATTAAAAAGAAACTTCCTTTGGCCAGCATTACGCAGTAAATTAGGTAGTTTAAAACTAGCTCTAATCTTACAATTTCTTAAGTCTTATGAGCTGTCTTCAATTGCGTTCCACATTCCTTTTTCACTTAAGTCACTCTACAGCCTGAGCTTATTATTCGTAGCAAAGACATCCATAATGAAGTCTACACCCTTTGTCCCTGTATTAAATACACTGATTCAGATTTTTGATAAATCTTAAGATTCTGCAACACAGCTTCTTCCCTCCCATCCCCAAATAAGCAGAAAAAACAACTATTTGTCATGCATTTATGATCACTTCCAAGAACTAGCAGTTCACAAGACTGTGACCAATCACGGTTGATCAATATCTTGAATATTTTACTCTGGCTAAATAGATAGCATGATCATACACTTACAGATAGGAAAAATAGGTCAAAGCTTCAATCTGACATCATACAGTCCATAATTCAGAAAACTAGCAGTGTGCCCGAACCGTGAGTACAATTTAGTCACACTGAAGACATGAGTTGACTCATCTGCTTCAAGTTAAGCTCACTGGAGTGGCCACAGAAGAATGCGATAGGCTAAGCAGCAGCGCAGCAACATTCAGACCTTTGGGAAGATGCTCCCACGTCAGGCCACACACGGAGAATCCCTCGGGTGTCCAGGCATGAGGGCCGGCTGCATCTGAAGGCCATGCCCACACAGGGCAGGCGGCTGCATCCTGCAGTCGGTCATTTCCGGGGTCAAACCGTATATGCCAGATGCAGCTGGCCTGAAAGCCACCAGCTACATCTGGCACGAGAGATTAAGGTTCTGGAAAGAACCTTATAGGACTGCATCAGAAACGAATCAGGTGTTAGCACCACAGAAGGAAAGTGGGAGCAGGAGTCAAGGGGGTAGGAAGAAAACAAAGAGTGTTAAATGTCACTTAACACCTCACTAAATGCATGTGTGGCTTATGCGTAATGGTGTGTTGGATCAGGTGCAACATCTTGCTGGACTGAACTGTGATACTCTGGAGGCTGGTTTGGAGCACAAATGGACGTTGCTTTCCAAACCCTACAGACATGAGCAAGTGCACAGTTAATTATACATATGTTTAATTTCCATGCACATTCTAAAAGGACAGAACACCAGGAACTTGAATTCGCTCAGACCAGTCCGTTAAAAAAAATCACATGAGGTGTGTTCCCTCACTACTCTCACTTTCCTTTTTCTTTTTTTCCGTAACAACTTGCATAACTGTCTTCTGTTTTAAAATTAGAAGGCACTTATCCAACAGTTATCACTTTCTTTACCCTTCTTACATTAAAGCAGTAAGTGACAAATTTTTGCTTTTCTTTCTATGCTTTTCTTGCTGTTTGAGGAGCATGTTTCCAGAACAGCTTAGACGACCTTTCTGTGGGTGGCTGTAAAGTTCACAAACTGCTAAATTGCGTGTAAAAAGTATGACATTGTCCTGGCAAGTCAGATTTAAAAATCAAGGGGAAAGCAGATGTGCAGTAACAAACATAGAAGAAGCTGAACACAATGTACAACTTTTTTAAATAACAGTAGACCATGGCTATCATAAGAGGTAAGCTGAGTTTTCAAGGCTTTGAACAACTGGCAAAAACTCAGATCAGCAGCTGTTCCTAAAACTGGCCTTTTGCCCTTTCACTTCCCCCCAAAAGGCGCTATAATTTACACTAAAAATATTCCTCTGGCATCAAAAATATATAGCTAAATTTCATGTTTTTTATAACGTTAGTGTTCTTTACACACTCACTAATACTACGAAATGAATTCCAATTCATTAAACAGCCCCTCCATCGTGAATGTTTCCTTATGACATTTGCTCAAAGATTTTGTTCAATCACTTTTTTAAACCCTCAAGAGGAAGTTTGTTCTGTATATCCCCTAGCAAAATATAACAAAGCTAAACAGATTTACCACAAAACAGAGTTTTCCATATATTCATCCTAAATTCTCGCTGTATAGACTCTATTATTTTCAGGGAGATCTAGAGCTTTTTATTGATGAATCTCCAAGACCTCTATAAAACACAGTAACTATCACAATTCTCTTTTTATGGAGAAGAGAAACAAGAGAGAGATTAAATATGTGACTTGTCAAAAGTCATGTACGGGATGGGATTCCACTCAAAAGTTAAACGCCTAAATGCATATATCTACACAAACGTGAGTTTGGTGTCCCTCATGAGAGCTTCGTAGAAGCCCAGAGAGCAACAAAAACACTGTATCTATCTGGCTACCTCTTCAAGAATGATAAGAGGAACTCAAACGCCTAGGCCATGTGCAAGCACCCTTATGCATTTTCCCAAAATTAGGTATCTGGATCTAGAAGTAAATTCCACCTCATTAAAAAGGGAGAAATGTTGTAGGTCTCCCTACCCCTAGGCCCATAATCAAATTACACTACCTCTCACTAATGATATTGTCTCTTTACCTGGGGTATTTCACTACTTCAAATTTCTGCAGGCAGTTAAATTTTCCCACACCTAATGTCTTAACACTCAAATCAACACCCTATGTTTTCATCTCTGAACCACATCCAGTTTGGTAACATTGCCCATTTTCCTATTCAAGCTTGTAATTCTAGACACCCAGGAATCATCCCACATTCAATGTACATGTATGCAGTGAACAGGAAGAGAAGGGAAAGGTAAAGTAACGTGATGGAAAGACCCAAAACACTGATTTCACAGATGTCCTTCACTACCATCTTTTTTTAATAGGGTCACCATCAGCTCAGATCGTCCTCTTCTCCAAAAGGCTTCTTCCTTTGCTACAGAGCATAAAGAATGGGGTACATGGACAGCAGACACTGCTGTCTTAGTTCAAGGGAGGGAAAGGAATAAAAGCCCCTTTATGCACATGCCCCTTCAAATTTTTTCTCTTTATCCTAGATGATGAGGATTAGGAATCTGATGTTTGGAAATTTTTCCTCTTTACTATCATCTGTGAATGTCACCTATTTCTATCTCAATAGGGAAGAAGTTAAAAGCAAATAAAAAACTTGAGCTAGCACAGAATCTGGAAATCATTCTTTTAAGTTCATGATCCGTATAATGTCATTCATCCGTACTTACACAGCTTTTTTAAACTGGCTTCATTCTAAGCCAAGTTTGAATCAACATTTCACATACACTAATTAGATGTTAAATATTTTATATTCTTTTGCAGTATAGCACTCCCTTAAGCATCTAAAAAACATATAAAAATTATCTGGAATTGCCTAATTTTGACAGCATCTTCTAGTTGTTCACAGTGCTAAAAAGTATACAATTATTCTCTCAGTCATGTTATTATGGAAAAAATATGAAAATAAAATAATAAATTGTTTTACTAAACATCATTACTAAACTACTACTAGAGATATCAATTTATAGTTGAAGGGAAAACAGGGTATTTATTTTTAAACTGGAGCCCACTGTATTAGTTAATATGCTGTTTTCTCGTATTTCCCCTATTTTTTTAATTAAACTTCCTCAGATTTTTATATTGAATTTTCTGACACAAGGGCAGCCTTTGCTAAATACATGTACAACGTCTAATATAGTTTTGTTCCTAAAAGATAAGTAAATATCAAGAACAACCAGAATTTTGTCTTATCCCCAGCAAGCCACATCTTTCAACGAGACCCAGTACATGTACAGAGAAATGTCTAGAAAATTCTCATTCCAGAGAGTATATTTTCCATATACAAGCAACTCTTTATCAACAGCATTTCCACAGATCTTTCTCCTGAATAACAAATCTGCCTGAAAAGACAGGCACGACAGTCATGGCTGGAATGAACACGAGGGTTTCTTTCTTAGCATCACACCAACATTTCTGAACTTCCTTTCATGTCCCATCAATCTGAATATTAGTCAGTATGAAATTAGTACAGATATCCCTAAAGCGATTTTGTTTCTTTAATACAGGTCTTAAGTTAATTTCTGTTGTGACAAACTATTTCTGAAGGTTTACAAACTTAGATAGCTGTTTTTGTTTGTTTTAATTTGGTTGTTTTTTGTTTCTCTTGAGCTTTTCAGGGCAGATTTTATGGTACAGTGATGTTATGAAGGAAATCAAGACAATAAGTAATGCACAAGAAAAAAGAGAACAGAGGAGGGGGTGTTGTTTGCTTTGGGTTTCTGTGCAACATAAATACGTTTTATGGGCTCAGGTTTCCCTAGCCAACCCTCTGCATCTCCAAAAATGCCATGAACAGTGTAACTACCGCCTTAAACTTTTTGTCACTTCTACTAACACTGCAGGTCAGCAACACAAAAAGTTTACAAAACCATGAATAAAGGTGAACGCATTAATTTAGAAATTTCCTCTTATTAAAAAGCCTGAGGATAAAAGAATAAATGGGTCTCCACAGGGCTGAACAGTTTCTGTAATTCGTTAAATAAACTTACTTCTCATGAAAATTTCACGTTCACATTAATTCCAAGGACGTGCACACAGATGACATTCATTTACGCAGGAAACAAAAGTCCTAAGAATGATCTGCCCTGAAATATGTTAGACAGTCTTTCCTTCTATGAAAGTATAGATTATAATACAAAAGAGGTTTCAAAACAACTTTGAAGACAAGTTAGAAATCTGCCTTATTTTCTCCCAAGCGTGTTGGACAGTATGATTTCTGCTTTTGTTCTGAAACCTCATTTTTGCATTACCTGTTGATTGTGGTTCAGAAAGGTATTTCAGTTACTGCCATTTTGTTACAGCGTCAAAAGGTTCATCAACTTCCAGGTAACTACTTGCCTTCACAGCTCTCCACTGAATAAGCATGCCTCAAGGAACAAGGTTGAGGGGGATGCTGTTGCTCAAGTTTTGTTCCCCTTCCCAACAGAAAGTGAATATTCCAGAACTATAATCCCAACACCGACTCTTCTCCATCATAACATTTTTCCCCCATAGCTTCCAAGCAGATAAAAATCACATACCATTATGAAGTACACACAGAGCTCATGATAAAGATTAAATCTTTTGCTCCAAAAAAAGATAATATAAAGCCGATGCAATTAAATTATTTCACCACTGCTAAAGGAAGAAATAAAAGTTTTTTCTTGCTCTCTGTTAACTAAGGAAATACACAGACAATCGCCAGTGTAACTGGGGCTAGTGCATTATTCCTCTTAATTTCTGCAGAACACCACTACAGTTCTTCTCTTACTCAACTATATATTTATAGAATATCACTATTTCTGTATTAAGTTTTCTCAGTGTCCACATTAATGAATTTTACAATTTCTGTTCACAGCATTTCATCACTCTGACCAACGCACAAAATACTCTGCTGGTAAATTAGTTTGGATTTTTTTTCCTGTCTCTTAAATCATTCTAAAGATGCTTTATTATTGCTCTGAAAATACAGAAAAATACATACCTACTATTTTTTCACGTTGACATACTGTTATTTTTATAAATGTAATACTGTAACCATTTCAGAGACCTTAATTTCATGATTCCCATTGCTTCTGCAGGGACCAACTTTCCCCGGAATATTTGTGACTATCCCTCAACTAGTCTTAACCTTTCCTTTTCTTGCATGCCGATCTTTCCCCTGAAAGTTACCCCAGGTATTTGTTTGGCTGCATCACCCCCTGATTCACCTTCTCACCTACAGTAGCAGTCTGGGGCTTTAAAACCTCTGATTTTCAAGTGGCCTCTGAAACTAATGTCAGGCTCCTGTGCCTAACAGTCTCTTCCCAAAAAGAAACAAAACTACTGAAGAAATATACTGTGGTCCCACTGAAGTTAGTTGTTAAACTTTTTAAAATATTAAGATTTGTCCTTCACGAATGTATTCTTATCTTTCTTGTTACACTCAATTTTACTAAAATATCTATTTAAGAAAAAAAAAAATCGCTTACCTGAAATTTAACATAGAGGTTCACAAACTGCACAACAGCTTGCTGCAGGCAGCTCAGGGGCTCTGCCGGTGCCGGTTCCACCCCCCCCCCCCTTCTGCTCACCCTGCATCAGAAAACAGACGATGCAGGACACCTTCACACATGACTACAGCCTCTCGTTTCTAGATCATAAGCTGTCCTTTCTCTAACGGATCTCTTATTCACTAAGCCAAATTCTTTCTCTCAAAAGAAAAAAAGACTAGAATGTGCTAAAGAAATCAAATCAGTTAAGCTAGGGGGCACCTACACGTGGTATATTTGTGGCTGGTAAAAATTAGGTTAAAAAAATAAACCTGTGACACAGGACACGAGGAGCATGGACTGAAACACTCTGGAAAAACGTGTACAGAGGCTTTGGCTGAGGCTGAACAAACAGGTGAATTCAAAGCTGGTTTTACAGAACAACATGTTACTTGACAGAGTGCTTAAGGGTGAAGGGTTGTCACTCACTTCACTGTCCTATGCCAGAGGGCAAAAAAGTCAAACTGTGCCTGCAGGGGCTCAAATACAGATTGACCATCATTCAATTTATTAATTGCTCTATACACACCGTGATTTCTCTTCTGTCTTCTTTCCCAGTCCGTACGGACAGCTACGCACAACGACAACGCATGTTGTAGCTCCCTCCTGAACAAACGGAGGCCGGTTTGAAGTGCTCCCGCGTTAATCTTGTCCCGACTGTGATGGCTGCTCACCCTGCTCACCGCCCGCTCCAGATGGCTCGGTGTGAAAGGGACCGCTGGTATGGGGACGGGAGGCTACTCCACACTGCTCTCAACAGCTGCTCAACTGCCTTTAGACATCAAAACACACACACCCCCTGCCCCTTGAAGGCCACTATCAATTTCACTATACCAGCTCAATAGTACTATGTATAAATGTTATGAGAATACAAGAGAAAGAAAGAAAAAATGTCTTTTCAGTAACATAACAGCACTTGTTTAGTTTTTGCTATCTTAAAAACGGACTTGTTTCAATAAGCAAGTATTTACACTGCGCTGAAAACAGTTTTCTATCCTATGACCTTTCTCCAAATCTTTCTTTTATTCCAAGAATTTATTATTGTCCCTTCTCCTACTCAGACAAACAGAACCGAACTGAGTCAGCATTTGTTTTCCTTCAGTTTTATTTGTTTGTCTTTACTGAAAAGATACACGTTGTGCATTTGTTGGAGCTTGTTCAAATTCTATCCCAGCAGTTCGGCATAGTAGCTCAAAATACTTCCTTTGTGCATATGCAAAAAGAGCAATAGCCTTTTGGTTTTTAAGCACAGAGTTGAAAGAAATAAATGCAAAGACAAATACCCTACTATCATTTACAGCCTACCTCTCAAACAACATTTACCCTTTAAAAATATCATGTCTTCAAAAGGAGCACTCAGCCATAACAAGGAGAAGGAACTCCAGATTGTGTTCAGCAGTGGAAGAAGTGCTTTGTCCTACACCACGGGGGGAAAGACGACTTAGATTGATAACTTTCTCTCTTTTGTATCATCTTCACATGTGTGAACCATACTGCTGCCGAACTGAAGTTATTCAGTTCTCTTCAGACTTTGAATAACCAATGATTACATATAGGAAAATTTGGAAGTGCTGAAAAGAATATCCATTTTAAAAACAGCATCTTGTAAAATCTAATTTTATTTTAGCCTTTATATGGTATTCGGTTAATTCTAGAGGAGCAACATTCAGTGAGGGGTATAAACATAAAGCAGCGGTGAGAGAGTTATAAAGCCAGGCTAATTAGGTCATGAATAGTCACTAACACGTCAAAATTGTTTTCACATGTCATCTGGCTTGGATCTCATCGTGTTAGAGGAGAGCTAACTGTAACTGTAGCTACAGCCGCACAGCTCACACTCCACTGTCAAACGCAGCAGCGTAGATATACGGAGAAGTGACTATCCACCGTTCTTTCCCTAGCAACCAGCAGAAGTATTCCCATGAAACAGCTAAGAAGAATCTAGCCTTGAAGTAAGGTACGGTCAAAGCATCTTGCAGTCTACTTACACTAATGATTCCCACTTACCCAGTACCTCTCCATTTCTCTAGCACATGCTGTTTATCCTAGTACAATAGGGCAGTACAATGAAAAACTGACAAAAAAGAACTGCTATTTAATGAATACTACTAGTTAACTCAACCACACCAGGTTATTTTCCACCTAGAGAACGTTCCTTTCTTGTTCAGACACAGTCCTAGCATCACCTGGACCCGACAAGACTACAGTCCAAAAAGCATCATTACAAACACACAAATTCCCACCTCATCAATCTGATGATTAAAATAAGAGCGTGTACAGAGTGGCTTATCTTTTTCCAATTTAAGAGGCTGTTATAATAGCCTTTCAGTAAGCTATCTTGAATGATGGGCATATACATCTTAGGCATCCAAAACAGATTCAAAGCAAGCACTCCAATACATACTCTTCTACTAGTTTAGCTCAAATTATGAAAAGCTAACTTTTTATCTACATTACAGAAATGCAATAATTTGCAATGCAGCACAGTGTAATACAAGAACGTAAGTAACATCATTATTGGATGATACGTTTTATGCCACATTAGACAATTTGATGCTATAGCAATTTCTGTGACAATGAATATTAAAAGTCTGCAACTAAAAACACCTTTTATTAATGTTTAAACTACAATAATGCAGACAGCATCTTCCTTACAGCTGTTAGAGACTATTTAGAATGCATTTACAATGGTTTTCCTCCTTCACAAACAGTGAGTGTATCAGAAGCTAAAATCCTTGATTATTTAAAAAAACGTAAATTGCGGTTACGCCTTGCTGACTTACGTTCATCCCATTTAACAGAGCCTTATTGGATTTAAAGCGCTTGAAATATCTGTCTGGGTCACAGCCCATGTGACAACCGCCAATTGTTAAGGCCTTCAGGATCCAGCCTGCAGTAAGAACATGCAGTTCCAATCCTCAAATGACCTTAAGCTAAAACAGAAGTAAATTCAGTAATTCGTTTCTTAGAATTCCAATTAACCTTGATTCGGAGGGAAAAGTAGGAAAGTGAAGAAAGATCCCCTTTGTGTCCAATAACATCAATTTTATAGCATTGCACAGTGCTCCTGTTTCCCTTGTCATCTAATATTTATTCACAGTTAAAATCCCTTCATTACACTTTTTTTCAGAAAAAAAAGTCATGCTCTTAACCTCTTTTTTTCCTCCAGCAATTAATCTAATATCTAAAGTGTCAAGGGGAGGGGAAGCATTAAGTTTTCTCACAGTTCTTCTCCATAACGACAACAACAAAAATCATATTTTTTATTTATATATATATATATACACACACATACACACACACGTGTGTGTGTATAAACATATTACATACATAACATCCAGTGATGATGGAAGAGAGCAATAATATAAGTCAAATCCCAAAAGAAAAATATTTTGTTTCAAAATATTTGCCTAAACTCCTAATGTGCCTCCTGGACTTCCAGTTCAGGTGTCCTCATTCTTCTCACCAGGACAGACTTTCCCACTGGGAAACAACTGTAATGATATTTTGCCAGATTTGGGGTGGTTGGGCTACCACTGCATATCGCTATTCATAAAATACCTTGCAGTCATGTAACTTCAATGCCTGCCTGAACAGCTAGGTTCTTTGCAACAGAGACATAAATCTCCTGGCACGTGTTCCCAGCACACAGGCAGCCTGTAAAGATTTAAGTAAAGATAAAATAAATTGACATCCCTGGAAGTCTTCAAGTTGGAGCTTCCCCCACCCCCAATAAATTACAGCACTAAACTCAGGATTTCTCCAAGCCTCCTGTTTATGAAGCTTATGTCAATATTTTATTTTCCCTATATATCAGAAACCTGGAAGAGGGAGCTAGCCCATGAGGGAAAAAACAGATATTCTGGCTGCATTTTAAGGAAAAAATGAACAAAATATTTTGTGTTTGGACCCAAGCATTAACAGCTGAGTCTAAACGAACTAACATAAAGCTTTCTGACTACTGTCAGCCTGAGCCAAGCATGCCATCTGTTCCTGTGAAGTCCATCTTCTGGTGACTACCGTACGACAGCATCCCACGATGCGCCACGTGACCAAGGACTGGTACTTGTGTCAGCAAAGCCCCTGGGGGTGATGGAAGTACAATGGTTGCACGACAGTGGCACAAACCAGAAATGCAAGCAGCCTGCTAAAGCACCCAAACTGATGCAGCCAGGCATCCTGCAGGTTTGTGTGTTGTGATTATTTCACTTTGATGCCTAAGGAGGGCTGAGCTCTGATTAAAAACTTTCCTGGAGTGAGGACACATTTATAGCTCTCTGCTACATGTATTTGCCATGTTTGGTAACTTAAGCACCAGTGCTGCAATTTCTCTCTATCAGGCCACCTCCCTCTCTCTTATATCTGGCTACTCTCTTCAAGATAATCACAGAAATCATTCATCTTTGATAGACAATAAATTAGAAATTTAGGATTTTACCATGTTTAATGGTTGCATATAAAACTAAATCCTTCTGACATTAACACCTCTTCTGTTTTGTGGTTGGCTTTGTCTGGTAAAAAAGCTTCCATGCTTGTGAATTTTCAATCCTCCCTCCTCCTCTTCCCATGTTGTCCTTTCCTCTTGCAATTACGAATTTGGCAGAAACTAGGCAAAAGTAACAAAAGAACAGAGGTGACCTGACAACCATCTAAATCAGTTTTTCAAAATATTCAAAATATCCTTATGGATGCAGTTGAAGATATTGGAATAAGTGGTAGGACTGTTTATTTTTACATTCTCATTCTAAGAATGTAAAGCAGAGCCTACATTTACTTTTTAAAAATTTAATAAATAATTTAATAAAAGTTTAAATTTACATTTAAAGTACAGCTAAAAGTGGTCAATTTTCTCAGAACACTAATTATTAAGTTATTCTGTATCTTTATTAGAGAAAAAAATAAGTGTAGTGTAGACTTTAACTACTTCCCAATTAACATAACTTGTAGGTAGCATGATAAAGTGTTTGAAAAATTCACAAAAAATCCTACAGAGAAGTATTTAATCCAAGCACAACCAGGGAAATAAGTCGTATGTTAAAAATTCTACTTCGTCGTCTTCACAACTCAAACACTTCCAGTTTGTAAGTAGTTTCAGTACAACCCTGTGAAGTCCATATCTATTAAGAAGTCAGGAAAAAAAGATAAACTAGGCAAAGTCAGTACCCAAGGAGCAGAGAATCGAGACAAACATCTCCCAGAACGGCTTGAATATCAAATCACTCAAAATGGAAATTATTTCAACTCAGTTAAAACAGTAATAGCCACAGATGACATGCCAGAATATCAGTTATCAGAAGTACATGAGATCCACATACTCCTAGAATTGAATTATGAGCAAACAACACACACAGGGTCCAACATAAATCAAATTGGATCATGCTCCTTTCCTTGCCTCATCGGTACTCAAGACACTTTTCAAAATTACGTTGTTCGGTTATGTGATAAAAGCCCATCTCCACAAGCATAGCAAGACAACAGCAGGTGAGGGAACCCGAAGAGCACCTACCCCTGCTGCTCCCAGCCCATCCCAGAAGAGCACATAGCCCAGTAAGGGCTCATCCCTGCAAGCGCAGAGGAACACAGAGGCACAATGGCACATGGGGGAACCTAAATTACCTACTGAGAGGAACAAGTAGCCCTGGGCGGGGACCAGATAGGGTATCCCAGGTGAGCATTACTCCCGGAAGATAAAAAGTCCAGTGGCATGTAAACAGGACTGGCCAGTAAGCTTGTCTGGCCAGACAGTCTGCCCTGTCCTCTTATTAAATTCCTTTCTAACAATTTTCCTGGGTTAGGGACTCTCTATTCTCTGCGCATGTGTGTGTATGCGTGCATGGAGGTCTAAGTGTCAGCAAATGGAGTCAGACCACACATGAGAGGGCCCATGCATCTGCGGTATCCATAACCAGAGTGAGTGAGGGTGTGCAAGTGAGTGTGCAATCGCTAGCAAACATCAAGTCAGACTAGCCAGTGAGCAGCTGAAGTGACCTGGGAAAGAGGCATGTGTGCGTGTGTCACTAAGGGCAAGACCCCAGTGAGGTGGCCACCAGAGGGACCAGGGAGTCCCAGTCAATGGCCAGGCAGACCCTGGGGTCTGAGCCTCAACTGAGATCCACTTGCGCATGCATGCCTCTAGGGGTGAGGGGTCTTGAAGAGCGAGCATCGAGGAGCAGCCACAGCATGGACTATATGTCCAAGGCCAGTTGCTAGGGGATCCATAGGGTGTCTCAGGGGGCGTCTGCATCAGCAACAGGAACGGGGCTGCAGGCCTCGGGGGCTCATATGTCTCGTTGCCACCAATGGGGGAGACAGGGGATGCCAGGCCAGTTACTGGTTGGACTGAATGTCTAAGCTCAGCTGCTGGATGGATCCACGTTGCACATATACACATATGTCCCACTAATGGACCTTCCTCCCGGTCAGCCAGAGAGGGGAAGAGGATGAGGTCATTCGTGGTGTTTGTGCAAGTGCCGAGTGTACCTGTCATATTGATCTGTGTGGCCAGCTGTGTACATGTATGTTGTATATGTGTGTTTGTGCGAGTACCTACTAGGAAAACATTCTCAGCCTTGCTACTGGTTGGACCTGGGCACAGAGCTGCAGCAGCCTCACCCCATCAGGCCACCAGGTTCAGTCTCCTTAGCTAACCTAAGTTACCTGGACAGGTACTCATTTATATCTTTCAGCAGGAAAAAAAAAAAAAAAACATGAGAAATAAAACTGCAGTAAAATACAAAAAACTCTGAAAACATTGGAAATATTGTTTATTAATATATGCAGCACATAAGACTTAAAGCAGCTACATTTCCTCAAGTATAAGACATTACCTTCCCTGGCATCTCTGGTTCGTTTTGTTATAGAGTCTCCCTTTTACTAGTATCCCAAATTCAGATGTCAGAAAGTTCTGCCCAATCTACAATCCTTGTCTCAGAAGTTTTTGAAAATAAAACCTTAAAATGAATGTCAGACATTAGTTAAAAAAACATGTTTTGATATCATAGTATTGGCTTACAATGCCTTATTTGCAGCACTTAAGAGATTTCATCATTGCACAGACAGTAACTCACATTAGGAGACAAATAAGCTTCTGTAAAACCTTAGTAAGTCTTAAACTGAATATACCAGTTAGTATTCTCTAAAAATCTCCTTTCAAAACCTGAAGCCTGAAAAGCTTTGTTCCATGAAATCTGGCATTGTATCAACAGCTCTCCATGGAGCTGGCAGGGTAGAAGTGTTCCAGAAAATAGATTCAAGGAAAAAAAAGCGTTCTCATCATATATAATCAAACACTAAAAAGAAGCTTAAGCAACTTTTTTTTCAATTAAAATCATCAAATCTTAGCTGAGATCACTGGAGATGCACAGCTTACCAATGACAACACTGAAAATTTTAAAAAGTCAACTTTCTTCTCGCATTTCAAATAAGTGATTTTGAACATCCTTTGCAGAACAGTTTTATATACATGGGTAGAATCTTCTCTTTTTTAAAATCAGTCTTGAAAATGCAAACGTTGCTTTTTAAGAGTTTGTGAAATTTCAGAACTCAACACTGAGGATTTGGAAGCATCATATTGATTTACAGCTATTTTTATAATTCTACTCTTTCAGTCAATGCCAAGTGCAGGTAAGTTGGAAGGAAAAGAGAACAGCAGAAAATCGAATAAACGCAGAAGTGAACTAATGAGATGGACTCCACAAGAAAGAAAACATCACTATCCATCAGTGGTTTTCCACTTTTGGGTCACCAGGGATATTCACAGACTTTAAAAGGAATTAGCAAAACAGCAATTAAGGCTAAGACTACATTAGCAAATTCTGTGGTACAACGGGAGCAGACAGACCTGCAGAGCAAAATAGTTGGTGCTGATGATACTGTGTCAGTATTATGCATACTTTTTTGGAAGGTGAGGGATGAATTTATTCCAAATTAGCTCTAGCCTGGCCTCACGAACTGAATGCCTATTAGATGCCGAACACCATCAGGTATGCTCATAGAGAGCACCATTTTGTTTCAGATTAATTGAAACAGAAAATAGTTCGTGTACTTGGCAATTGGGAGATTTACATCACAAACATACTCCTGATCCAAACTAAGGTAATAGTGTAATGCAACCTAAAAAGCCTTAGGGTGTCTTCATTCAGTACATAAAAGTCTAAAAATAAGTGTTTTATATTGGTTGAAAAACCTACTCTTTTCAAAAGCTGAAAACCTGTCACAAACTACCTTTGAATTATGCCTTCCTCCAACGTTTGTAGATCCAGGCTCCACAGGAAGCGAGGGAATAAGGACACTCTATGCACAAGAGTCACAGTTTCGTCTATCCACTCTTTCCCTAGAGCATACTCAGTCACCAAATACTTAGGGAAGAATATATAGCTAAGATACCTTCCCCACTGGCTGGCACCCATCTTGTCAGCAGTCAATCACATCCTAGATCTTGGCAACACGGCCAGTGAAAACACACTGAAGAAGTGGTGGCTTGCCTAAGCCTAACAAGGTTACAATTGCAAAACAGCATCAGAACGCCTACTACAATAAGGTTGCATAGCACCTGTGTTGCTACAATATCCGGACACCTAGACATTACAGTTACCCTCTGAACTTGACAAAGGAAAGCTACAGCTCAATCTTATAGTTGAAAGGCACAAAACTCTTGTAACCATGCTTAAAGGCACACGTAGCCTGTAGAAGGACCAGAAATTGGACCCAGATCACATCAATACTTGGCAACAAATGCTTCAATCATGACACGAGTTACTTTTCCTTCTCGGAAGCAAAATCCAGCTGTTGCGCCTTAGGATCTACTCCGCAAAGTTGCGCTTTTTAACTCAGCTGTAAGCCAACCACTCCTTGATGCAATTAAATGGATTCGTTTCCCCATTCCCCGCTTCAGCGTTTCTGCTATTACAGCTGTTGGTCCTGTCTGAAGTACTTTCAGGACTGGAATAAGATGTAAACGAGCAGAAATATAACCCTGAGGAAAGAATTCAAAGCTTTTTAAGGAATTACTGCCCTTATAACTGAGACCATGTAAGTGGTAGTGAAAGCATTCAATTTGCTTCAATATAAAGGAAGAATAATGGTTATTCACGCTAACGTCTCACTTCATACTTAAATAAATAGAGGCATGCAAATGGTCAGTTGTAACCTTTAGTTTTGTGGGTAGCCAGCAAGCTAAGCAAAAGAAATTACTTAAAATGAGGTAACCAGATCTGAAAGATACATTGGGCTGGGAGACTAATAGCTGCTTTCGGCAGGAAAGAAACAGAGCATCAGCACTGTCACAGAAAGAGGCTGTAGGTCTAGCCCATCTTATTGGCAAGAACACAAAACCATGCAAAAATTGTTCACGGTTGCATTTTTCCTTGTCATCCTCCCCAAAATCGACAAGAAACCCCAGTAAACTCAGAAAAGGCCTATCAATCTCATAAAACAAAACAAAGTCATTTCTTATATATTTATTACTCAGGCTCAAAGACATCTGTCATGTTTTAAGGACTGTATTACATGACATTTCTCATGCATGCATTACAAATTCTATTTGTTCGCCACCCAAGTGATTTATGACCGCATCATTTCCATAAGAATAGATGCTTTTGAAGAATGCTAAGTTGGTATACATTAGTTTCTGTGGCTTCCTTTCACAGAGAAAAAGCAGCATATACAAACATTTAAGATTAAACTCATTTTAAAAGTACAGAGCACTGAAGAATAATTTTTACAAATATAAAATGCTCTGAAAGAAGAGGGAGATACGAAGAGCAGAAAGTCATGCTCTGCTCCTCAGAAACATGTCACTGGTGAGATGAAAGGCAGCATCACATCCCAAGAAGGTCTTTTTTCTCCCTTTTCAAATGAGTAAGATCGAATAAACCACAAGATAAACCATACCAAAAAACATCCAAGGGAACCCACTTTCTATATGTTTTGAAATGTATACATTTCTCAAGTCCTAACTCTTACAATTCATAGAGAATAGAACATTTTACATATACTCCTAGGCACAACTTGTTTCCCATTATTTCAACTTTAAATGTCTTTAAATAGTATATGAATGTATTAAATGTTGAACTGATCAAACCTTTCATATTCTGTACTTTCAGAGGGAAGCGCTCATCTATCCAAATTCAGTAACCGAACATCTGAGAAGTAAGAGAAGCCAATCAGTTTTATTCTAGTACCTGAACTTGCAATGCCCTGGCCCACATTTTAGAGTAATAGTCCAACTTACCTCCTTTATAGGAGCCATTCTGACAGCGCTTTCTCTTCTCTTCACTTCTGCAACCACTGCCTTCTGTTACTCCAGTTTCCAGTACAAGAAAGGCTGCTGTTGTGTCCTACAGCCTCTTCACTCCACCTGGCAGAGTTTACTAGCTCGGTCTCCTCTTTGCACATCCTGCTTTTGGCGCTGTCATGTCCCACTACTGCTTTAGAAGTTGCTGTCTGGTTCAACAAGAGTCCCAGCTGATATTATCTGAGGCGGGAGGTATAACTAATGATTCTTCATAGCCTCACCTCCTCCTGCTCTTTCCTTTTTAAGTATTTTTATATTACAGTGCTTGCCTATGAGGCCTATTTGGTTCAAAACCTTGTTCTTTGCACTGTATCTGACTAAATTTTTATTGGGAATGTGTACTAATCATAGACTGATTCTAAAGACTGTTTCTCATATTAAAAAAAAAAGTTACATAGGTAGTTGCTCCTGCCTTTCCCTTTCCTATTCCTTCCCCACACCCTTCCTGAACTCCCCTTAAACCATCAAGGATGAAGTATCTTGTTCAAACACCACGTTCTTATTTAAACACAAATTCTCCTCTAACAGGCCATATGATATATGCCATCTCTTTTCACAAAAGAGAAAAGGAAGAGAAAGCAGAAGTAGATGCAGCCTTTCCCCAAAAGCATATGAACCCAGCTAACTGAATACTGGCAGACTTTAGTTTAGGCAGCTTCCCGGTAAAATTTCAATGCTAAATTAATCCTTTTTTTATTTTTTATAGGACTCATTAACACCTATTCTTAACGTGTTTTAATGTATAGCTGAGGCTGCTACATAAAGAAGCTTTGCGGCCGCAATCAGATCAACAACAGAGTTTAAGAGCATCTATTTAATCCTATAAACATATAACACAAATTACATAGAAAAAAGAGGAAGTTTTACAAGTTAGTTTTTTATCCACAAGAAAAGACATCTGACTGCAATTAATTTTGATGAAACACATGTTTTAATTTTACATTTTGCTTCTGAAGTTAAAAAGGAAGGAGGAACCATCTACATCTCAAAAATCACAGCAGGCTCCTGGGAACTTAAAGAAAGTAGTTTAAAATTAATTTCAAACACCGATCTTAAAGAAAACTGTCTGACTATCTTTTCCCACTCCAGTTCCACTGTGGTCAGTTCCAAAGTTTGTCATGAATTTGCTTCAAAATATTTTCCATATTGCATCAAAACATTTTTGATACTGATCTGACATTTAACAGTTTCAAACAGAAAAGTTTTCCTATAAACAAATGTTCATTCTTAACACCAGTAAGTAGATTATTCTGAATCTAAACATGCTGAAGTGACACACTGAAAAAACAAAAGAAATCAAATCCTACAATGTTGATGTCTACGACATTTTTTTCTTAAACCACCACACTTTGTGAGAAACAAAAACAACAGAAAAGGCAAAATTATGAAGTGAGCATTCTTGCTATAAACTTGCCCTTTAAAACTTTTTCTCCTTCTGATAGTTAACCACTTCATGTTATAGAAACCGCTCTCATTTAAGATGTTTAATCATTTCAGTTTGATTTGCCGCATCGATACCAGCTCGATTGTTCTGTGCTTACGAGCTGATGCAGATTTGGGCATTACAGTATACATTGCCGCTGTGTAGCTTTATGAAGAAGTCAATAGAAACACACACAACCAAACACATTCACTGGAGTGCCTATCAAATTCTTTACTTCTATTATCTCAAAACTCCTTAAAATTAGCTGTGCCTTCAGTACTAGACACTGCAAGCAGTGAGACAAACTATTTTTTAAAAATGCATTATACTGTATTAATTTGTCAAACAAAACATAACTAGCACTCAAATAGCAATTTAAGACTTGTGGGAAAAATACAGTTAATGGAAAATATCAATATTCCTGTAAGTCTAAGCTTCATATTATCCTACAGTCTTCTGTTCAAAGCCCAGAAATATTTAATCTCTACTCAGTCATATCTGATATGATATATCCCAGTTTTTCTTTACTCAACTGACCTAGACAGAAAGTCTCCACCGGATGCACACAGTACTCAGAGAATCTCATCTTTATGGCTTGGGTTAGTATATAAACCCTATAACAGAAAACTTGTCATTAAAGTGCAGAAATAGTTTCCCCTTAAAAGCGAAATGCATGCCTTTCAAAACAAAAGTTTCCCAAAAATGATGCAACATGATAATCAGCACCTTCCTCACCCTTTTCTTCTTTTCGTATAACATGTCGTAGACAATCATCACTACTTTCTAACTGTATTGTGCATCTTTGCTCACTTCCCCCAAACTCTATTCTCTCATCTTGTCCATGTTTCAAACCTCTGAACAGCTGCTTTTAGTCACCGCTTGTAATAGCGATACATTTCCACCTTCATCTCCTGGGCAAAACATGTTTTACAAACTTCATGTCTTACTACCTGATTAGAGAATTTCAGCCTTCCACTCTCCTTTCAATCATTAAAAAACAAACAAACAAACAAAGCCCCTACACACTCCTTTTTCCAAGGCTACTTCAGCATCTTTATCTAAACATTGCATTACTAAAGACAAGAATGCTTGAACAACAGTTCTAGGAACAGAGATCAGAGGCCAGGACTCCGCTCACCAACAGGCAGCAGAGTCAGGTCCTCCTCTTCCCCTTCAACCAACGCATTGCTGACTTCTCAGCCTCAAAGCATAGAGAGTGCCTCCATCCCAACACTGCCGTCATCCTGCAGAGTAACATAATTTTCCCATGGGAAATGCTCTATTACGTTAAACCCCATTGAGTTGAAGAGGCCCCACAATCAAAGAGGAAGCAATTTCTGGACAGCAGCTCTAAGCAGCTGGCTGCTGAGCAGTAAGACGATTGCTGCTGCCACATCTGCAGCAAGGCTCCAGGAGGCAAGGCTGCGCTTTGTTGGCACCCTGCCTAGGATCCTGCTCGAGAATCACACCAAGCTGAGCAAAACTTGAGCGCTGGCAACCAGAGTTTTCATGGACTGCTAAATTAACATCAGGCACATACAGGAATTGACCCTGATTCACAGAGAACATTATTTAAAGTTATTTAGGATTACATGCACCTTCCCCACCCCCCTCCATATTATTAAAAAAAAAAAACAATCAATACTTAGATTGCTTTAAATTACACTTTAAAATAGTCAGTTGATGTAATCTACAGACTACATCCTGCATGTATGGAAAACCAAGCCATTAGAGACTAACCTACATGCGGTTCAAAAAGCAATTTAACTACATCAGTTAAATTTAGAAACTGATTTAGTTAATCATTGTAGATAACCAAGACTTAAACCTCATCTTCAAACAGATCCCTACACACTGACTGCACAATTCAGTAGGGAAATTACTACAATGCCAATCACAGTCACAGATAAAATCCAGATAAGAGGCCAATGACAGTGTTTAGTTGCAGTATCGAAGCGGCATTGAATTGCCCAAGTAGCTTCAGACAGTCATAATAAAGAATATTTCTGTATGCGTTTATACTGCTGTTTTGAAAAGGATGGGCATACGAAATCTCTCACTGCACAGATGCCAGATTTACCAAATCACTCCTCCTTGTGTACTACCATCAATTCCATTTCGTCAGGCTGCAACTGAAAAATACAAAGTCACTCAACTCCAAGCCTCAAAATTAAATGCAGACTGAATAGAGTTCTCATCCAATACAGCCAATAGTTGAACTCAAATACTCGGTCTCTTTAATACGAAAAATCAGACAGGAAACAGCAAAGCACGCTCAAGGAAAACGCATGCACCTCTCAAATAAGACTAGAATCAGAGATCAGTCTTCTCTGTCAAGTTTTGAGTCAGTCTCTCCCAAAAGTAGCTACACCGCATTTTGACTTTACTACTTGTAAAATGCAAGGATCCTGGGATACTTTCTCTCTCATATGGCTTTTATTTTTTTAAACCAGAACATCATTTGGGATACCTGTCCTGCTTATTCCACCCGCTCCTATGAAATCAGTGCTCTTCAGCTTTTGGATGGCCGAATAGTCCAAAAGCCTCCTACCATTCTCTAGAAGCCTATTTCTCTCTCCTACCTTACCTTTCTTTCATATCTATTCTCTTCAGTTCTGAAAGGCTTCTCCACCCTTCCGGGAAAATCTAAACTTTAGTCCTCAGAAGAAAACGTGAAGGGAATGTTTCTTAATTGTTTGTTTTAAATCATGGGTGCAAGATAATGAATTATTCTATGTACCTGCCAGCCACTAAGGATACAGGTTATATGACTAAACAGTCACATAACACAGGCAAAAAGTCTACAAATAAATTTGGCTTAACCATGACTAAAGATATCTAATTTGCTTTCATTACAGAAATATTTCTAAAGACTGGAACAGTTTTATCCACGCAGCCACCACAAATTTAGCTTTAACTGAATATGCAACATTTGGCTCTACAGGTAGAGCCAAACTAACTGCAATCATGCGTTCCTTCAAATTGCTTATGTGATGACAAAGGAGTTTTTCAGCCAGTCTAATACATTGACGTTCCAGGTTGGTAAACATCAGGGTGATTTTCCAAGCCCTATATTTGATGTTTCTTTCTTGACTACACGCTCTCTACCGTTCTTTGAGGTAGACGTTTGTTGTCTAGTATTGTACAGTTACAATAAAGGTTTAGAAAGAGTAGTGCATATGACATACGTAAGACTGTATATTAAGGAATTAGTAATGTCATATTCATATATACCAAAACAGACCAAGATATCCAGAGAAACAAAAAAAGATTAGGAACAATTATAATCCAAGTGACACAGATAAGGGCTTGATTTAAAATGAAAATGATTTAACATACATGCATAGTAGAACAATTAAGTCAACAAATTATTTTATTATTATTATTTATCTGAAATGCTTCAAAGGAGAAATTAAAATAAAATCAGATTATTTTCTGTAGACTATAGTAATTAATTTGAATACAGGTTTGTCATTTTATTGACCAGGTAGTTTCCAAATTGTGTCATATTAGAACATTTGTGATACATGAATGATCAGTATTCAACTAAGAGTTACAATTTATTATGTTTACTACAATTAGTTTTTAATGTTCTTTTTTACCTTTCCATCTAGTGCATCACTTTGAAGGGAATACTGCAACAAAGCTCATTCTCTAAGATTCCATTTCTGAGTTGTTTTTTTTTTTTTTTTTTTTTAAAAGACAACGAAATATTTCTGTACATCATTGCTTGCAACCCAGTTTCATCAAGGAGAAAAGCTAGTAAATACAGTGTTATGTGATCAAGGGTTAATCACAATAAACACTACGTCTTGGCAAGGAGCAGAGGAACCCCAATAACCTCATGAGGGACATAAGTGCACCCAGACTCAGCTGCTCTCAGGACTATCACAGAAGACCAGGGTATGTCTGTATTTCCCTAGAGAACTTCAATCCTCTGAGCATGTTTTTAATTTGCTAGTGAACTTCAAGCCTGGCTATCTAGCTATGTAGACAACAGTCAAGTTATCTTACTATTTAACTATATACATATACACACATACAAGAGCAAATGAGTTTTCTTCCATCCTTTTCCTTCTAAAGCTGTTGCCCACATGACTCTTCATGTGCTATACTGCTTCCTCACACCTTCCCCCTCAAAATAAAGTTTCTTTCAGCATGCCCACAAAAACAGATACTTGACATTGTAGATACAACCACATACAGAAGAGTTTTCCAGAACTCCTTTCTTTTGCTTTTTTCCTAATTTAGGCTTCAACTACTTTCAGGACATATGTTGATTTGCTATCGGAATATCATCAAGCATATGAGCAGAACTCAAAACCAAAATAACCACACATGAATTTTTAAGACAGCTTAGGGGACAGAATGTGCCAAAGAGGTCATAGCCAAGGTCAGCTCTCGAAACACAGACAAAGACAACAGTATCCTAAGGCAGTACTGCATACTTTGCTTATTTCGGAGACCTTGAAAGTAAGGCTGGCTGCTGTTGCTGCCAAGGAAGGCACCGTAGTGCAGTGAAGGAGGAAAGCAGTCCCTCCTACAAGTAGCTAATACCACTTTTTAACCTTCTCATTCTCTCAGAAGCAAGAACAGTAAACCTGCTCTCCAGGTTCTCCCCATGCTCACAAGTTTTCTCTCCTTTCCACTGCAGAAGCAGACAAGATCTAGCCCTTTATCTTCAGGGGAAGAAAAAAGCAAAAAACAAAAATTTACTAATGCTAACTAAATTGTCTGAACTCCCATTAATACCATGCAATGCACGTCTTTTGTCACATGATGATGGAAGCACTACATAGCTGTTCTCACTCTCCTACCAAGACAACAGCTATTCTCCCATCTACAAATCTCTGGTGTGCGTGTGGCAGCACAGTGGAAAGAGGGACTGGCAGAGGGAAAACTTTCCCACAAAAAGCTTCTTCCTAATCACTGATTTAATATCAATAAATGTAAGAAGTATAACTGATAATAAGAGATTTGAAGCAAAATGTCAAACATGTAACCTCAGCAGATTGAGTTCAAATCTCTCTCTAAGGAGAGATGTCAGCAAAGTACAGATTACACAGGGCAAAAGTAATTAACAGATGCAGATTTTAATCCAGTATATTATGAACATCCAGGAATAAAACAAATTTATTTCTGTTTTCCGCACAATAAGATTAGCGTTTAAATGGATAGTGGTTTCCTGGTCTAGCAGAGATTTTGACATTCGTTTCAGGGCCTAACATAGCAAATTTTCAACTTCAGAGAAATAGAATTCTCCTTCCAAATCCTAACTCAAAACCTTCTAGACAGTTTCCAAACTTTATCATTTAGTCTTCAGTTTAGGGACTTAAAAATTTTTTTCAAAGTTATTCGTGATAGATTCCCAAACATGAACTAAACGACAAAGTATGTGCAATAAGAATAAGGGTTCCCTTGAACAACTTACCATTAAAAAAAAGGGGGGGAGGTGAGAATATCCTTCCTGTTTACAAGTGTGAGAAGACAGCTGTTCTGTAACTTGCCAGCACACTCAGGTGGCCGTATCTGCAAACGGAAAGACAAAATCATCAATATAGAATTTTCAGCTTCGCTCTTCAATAACAGAATGATGAACTGACGAAATGCATTAAAAAAAAAAATAGGATCAGGGACCAGTTAAAAGAAAAAAAAATACTAAAAACATGCATGAGTTTCTACACACACTTTTAACTGTTTTGAGACGGACGTTAATACTGTGTCAGAGCTTAATTATAGTTTTTCAAGACAAGCAAGAAGCTTATGTAATTTTAAGTTAATGCACCTGCTTTTAACTGGAAATATCTGCAGATAAGGTAACAGTCACCCACTTAAAAACTGCGGGGAGGGGAAAACATAAGAAAATGGCCTATAGTAAAGCATAATAAAGCATCAGGTTTGAGTCGCACTGAGATACTTCACAATAGATCAAGTATAACTAAATATCACGAAACAAATCCACTAAAAAAGCAAATAGAATCTCTGGCAAAAATCAAGTATTGAGACAAGTCTCCACAAAAATATTACAGCTCTTAGCTGTAACATTTCTAATCCAGAGAATAATTATTTTTAGAGATGAACATTTAGTCATATACTGTTTTATAAACAAAGTCCTTGCAGTAGTTTTAAATACAGCAGTCCTTTCCGCAAAAATCTGCAGGAAGATCATCTCCAAAATACATCCTGTTTGACCGAGACAGACTTAACAGTACAGCCACATTTT